>NC_092234.1:23490268-23527768 GCF_036320965.1 Panulirus ornatus | reverse complement strand
CACATATTTTTTTTTTTTTTTTTTTTTTTTTTTTATACTTTGTCGCTGTCTCCCGCGTTTGCGAGGTAGCGCAAGAAAACAGACGAAAGAAATGGCCCAACCCACCCCCATACACATGTATATACACACGTCCACACACGCAAATATACATACCTACACAGCTTTCCATGGTTTACCCCGGACGCTTCACATGCCTTGATTCAATCCACTGACAGCACGTCAACCCCTGTATACCACATCGCTCCAATTCACTCTATTCCTTGCCCTCCTTTCACCCTCCTGCATGTTCAGGCCCCGATCACACAAAATCCTTTTCACTCCATCTTTTCACCTCCAATTTGGTCTCCCTCTTCTCCTCGTTCCCTCCACCTCCGACACATATATCCTCTTGGTCAATCTTTCCTCACTCATTCTCTCCATGTGCCCAAACCATTTCAAAACACCCTCTTCTGCTCTCTCAACCACGCTCTTTTTATTTCCACACATCTCTCTTACCCTTACGTTACTTACTCGATCAAACCACCTCACACCACACATTGTCCTCAAACATCTCATTTCCAGCACATCCATCCTCCTGCGCACAACTCTATCCATAGCCCACGCCTCGCAACCATACAACATTGTTGGAACTACTATTCCTTCAAACATACCCATTTTTGCTTTCCGGGATAATGTTCTCGACTTCCACACATTTTTCAAGGCTCCCAAAATTTTCGCCCCCTCCCCCACCCTATGATCCACTTCCGCTTCCATGGTTCCATCCGCTGACAGATCCACTCCCAGATATCTAAAACACTTCACTTCCTCCAGTTTTTCTCCATTCAAACTCACCTCCCAATTGACTTGACCCTCAACCCTACTGTACCTAATAACCTTGCTCTTATTCACATTTACTCTTAACTTTCTTCTTCCACACACTTTACCAAACTCAGTCACCAGCTTCTGCAGTTTCTCACATGAATCCGCCACCAGCGCTGTATCATCAGCGAACAACAACTGACTCACTTCCCAAGCTCTCTCATCCCCAACAGACTTCATACTTGCCCCTCTTTCCAAGACTCTTGCATTTACCTCCCTAACATATATATATATATATATATATATATATATATATATATATATATATATATATATATATATATATATATATATATATATATATATATATATATATATATATATATATATATATATATATATATATATATATATATATATATATATATATATATGTATATATATATATATATATATATATATATATATATATATATATATATATATATATATATATATATATATATATATATATATATATTTATATATATATATATATATATATATATATATATATATATATATATATATATATATATATATATATATATATATATATATATATATATATATATATATACATATATATATATATATATATATATATATATATATATATATATATATATATATATATATATATATATATATATATATATATATATATATATATATATATATATATATATATATATATATATATACACATATACATATATATGTATATATACATATATGTATATATATATATAGTTTACCCAAGACGCTTATACATTAACAGCACGTCGACCCCGGTATACCACGTCGTTCCAATTCACTCTATTCCTTGCACGCTTTTCACCCTCCTGCATGTTCAGGCCCCGATCACTCAAAATCTTTTTCACTCCATCTTTCCACCTCCAATTTGGTCTCCCACTTCTCGTTCCCTCCACCTCCGACACATATATCCTCTTGGTCAATCTTTCCTCATTCATTCTCTCCACGTGAAAAAACCATTTCAAAAAACCCTTTTCTGCTCTCTCAACCACACTCTTTTTATTTCCACAAATCTCTCTTACCCTTACATTAATTACTCGATCAAACCACCTCAAACCACATATTGTCTTAAACATCTCATTTCCAGCAAATTCACCCTCCTGCGCACAACTCTATCCATAGCCCACGCCTCGCAACCATACAACATTGTTGGAACCACTATTCCTTCAAACATACCCATTTTTGCTTTCCGAGATAATGTTCTCGACTTCCACACATTCTTCAAGGCTCCCAGAATTTTCGCCCCCTCCCCCACCCTATGATTCACTTCCGCTTCCATGGTTCCATCCGCTGCCAGATCCACTCCCAGATATCTAGAACACTTTACTTCCTCCAGTTTTTCTCCATTCAAACCTACCTCCCAATTGACTTGACCCTCAACCCTACTGTACCTAATAACCTTGCTCTTATATACATTTACTCTTAACTTTCTTCTTTCACACACTTTACCAAACTCAGTCACCAGCTTCTGCAGTTTCTCACATGAATCAGCCAAGAGCGCTGTATCATCAGCGAACAACAACTGACTCACTTTCCAAGCTCTCTCATCCACAACAGACTGCATACTTGCCCCTCTTTCCAAAACTCTTGCATTCACCTCCCTAACAACCCCATCCATAAACGAATTAAACAACAATGGAAACATCACACACCCCTGCCGCAAACCTACATTCACTGAGAACCAATCACTTTCCTCTCTTCCTACACGTACACATGCCTTACATCCTCGATAAAAACTTTTCACTGCTTCTAACAACTTGCCTCCCACACCATATATTCTTAATACCTTCCACAGAGCATCTCTATCAACTCTATCATATGCCTCCTCCAGATCCATAAATGCTACATACAAATCCATTTGCTTTTCTAAGTATTTCTCACATACATTCTTCAAAGCAAACACCTGATCCACACATCCTATACCACCTCTGAAACTCCACTGCTCTTCCCCAATCTGATGCTCTGTACATGCCTTTACCCTCTCAATCAATACCCTCCCATATGATTTACCAGGAATACTCAACAAACTTATACCTCTGTAATTTGAGCACTCACTTTTAACCCCTTTGCCTTTGTACAATGGCACTATACAAGCATTCCGCCAGTCCTCAGGCACCTCACCATGAGTCATGCATACGTTAAATAAACTTACCAACCAGTCAAAAATAGAGTCACCCCCTTTTTTAATGAATTCTACTGCAGTACCATCGAAACCCGCTGCCTTGCCGGCTTTCATCTTCCGCAAAGCTTTTGCTTCCTCTTTTCTGTTTACCAATCATTCTCCCTAACCCTCTCACTTTGCACACCATCTCGACTAAAACACCCTATATCTGACACTCTATCATAAAACACATTCAAGAAACCTTCAAAATACTCACTCAATCTCCTTCTCACATCACCACTACTTGTTATCACCTCCCTATTAGCCCCTTTCACTGATGTTCCCATGTGTTCCCTTGTCTCACGCACTTTATTAACCTCCTTCCAAAACATCTAAAATCTAATGATACTCTCTCACCCCAACTCTCATTTGCCCTCTTTTTCGCCTCTTGCACCTTTCTCTTATCCTCCTGCTTCTTTCTTTTCTACTTCTCCCAGTCATTTGCATCATTTCCCTGCAAAAATCGTCCAAATACCTCTCTCTTTTCTTTCACTAATAATCTTACTTCTTCATCCCACCACCCTTTCTAATCTGCTCACCTCCCACGCTTCTCATGTCACAAGCATCTTTTTCGCAAGCCATCGCTGCTTCCGTAAATACATCCCATTTCTCCCCCACTCCTCTTACGTCCTCTGCTCTCACCTTTTTCCATTCTGTACTCAGTCTCTCCTGGTACTTCATCACACAAGTCTCCTTCCCAAGCTCACTTACTCTCACCACTCACTTCACCCCAACATTCGCTCTTCTTTTCTGAAAACCTTTACAAATCTTCACCTTCGCCTCCACAAGACAATGTCAGACATCCCTCCAGTTGCATCTCTCAGCACATTAACATCCAAAAGTCTCTCTCGCGCGCTTATCAATTAACACGTAGTCCAATAAGTCTCTCTGGTCACCTCTCCTACTTATATACGTATACTTATGTATATCTCTCGTTTTATACCAGGTATTCCCAATTACCAGTTGTTTTTCAGCACATAAATCTACAAGCTCTTCACCATTTCCATTTACAACACTGAACACCCCATGTACACCAAGTATTCCCTAAACTGCCACACTACTCATCTTTGCATTGAAATCACCCATCACTATAACCCGGTCTCGTGCATCAAAACTACTAACACACTCACATAGCTACTACCAAAACACTTGCCTCTTATGATCTTTCTTCTCATGCCCAGGTGCATATGCACCAATAATCACTCATCTATCTCCATCCACTTTTAGTTTTACCCATATCAATCTAGAATCACATACTCCCACCACTCCTGTTTCAGGAGTAGTGCTACTCCTTCCTTTGCTCTTGTCCTCTCACTAACCCCTGAATTTACTCCCAAGACATTCCCAAACCACTCCTTCCCTTTACCCTTAAGCTTCGTTTCACTTAGAGCCAAAACATCCAGGTTCCTTTCTTCAAACATACTTCCTATCTCTCCTTTTTAATCATATTGGTTGCATCCACACACATTTAGACACCCAAATCTGAGCCTTCGAGGAGGATGAGCACTCCCCGCGTGACTCCTTCTTCTGTTTCCCCGTTTAGAAAGTTAAAATACAAGGAGGGAAAGGTTTCTCGCCACCTCCTCCCGGCCCCTTTAGTCGCCTTGTACGACATGTGAGGAATGCGAGGGTAGTATTCTTTCTCCCCTCTCCCCATTGATAATATATATATATATATATATATATATATATATATATATATATATATATATATATATATATATATATATATATATATCTATTTATTTTGCTTTGTCGCTGTCTCCCGCGTTAGCGAGGTAGCGCAAGGAAACAGACGAAAGAATGGCCCAACCCACCCACATACACATGTATATACATACACGTCCACACACGTAAATATACATACCTATACATCTCAATGTACACATATACATATATACACACACAGACATATACATATATACACATGTACATAATTCATAATGTCTGCCTTTATTCATTCCCATCGCCACCTCACCACACATGGAATAACAACCCTCTCCCCCCCTCATGTGTGTGAGGTAGCGCTAGGGAAAGACAACAAAGGCCCCATTCGTTCACACTCGGTCTCTAGCTGTCATGTAATAACGCACCGAAACCACAGCTCCCTTTCCACATCCAGGCCCCACAGAACTTTTCATGGTTTACCCCAGTAGCTTCACATGCCCTGGTTCAATCCATTGACAGCACGTCGACAGATATATATATATATATATATATATATATATATATATATATATATATATATATATATATATATATATAATATATATATATATATATATATATATATATATATATATATATATATTCATGTATATATGTATATATATTCTTTTTCTTCTTTTTCTTCTTTCACATAGATATTTTCTGTTTCCCACATTGACGAGGTAGCGTCAAGAACAGAAGATTGAGCCTTAGAGGGAAATTCCGCACTTGGCCCCCTTCTCTGTTCTTTCTCTTAGAAAAGTAAAACCTGGAAGGGAGGATTTCCAGACCCTCGCTCCTTCCCCATGGGAAGGATGTGCACCCAGAATGTGGGTCAACTGCGTGTTTCGGATTCGAACCAGTTGTCAGTGCCCGACCCTGGATAGCGGCCCCATTACCTACTACCTCTTTGCGCTGTACGAGGAGGGGGTTTAAACTCGGGATACCCATCTTTTGAATCTACCTGAAGTCTTCTCCATTCCTCCAGCACCCTAATACTGTGAAAAATACCTTATTACTTTTCTCTCATATGTTTCTTGCTTAATTTCATGTCATATCGTCTTTTCTTCCTACATGTTCCGAAAAACTTTGCACTCTCTACGTCATCAGTTTGGTTTAAAGACATAAAAGTTATGATCAGATCTCCTGTCACTCTATTCTCTTCCATAGTGGGCAAATCTAAGACTTTCCCAGCCTTTCCTTGTAAACTCAATTCTCTTATTTCTGGCACTATCTTGGTTGTCCTCATCTATAGTTTCTAATAATTCTTTGTGCTATCTTAGGTTTGGTAACGAACCGTGAGACGAACATTTTAGTTTTGGCTTCATGTAGGATGTGTGTACCTTGCTGAATACTTTTCTATCCATTTACCCAAATGCTATCATAACATTTGCCATGAGACAGATAGTCACTTCTTCCTTTACTCTTCCCCTAAAGTGGGACTCCGGAGACAAGGTAGTGACAATGTCACCCGCTAAAACGCTATCAAGCGCATATCTCTGAAGCTTCTTTCCTGGTAGATAATGCTGATATTGAATCCTGATGTCTCATCCTCATCATTCTATATTTCTTCGGTTTGAATGATACCAACCATGTAACAGTACGTTGGAGTTTGTCTTATGAAATCATTCTCGCGTTGATCCTCCTTCATGACCTTTGCATCATCTGCAAACACCATCAGCAGGGGGTAATACCCTCTAGCAAGTCATTCACGTAGATTAAGAAGACCAGCGATCCAGGACAGAACTCTTCCCTATGAATCCCTCAACTTGAGTGGGTGATCTTAAATTGACAATATCCTCCTGATAAATTTATGATGGAGTTCTGGATTCTCTTCCACTTTGTTCACACCATTTTTCTCAAATTCCTTTCCTTCTCTATTTCAGTTCAGCTACAGTCGACCTTTGTTCTATTATACCTTGCAATTGCTGGCTCGATCGAGTGCCACCCATATCTTCGTCGCCTGAGCCTTTATCACTCTTTGGTATCTTTGATTGAACCGTAGCTCCCTCTCACTTAATCTTCCCTCCGTATGCGTGGCTCGAGGTAACCATGATCCTATTTCTTCAGTTTCACAAAAACTTTCACCACAAAGCCCTGGCTCATAGCAACCGAACTCTATTTCCCAATTCATGTCTTCATAGAACCTGTTGAGTTCTCTCTAATTTCCATGACCGTATATCGTCCACAAACCTCGTTTCATCTTTTACCTTTTTACTTTCTGATTAACTACATAACTAGGATTAATCATTAATGATCACTATTTCCATCCGTGTGTCATACATGACATGCTCAATATCCATGATACTATGTGTGAAGATAAATCTTTGCATTGATAGTATATCACTTCCTCTCGTCCTAGTGAGGGCAGAAATTTTTCTTGTATAGACTCTGAGACGTTTGTGTCGACATTACTCCCTATCTTCGCGAGTGTCCAGATCCCCAATGTTAGTACTTTATACCATCACTGAGAGATGCAAGTTGTGTAGTATGATATACCATCCTGTATTTTTCCTTCGTTTTCATGCCATTTCCACATCTTTTCTAAATCGAATTTACCCTAGTTCTTTGTGTTGATCTAACTTTGATCCTCTCGAGGAACTAATGCCTCGCTATCTACACCAACACACTGACTCTGAGAGAGAAAGTGGAACGCATCTTTGTCTTATGCCTTCTCTTCTCTCACGAAGGCAGACCCACAGACGCCAGCCTCACCCCGTAATTCAGCTCACCTATTTCAGGTTTACATTGTGCGTCGCCCATTGTTGGACGTTTTCCATCATATATCTATATAGTTCTTCAATTTGCCTGACCATATTGGTGATGCACACTCCTATTTCGATCAATATATTCTGTAAGTATTATCTGAACATTTCCTTCTCCATGTGTACTTAAAGACAATATGAGTATCTGTGTGTGTGTGTGTGTGTGTGTGTGTGTGTGTGTGTGTGTGTGTGTGTGTGTGTGTGTGTGTGTGTGTGTGTGTGTGTGTGTGTGTGTGTGTGTGTACGTGTCTATGTTTGTGTATGACTTCTTGTGTGTGTATGTATGATATTGCTTTTGTTGCAAGTATGTATTTTCGTTTGTGTGTGAATTTGTGTGTGCTTGTGTGTGTTTGGTGTACATCAACGTGATTCTATTCATGAGTTTTTGTGTGATTACAATTCTTGACAACTGTTTGTGTGTTACAGGGAGTTTTACATTCTTGTTTCCCCTCTTGTATGTATGTACCAAATCTCTACTCCTGTGCACACAGACACACACACGCACACACACACACGCACGCATTATTCCTAAGCTAAGTATGTATTCATGTGTGTATATGCATGTAGAAGTAAGACTTCGTAATTATCTTGTATTTCTTGTGTGTGTGATAATTATGTGTTTATAATAACCTACTTCTGTACATAGGAAGGCTACCTTACGGTATCTGGGACCCATCCTTAATATCACAGGTCCATAAAACAGGCTTTAGAATTTCCTCTTCCATCATAATTCACCATTTTTTTCTCTTGGCATTTTTCTCACAGTGAGGGACAGCGTGGGCAAGCCATGCCCTCGTCATGGCCATCTCAAGCGAAAAGAATCACATATGCACGTCTTTCCTGATCCCCAGCGATGACCTCTAGTTACCATATTTCTCTGTACCTCAAAGAGCCGGTCAACAAGCACCTCATCATGACCCGTAAGGAGCGTAAAGATGGTTATCATCTCTCCGTTAACCTCCTTTTCTTTCGCGTGGGTAGTTCAAGGGTATCTTGTTCATCTGGGCACAATGCTTGTCGCTTATCATTCCACCTTCACTGGAAGGTCTGTTCGTATGTGTATATTTTCACGTGTGAAGGCCAAGCTAGTGACAAGTTTTATCTCGTGTCGGAAGCATGTTCCAATCATCTCTCAAAGCAGATTATAATGTGGTTTGCCTACTTGATTTACAGCTATCCTGATTCTCTTCTCTTGGAATTGGTTGGGAGTAACGTTTTCCCAGAGTTCATCCTGTCTGCTCTATGTCAACCTCTCGTCCGGACATCCACAGTACTTGCCCGTTGATTTGGTTTCATTTCATGTGTCTCATAGTAAACTTCTAATGTTGATTCTCCACCTTTGAAGCCTCCATACTTCTTGGAAAGTCAGCTTCGTCTGCAGCTGTAAGTATAATCAAATATTACCCACTGGCAAATTGATTCCCCTCCAGAGTGGTGGGGGGACTGACTCTACGTAATGTCTTCATCCAGTTTGAGATGATGTCTTGTGCATTTGATCTTTGTTCAATTTCGATTAAGCGGTTTTCAGTCCAGTCCAGTTGCCTAATACCATCCTGCAAGAACACCTTTGTTAAGCATGTGATCGACCACGTTTGCTAATAACGGGTCTGTAGACGGGTGCAGCCCCCTCGTCACCTGTTCCTCGCAATGAGATGGAACCCCGTTCATTTGAGGCCTTAATTAACCAACATTGACTCAGCGTGTCTTGGGATGAATGCATCCACCACGTACATTCGTTTGAAACTTCCTCTGATCCATTCCTCTCTTGTTGTTTACTTCTCTATCACCCTACGTACTCACTTTTCATGTTCATATACCTTCAGGCTCATATTTTCGTCAAAGTTCTGCAGTATCTGCTTTTAATTCAGCAAAAACACATTGTGAAAGTATTGAGTTTTTCCATGTGTCTTCATGTTCCTCAATAAATAAGAAAATACATAAATTAACTCTCATTTCATACTCCACTTTGTTTATCTGATCCTAAACTTGTATAATTATTTCTCACAAATCTAAGAATACTTAATGTGTGTTTCCTTCCATTGTGTCTGCCATGAACACATAAACAGCAGGACAGTTTTGCCTACTATATATTTTCCATAATATTCTCTATCCTCTCTTGCTTGCTGACATATCCCGTCCCCTCCCCAAATTGATGGTTTTTCACCTGTCAACTTGACTCAAGATTTCACATAATCCATTATCATTCTGCTCAACGCCTAATTTCACAACCCGCCCTCCCACTCTGTTTCTAAAGGAACTGCTCAGCTTATCATTGTTCCCATCTCATTATCTTCTTTTCATCGGCTCTTGTCTTTCTCCTAAGTGTGTGTGTATGTGTGTGTGTATATATATATATATATATATATATATATATATATATATATATATATATATATATATATATATATATATATATATATATATATATATATATATATTTATATCTATATAAATATAGATGTATTTATATATATATATATATATATATATATATATATATATATATATATATATATATATATATATATATATATATATATATATATATATATATATATATATATATATATATATATATATATATATATATACATACATATATTGTACAATCTGGGGCTCTACAAGTTCATTTTTCTCAAGCGTGTCTCAGGAAATGATGTTTTCAGTCTTGAGATGATTATAGGATGTAACACTGATGGATCATCATACCAACACTGGTACATCCAAGATGCGAGTGTAATAGATATGCTTTTGTTTATATCTATCCCTAAGGATCTCGTCCTACCTCATCTGCTGCTCTGTTTGTTAAGACCAGCAGTTTTAATGAGTTATTCACTTCACTGTATGGCAGCTGCAGCATCTTTCACTGCCTGTGTACTCCTTGTTGTGGTGAGTGGCTCATCCACCTTCTTTTGTCCCTCTTGTTGAATCCTACAACCTACAAAGGAAACAGTTTGCTCGATCAGGTGACTCACACGATATTCTCCAACATAGATTGTCTGGCTGTAACATACTTTACCATTATATGGGAACTCGAGCCCCTTTCTCTTACCAGGAGAGTACTAACCCCGACTTCCCGTATCTGCTCTTTGCATATTTGTCACCCGGGTATCCATCAAAGTGAGGTGTGAGGCAATCTCCACATTGAGTTTAGACATAACGTATCATCACAGTGAACGAAATTCCCTCACACAATCTTCGAACTCCTGTGTCTTGATGTTGCCCCAAGGCCCTTCTCTATCCACGTTGGTCATTATCATTTTAATTATGCTCCATCTTTACTCCAGTTCCATCATGGCTTTTGCTGATGGTTGGAGAAATTCTGGATGATTTTGTTAATTCCTTTCAACTTCCTCCTTTGTTTCATCTCCTTCATCATCGTCATCATCTTTACAAAAATCCTGCTGAATTTCTAGTTTCATATGAATGGTATGTCTGTCTTACTGATTCCTTGTATTCATAACCTTAAGATTTCCTTTACCGGAATTCCTTTTTATAACTATTGTATCACATTTGTCTTCATACATTCCATCATCGTGGCTATATCTCTCATTTCTAGTGCGTTCAAACTCTCTTGTTTCCTTTCCCCGCGTTGCAAGGCTCTTCCTATCTTCCGTCATTGTGTATTTTCTCTAAGACAGTCATCATGGACTTCCTTGGTATATCTCTTACCACTGCTAACCGAGACGTTTTCAAGGGCCGCCCGAGTGTGACCCCGCAGAGATCGAATCTTGATCGCAGCAGTCGCTCTACGCTCAACCTAGTCGTTCATCCACTTTAAAGGGTACGCCTATGAATTTGATACGAGGCTTACGTGGTTGGTAAGGATATTCAACGTATATATTGATCATGGTGAAGTGCCTAAGGATTGGCGAAATGCATGCATAGTGCCATTGTACAAAGGCAAAGAGGATAAAGGTGAGCATTCAAATTACAGAGGCAGGATGGCGACGAGAATGGATAAAGGCAGCAAGTATGGACATATATATTTTTTTTTCTTTTTTTTTTTTCCTTTGTCGCTGTCTCCCGCGTTTGCGAGGTAGCGCAAGGAAACAGACGAAAGAAATGGCCCAACCCACCCCCATACACATGTATACACATACGTCCACACACGCAAATATACATACCTACACAGCTTTCCATGGTTTACCCCAGACGCTTCACACGCCTTGATTCAATCCACTGACAGCACCTCAACCCCGGTATACCACATCGATCCAATTCACTCTATTCCTTGCCCTCCTTTCACCCTCCTGCATGTTCAGGCCCCGATCACACAAAATCTTTTTCACTCCATCTTTCCACCTCCAATTTGGTCTCCCTCTTCTCCTCGTTCCCTCCACCTCCGACACATATATCCTCTTGGTCAATCTTTCCTCACTCATTCTCTCCATGTGCCCAAACCATTTCAAAACACCCTCTTCTGCTCTCTCAACCACGCTCTTTTTATTTCCACACATCTCTCTTACCCTTACGTTACTTACTCGATCAAACCACCTCACACCACACATTGTCCTCAAACATCTCATTTCCAGCACATCCATCCTCCTGCGCACAACTCTATCCATAGCCCACGCCTCGCAACCATACAACATTTTTGGAAACACTATTCCTTCAAACATACCCATTTTTGCTTTCCGAGATAATGTTCTCGACTTCCACACATTCTTCGAGGCTCCCAGAATTTTCGCCCCCTCCCCCACCCTATGATCCACTTCCGCTTCCATGGTTCCATCCGCTGCCAGATCCACTCCCATATATCTAAAACACTTCACTTCCTCCAGTTTTTCTCCATTCAAACTCACCTCCAAATTGACTTAACTCTCAACCCTACTGTACCTAATAACCTTGCTCTTATTCACATTTACTCTTAACTTTCTTCTTTCACACACTTTAGCAAACTCAGTCACCAGCTTCTGCAGTTTCTCACATGAATCAGCCACCAGCGCTGTATCATCAGCGAACAACAACTGACTCACTTCCCAAGCTCTCTCATCCCCAACAGACTTCATACTTGCCCCTCTTTCCAAAACTCTTGCATTCACCTCCCTAACAACCCCATCCATAAACAAATTAAACAACCATGGAGACATCACACACCCCTGCCGCAAACCTACATTCACTGAGAACCAGTCACTTTCCTCTCTTCCTACACGTACACATGCCTTACATCCTCGATAAAAACTTTTCACTGCTTCTAACAACTTGCCTCCCACACTATATATTCTTAATACCTTCCACAGAGCATCTCTATCAACTCTATCATATGCCTTCTCCAGATCCATAAATGCTACATACAAATCCATTTGCTTTTCTAAGTATGTCTCACATACATTCTAAAAAGCAAACACCTGATCCACACATCCTCTACCACTTCTGAAAACACACTGCTCTTCCCAAATCTGATGCTCTGTACATGCCTTCACCCTCTCAATCAATACCCTCCCATATAATTTACCAGGAATACTCAACAAACTTATACCTCTATAATTTGAGCACTCACTCTTATCCCCTTTGCCTTTGTACAATGGCACTATGCACGCATTCCGCCAATCCTCAGGCACCTCACCGTGAGTCATACATACATTAAATAACCTTACCAACCAGTCAACAATACAGTCACCCCCTTTTTTAATAAATTCCACTGCAATACCATCCAAACCTGCTGCCTTGCCGGCTTTCATCTTCCGCAAAGCTTGTACTACCTCTTCTCTGTTTACCAAATCATTTTCCCTAACCCTCTCACTTTGCACACCACCTCGACCAAAACACCCTATATCTGCCACTCTATCATCAAACACATTCAACAAACCTTCAAAATACTCACTCCATCTCCTTCTCACATCACCAATACTTGTTATCACCTCCCCATTTGCGCCCTTCACTGAAGTTCTCATTTGCTCCCTTGTCTTACGCACCCTATTTACCTCCTTCCAGAACATCTTTTTATTCTCCCTAAAATTTAATGATACTCTCTCACCCCAACTCTCATTTGCCCTTTTTTTCACCTCTTGCACCTTTCTCTTGACCTCCTGTCTCTTTCTTTTATACGTCTCCCACTCAATTGCATTTTTTCCCTGCAAAAATCGTCCAAATGCCTCTCTCTTCTCTTTCATTAATACTCTTACTTCTTCATCCCACCACTCACTACCCTTTCTAATCAACCCACCTCCCACTCTTCTCATGCCACAAGCATCTTTTGCGCAATCCATCAATGATTCCCTAAATGCATCCCATTCCTCCCCCACTCCCCTTACTTCCATTGTTCTCACCTTTTTCCATTCTGAACTCAGTCTCTCCTGGTACTTCCTCACACAAGTCTCCTTCCCAAGCTCACTTACTCTCACCATATATATATATATATATATATATATATATATATATATATATATATATATATATATATATATATATATATATATATATATATATATATATATATATATATATATATATATATATATGTAGATGTGCGTGTGTCGGCGTTTATGTATATGCATGTGTGTGTGGGTGTGTTGGGCCTGTTGCCTGTTTTCTTGCGCTACCTCGTTAACACGCTAAACGGCGATAACGTATAGTAAACAATATAAATATATATATATATATATATATATATATATATATATATATATATATATATATATATATATATATATATATATATATATATATATATATATATATATATATATATATATATATATATATATATATATATATATATATATATATATATATTCATATATATATATGTATATAAATATATATGTATATATATATATATATGTATATATATACATATATATATATAAATATATATATATATATATATATATATATATATATATATATATATATATATATATATATATATATATATATATATATATATATATATGTATATATATATATATATATATATATATATATATATATATATATATATATATATATATATATATATATATATATATATATATATATATATATATATATATATATATATCTATCTATATATATATATATATATATATATATATATATATATATATATATATATATATATATATATATATATATATATATATATATATATATATATATATATATATATATATATATATATATATATATATATATATGCAAGTGAATGCAAGAGTTTTGGAAAGAGGGGCAAGTATGAAGTCTGTTGTGGATGAGAGATCTTGGGAAGTGAGTCAGTTGTTGTTCGCTGATGATACAGCGCTGGTGGCTGATTCGTGTGAGAAACTGCAGAAGCTGGTGACTGAGTTTGGTAAAGCGTGTGAAAGAAGAAAGTTGAGAGTAAATGTGAATAAGAGCAAGGTTATTAGGTACAGTAGGGTTGAGGGTCAAGTCAATTGAGAGGTAAGTTTGAGTGGAGAAAAACTGGAGGAAGTAAAGTGTTTTAGATATCTGGGAGTGGATTTGGCAGCGAATGGAACTATGGAAGCGAAAGTGAATCATAGGATGGGGGAGGGGGCGAAAATCCTGGGAGCCTTGAAGAATGTGTGGAAGTCGAGAACATTACCTCGGAAACCAAAAATGGGTATGTTTGAAGGAATAGTGGTTCCAACAATGTAGTATGGTTGCGAGGCGTAGTTGTGCGCAGGAGGGTGGATGTACTGGAAATGAGATGTTTGAGGACAGTATGTGGTGTGAGGTGGCTTGATCGAGTAAGTAATAATAGGGTAAGAGAGATGTGTGGTAATAAAAAGAGTGTGGTTGAGAGAGCAGAAGAGGGTGTTTTGAAATGGTTTGTTCACGTGGAGAGAATGAGTCAGGAAAGATTGTCCAAGAGGATATATATGTCAGAGGTGGAGGGAACGAGGAGAAGTGGGGGACCAAATTGGAGGTGGAAAGATGGAGTGAAAAAGAGTTTGAGTGATCGGGGCCTGAAGATGCAGGAGAGTGAAAGGCGTGCAAGAAATAGAGTGAATTGGAACGATGTGGTATACCGTGGTCGACGAGCTGTCCATGGATTGAAGCAGGGCATGTGAAGCGTCTGGGGGTAAACTAAGGAATTTTTTTTTTTGGCCTGGATGTGGAAAGGGAGCTGTTGTTTCGGTGCATTATTACATGATAGCTAGCGACTGAGTGTGAACGAATGGGGCCTATGTTGTCCTTTCTTAGCGCTACCTCGCACACATGAGGGGGAGGGGGCTGTTATTTCATATGCGGCGAGGTGGCGATGGGAATGAATAAAGGCAGATAGTATGAATTATGTACATGCGTATATATGTATATGTCTCTGTTGTATATATATGTATACTTTGAGATGTATAGGTTTGTATATTTGCGTGTGTGGACGTGTATGTATATACATGTGCATGTGTGTGGGTTGGGCAATTCTTTCGTCTGTTTCCTTGCGCTAACTCGCTAACGCTACCTCGCTAACAGCGACAAAACAAAATAGATAGATAAATAAATAAATAGATAAATAGGGGAAGGAGTAGCAGTACTCCTGAAACAGGAGTTGTGGGAGTACGTGATAGAATGTAAGAAAGTAAATTCTCGATTAATATGGGTAAAACTGAAAGTTGATGGAGAGAGATGGGTGATTATTGGTGCATATGCACCTGGGCATGAGAAGAAAGATCATGAGAGGCAAGTGTTTTGGGAGCAGCTGAATGAGTGTGTTAGTGGTTTTGATGCACGAGACCGGGTTATAGTGATGGGTGATTTGAATGCAAAGGTGAGTAATGTGGCAGTTGAGGGAATAATTGGTATACATGGGGTGTTAAGTGTTGTAAACGGAAATGGTGAAGAGCTTGTAGATTTATGTGCTGAAAAAGGACTGATGATTGGGAATACCTGGTTTAAAAAGCGAGATATACATAAGTATACTTATGTAAGTAGGAGAGATGGCCAGAGAGCGTTATTGGATTACGTATTAATTGACAGGCGCGCGAAAGAGAGACTTTTGGATGTTAATGTGCTGAGAGGTGCAACTGGAGGGATGTCTGATCATTATCTTGTGGAAGCTAAGGTGAAGATTTGTATGGGTTTTCAGAAAAAAAGAGTGAATGTTGGGGTGAAGAGGGTGGTGAGAGTAAGTGAGCTTGGGAAGGAGACTTGTGTGAGGAAGTACCAGGAGAGACTGAGTACAGAATGGAAAAAGGTGAGAACAATGGAAGTAAGGGGAGTGGGGGAGGAGAGGGATGTATTTAGGGAATCAGTGATGGATTGCGCAAAAGATGCTTGTGGCATGAGAAGAGTGGGAGGTGCGTTGATTAGAAAGGGTAGTGAGTGGTGGTATGAAGAAGTAAGAGTATTAGTGAAAGAGAAGAGAGAGGCATTTGGACGATTTTTGCAGGGAAAAAGTGCAGTTGAGTGGGAGACGTATAAAAGAAAGAGACAGGAGGTCAAGAGAAAGGTGCAAGAGGTGAAAAAAAGGGCAAATGAGAGTTGGGGTGAGAGAGTATCATTAAATTTTAGGGAGAATAAAAAGATGTTCTGGAAGGAGGTAAATAAAGTGCGTAAGACAAGGGAGCAAATGGGAACTTCAGTGAAGGGCGCAAATGGGGAGGTGATAACAAGTAGTGGTGATGTGAGAAGGAGATGGAGTGAGTATTTTGAAGGTTTGTTGAATGTGTTTGATGATAGAGTGGCAGATATAGGGTGTTTTGGTCGAGGTGGTGTGCAAAGTGAGAGGGTTAGGGAAAATGGTTTGGTAAACAGAGAAGAGGTAGTACAAGCTTTGCGGAAGATGAAAGCCGGCAAGGCAGCAGGTTTGGATGGTATTGCAGTGGAATTTATTAAAAAAGGGGGTGACTGTATTGTTGACTGGTTGGTAAGGTTATTTAATGTATGTATGACTCACGGTGAGGTGCTTGAGGATTGGCGGAATGCGTGCATAGTGCCATTGTACAAAGGCAAA
This sequence comes from Panulirus ornatus, assembly GCF_036320965.1. Classification (NCBI taxonomy): domain Eukaryota; kingdom Metazoa; phylum Arthropoda; class Malacostraca; order Decapoda; family Palinuridae; genus Panulirus; species Panulirus ornatus. The sequence goes on along the minus strand of NC_092234.1, from coordinate 23,510,364 downwards.
GGGGATAAGAGTGAGTGCTCAAATTACAGAGGTATAAGTTTGTTGAGTATTCCTGGTAAATTATATGGGAGGGTATTGATTGAGAGGGTGAAGGCATGTACAGAGCATCAGATTGGGGAAGAGCAGTGTGGTTTCAGAAGTGGTAGAGGATGTGTGGATCAGGTGTTTGCTTTGAAGAATGTATGTGAGAAATACTTAGAAAAGCAAATGGATTTGTATGTAGCATTTATGAATCTGGAGAAGGCATATGATAGAGTTGATAGAGATGCTCTGTGGAAGGTATTAAGAATATATGGTGTGGGAGGCAAGTTGTTAGAAGCAGTGAAAAGTTTTTATCGAGGATGTAAGGCATGTGTACGTGTAGGAAGAGAGGAAAGTGATTGGTTCTCAGTGAATGTAGGTTTGCGGCAGGGGTGTGTGATGTCTCCATGGTTGTTTAATTTGTTTATGGATGGGGTTGTTAGGGAGGTGAATGCAAGAGTTTTGGAAAGAGGGGCAAGTATGAAGTCTGTTGGGGATGAGAGAGCTTGGGAAGTGAGTCAGTTGTTGTTCGCTGATGATACAGTGCTGGTGGCTGATTCATGTGAGAAACTGCAGATGCTGGTGACTGAGTTTGGTAAAGTGTGTGAAAGAAGAAAGTTAAGAGTAAATGTGAATAAGAGCAAGGTTATTAGGTACAGTAGGGTTGAGGGTCAAGTCAATTGGGAGGTGAGTTTGAATGGAGAAAAACTGGAGGAAGTGAAGTGTTTTAGATATCTGGGAGTGGATCTGGCAGCTTATGGAACCATGGAAGCGGAAGTGGATCATAGGGTGGGGGAGGGGGCGAAAATTCTGGGAGCCTTGAAGAATGTGTGGAAGTCGAGAACATTATCTCGGAAAGCAAAAATGGGTATGTTTGAAGGAATAGTGGTTCCAACAATGTTGTATGGTTGCGAGGCGTGGGCTATGGATAGAGTTGTGCGCAGGAGGATGGATGTGCTGGAAATGAGATGTTTGAGGACAATGTGTGGTGTGAGGTGGTTTGATCGAGTAAGTAACGTAAGGGTAAGAGAGATGTGTGGAAATAAAAAAAGCGTGGTTGAGAGAGCAAAAGAGGGTGTTTTGAAATGGTTTGGGCACATGGAGAGAATGAGTGAGGAAAGATTGACCAAGAGGATATATGTGTCGGAGGTGGAGGGAACGAGGAGAAGAGGGAGACCAAATTGAAGGTGGAAAGATGGAGTGAAAAAGATTTTGTGTGATCGGGGCCTGAACATGCAGGAGGGTGAAAGGAGGGCAAGGAATAGAGTGAATTGGAGCGATGTGGTATACCGGGGTTGACGTGCTGTCAGTGGATTGAATCGGGGCATGTGAAGCGTCTGGGGTAAACCATGGAAAGCTGTGTAGGTATGTATATTAACGTGTGTGGACGTATGTATATACATGTGTATGGGGGTGGGTTGGGCCATTTCTTTCGTCTGTTTCCTTGCGCTACCTCGCAAACGCGTGAGACAGCGACAAAGCAAAAAAAAAAAAAAAAAATATATATATATATATATATATATATATATATATATATATATATATATATATATATATATATATATATATCCTACATATTCGCCATTTCCAGTGTTAGCGATGTACCGTTAAAACGGAGGACTGAGCCGTAGAGGGAACATCCTCACCCCCCCCCCTTTTCCGCTCCCTTTTTTTGGAAGAGTAAGAAAAACGAGAGGGGAGGATTTCCAGCTCCCCGATCCCTCCCCTTTTAGTCGCCTTCTATGACACGCAGGGAATACGTGGGAAGTATTCTTTCTCCCCTATCTCCAGGGACAGTGTAAATTTAAAGAGAGCTTCGTAACGGTTCACAAATGGCAAAGTTACGTGGGAAGTATTCTTTCTCCCCTATCTCCAGGGACAGTGTAAATTTAAAGAGAGCTTCGTAACGGTTCACAAATGGCAAAGTTACTGTTGTTGTTTTCTAGTATGTAAGTACACACACACACACACACACACACACACACACACACACACACACACACACACACACACACACACACCTGCCCTCACAATAGCGTGCATTGGAAAAATACATTTGTGATTCTTGTGCCGTCGATGGACATTTTATGACACTCATAAGCATATATATTGGCATCTAATTCACTAACCTCCACCACCAGAGTGTGTATATGTGAGCGTTTCTCTGAGAACACTCGTAAGAAGCTGTGATACGTGTCCCCAGCCGCAACACTGTGTTCTAATATAACGTGTTGAGAAGAACTGTTGTGTTTACGTAGCCGGTGAGGGTATAATGTACCTTTATTTCATTATCTATCACTAAAATTTTATTATTCATTTCTGAAGCAAAGTTATCATTCTTTCGAGAGAGCGTTTTCTGAGGAATTTGCTCTCAAAATTTAACAGATTTTTCATTGAATGTTTATGCGAGACATGACCTGTGGCGCAGTCCATGCGAGACATGACCTGTGATGGGGACCATGCGAGACATGACCTGTGATGGGGACCATGCGAAACATGACCTGTGATTGGGACCAAGCGAGACATGACCTGTGATGGGGACCATGCGAGACATGATCTGTGGTGGAGTCCATGCGAGACATGACGTGTAGTGGGGACCATACGAGACATGACCTGTGGTGGGAACCATGCGAGACATGACCTGTGGTGATCATGCGAGACATGACCTGTAGGGGGGACCATGCGAGACATGACCTGTGGTGGAGTCCATGGGAGACATGACCTGTGGTGGGGACCATGCGAGACATGACCTGTGGTGGAGTCCATGCGAGACATGACCTGTGGTGGAGACCATGCGAGACATGACCTGTGGTGGAGTCCATGCGAGACATGACCTGTGGTGGGGACCATGCGAGACATGACCTGTGGTGGAGTCCATGCGAGACATGACCTGTGGTGGAGACCATGCGAGACATGACCTGTGGTGGAGTCCATGCGAGACATGACCTGTGGTGGGGACCATGCGAGACATGACCTGTGGTGGGGACCATGCGAGACATGACCTGTGGTGGAGTCCATGGGAGACATGACCTGTGGTGGGGACCATGCGAGACATGACCTGTGGTGGAGACCATGCGAGACATGACCTGTGGTGGAGACCATGCGAGACATGACCTGTGGTGGAGACCATGCGAGACATGACCTGTGGTGGAGACCATGCGAGACATGACCTGTGGTGGAGTCCATGGGAGACATGACCTGTGGTGGAGTCCATGGGAGACATGACCTGTGGTGGAGTCCATGCGAGACATGACTGTGGTGGGGACCATGCGAGACATGACTGTGGTGGAGTCCATGCGAGACATGACCTGTGGTGGAGTCCATGGGAGACATGACCTGTGGTGGAGTCCATGGGAGACATGACCTGTGGTGGAGTCCATGGGAGACATGACCTGTGGTGGAGTCCATGCGAGACATGACTGTGGTGGAGTCCATGGGAGACATGACCTGTGGTGGAGACCATGCGAGACATGACCTGTGGTGGAGTCCATGCGAGACATGACCTGTGGTGGAGACCATGCGAGACATGACCTGTGGTGGAGTCCATGCGAGACATGACCTGTGGTGGGGACCATGCGAGAACATGACCTGTGGTGGAGTCCATGCGAGACATGACCTGTGGTGGAGTCCATGGGAGACATGACCTGTGGTGGGGACCATGCGAGACATGACCTGTGGTGGAGTCCATGCGAGACATGACCTGTGGTGGAGACCATGCGAGACATGACCTGTGGTGGAGTCCATGCGAGACATGACTGTGGTGGAGTCCATGCGAGACATGACCTGTGGTGGGGACCATGCGAGACATGACCTGTGGTGGAGACCATGCGAGACATGACTGTGGTGGAGTCCATGGGAGACATGACCTGTGGTGGAGACCATGCGAGACATGACCTGTGGTGGAGTCCATGCGAGACATGACCTGTGGTGGAGTCCATGGGAGACATGACCTGTGGTGGAGACCATGCGAGACATGACTGTGGTGGAGTCCATGCGAGACATGACTGTGGTGGAGTCCATGCGAGACATGACCTGTGGTGGAGTCCATGGGAGACATGACCTGTGGTGGAGTCCATGCGAGACATGACCTGTGGTGGAGTCCATGGGAGACATGACCTGTGGTGGAGTCCATGCGAGACATGACTGTGGTGGAGTCCATGCGAGACATGACTGTGGTGGAGTCCATGCGAGACATGACCTGTGGTGGAGACCATGCGAGACATGACCTGTGGTGGAGTCCATGCGAGACATGACTGTGGTGGAGTCCATGGGAGACATGACCTGTGGTGGAGTCCATGCGAGACATGACCTGTGGTGGAGTCCATGCGAGACATGACCTGTGGTGGAGTCCATGCGAGACATGACCTGTGGTGGAGTCCATGCGAGACATGACCTGTGGTGGGGACCATGCGAGACATGACTGTGGTGGAGTCCATGGGAGACATGACCTGTGGTGGAGTCCATGCGAGACATGACCTGTGGTGGAGTCCATGCGAGACATGACCTGTGGTGGGGACCATGCGAGACATGACCTGTGGTGGAGACCATGCGAGACATGACCTGTGGTGGGGACCATGCGAGACATGACCTGTGGTGGAGTCCATGCGAGACATGACCTGTGGTGGAGACCATGCGAGACATGACCTGTGGTGGAGTCCATGCGAGACATGACCTGTGGTGGAGTCCATGCGAGACATGACCTGTGGTGGAGTCCATGCGAGACATGACCTGTGGTGGAGTCCATGCGAGACATGACCTGTGGTGGAGACCATGCGAGACATGACCTGTGGTGGAGACCATGCGAGACATGACCTGTGGTGGAGTCCATGCGAGACATGACCTGTGGTGGAGTCCATGCGAGACATGACCTGTGGTGGAGTCCATGGGAGACATGACCTGTGGTGGAGACCATGCGAGACATGACCTGTGGTGGAGACCATGCGAGACATGACCTGTGGTGGAGACCATGCGAGACATGACTGTGGTGGAGTCCATGCGAGACATGACTGTGGTGGAGTCCATGCGAGACATGACCTGTGGTGGGGACCATGCGAGACATGACTGTGGTGGAGTCCATGCGAGACATGACCTGTGGTGGAGTCCATGCGAGACATGACCTGTGGTGGAGTCCATGCGAGACATGACCTGTGGTGGGGACCATGCGAGACATGACTGTGGTGGAGTCCATGCGAGACATGACCTGTGGTGGAGTCCATGCGAGACATGACTGTGGTGGAGTCCATGCGAGACATGACCTGTGGTGGAGTCCATGGGAGACATGACCTGTGGTGGAGTCCATGCGAGACATGACTGTGGTGGAGTCCATGCGAGACATGACCTGTGGTGGAGACCATGCGAGACATGACCTGTGGTGGAGACCATGCGAGACATGACTGTGGTGGAGTCCATGCGAGACATGACCTGTGGTGGAGACCATGCGAGACATGACCTGTGGTGGAGACCATGCGAGACATGACCTGTGGTGGAGTCCATGCGAGACATGACTGTGGTGGAGTCCATGGGAGACATGACCTGTGGTGGGGACCATGCGAGACATGACCTGTGGTGGGGACCATGCGAGAACATGACCTGTGGTGGAGACCATGCGAGACATGACCTGTGGTGGAGACCATGCGAGACATGACCTGTGGTGGAGTCCATGCGAGACATGACCTGTGGTGGGGACCATGCGAGACATGACCTGTGGTGGGGACCATGCGAGACATGACCTGTGGTGGAGTCCATGCGAGACATGACCTGTGGTGGAGTCCATGCGAGACATGACCTGTGGTGGAGTCCATGCGAGACATGACCTGTGGTGGAGTCCATGCGAGACATGACTGTGGTGGGGACCATGCGAGACATGACCTGTGGTGGAGTCCATGCGAGACATGACCTGTGGTGGAGTCCATGGGAGACATGACCTGTGGTGGAGTCCATGCGAGACATGACCTGTGGTGGAGTCCATGCGAGACATGACCTGTGGTGGAGACCATGCGAGACATGACCTGTGGTGGAGTCCATGCGAGACATGACTGTGGTGGAGTCCATGCGAGACATGACCTGTGGTGGAGTCCATGCGAGACATGACTGTGGTGGGGACCATGCGAGACATGACCTGTGGTGGAGTCCATGGGAGACATGACCTGTGGTGGAGTCCATGCGAGACATGACCTGTGGTGGAGACCATGCGAGACATGACTGTGGTGGAGTCCATGCGAGACATGACCTGTGGTGGAGACCATGCGAGACATGACCTGTGGTGGAGTCCATGCGAGACATGACCTGTGGTGGAGACCATGCGAGACATGACCTGTGGTGGAGTCCATGCGAGACATGACCTGTGGTGGAGTCCATGCGAGACATGACCTGTGGTGGAGTCCATGCGAGACATGACTGTGGTGGAGTCCATGCGAGACATGACCTGTGGTGGGGACCATGCGAGACATGACCTGTGGTGGAGTCCATGCGAGACATGACCTGTGGTGGGGACCATGCGAGACATGACCTGTGATGGGGACCATGCGAGACATGACCTGTGGTGGAGTCCATGGGAGACATGACCTGTGGTGGAGTCCATGGGAGACATGACCTGTGGTGGAGTCCATGCGAGACATGACTGTGGTGGAGTCCATGCGAGACATGACTGTGGTGGGGACCATGCGAGACATGACCTGTGGTGGAGACCATGCGAGACATGACCTGTGGTGGAGACCATGCGAGACATGACTGTGGTGGAGTCCATGGGAGACATGACCTGTGGTGGAGACCATGCGAGACATGACTGTGGTGGAGTCCATGCGAGACATGACTGTGGTGGAGTCCATGCGAGACATGACCTGTGGTGGAGTCCATGCGAGACATGACCTGTGGTGGAGTCCATGCGAGACATGACCTGTGGTGGAGTCCATGCGAGACATGACCTGTGGTGGAGTCCATGGGAGACATGACCTGTGGTGGAGTCCATGGGAGACATGACCTGTGGTGGAGTCCATGCGAGACATGACCTGTGGTGGAGACCATGCGAGACATGACTGTGGTGGAGTCCATGCGAGACATGACTGTGGTGGAGTCCATGCGAGACATGACCTGTGGTGGGGACCATGCGAGACATGACCTGTGGTGGAGACCATGCGAGACATGACTGTGGTGGAGTCCATGCGAGACATGACTGTGGTGGGGACCATGCGAGACATGACCTGTGGTGGAGTCCATGCGAGACATGACCTGTGGTGGAGTCCATGCGAGACATGACTGTGGTGGAGTCCATGGGAGACATGACCTGTGGTGGAGTCCATGCGAGACATGACTGTGGTGGAGTCCATGGGAGACATGACCTGTGGTGGAGTCCATGGGAGACATGACCTGTGGTGGAGTCCATGGGAGACATGACCTGTGGTGGAGTCCATGCGAGACATGACCTGTGGTGGGGACCATGCGAGACATGACCTGTGGTGGAGTCCATGGGAGACATGACCTGTGGTGGGGACCATGCGAGAACATGACCTGTGGTGGAGTCCATGGGAGACATGACCTGTGGTGGAGACCATGCGAGACATGACCTGTGGTGGAGACCATGCGAGACATGACCTGTGATGGGGACCATGCGAGACATGACCTGTGGTGGAGTCCATGCGAGACATGACCTGTGGTGGAGTCCATGCGAGACATGACTGTGGTGGAGTCCATGGGAGACATGACCTGTGGTGGAGACCATGCGAGACATGACTGTGGTGGAGTCCATGCGAGACATGACCTGTGGTGGAGTCCATGCGAGACATGACCTGTGGTGGAGACCATGCGAGACATGACCTGTGGTGGAGACCATGCGAGACATGACCTGTGGTGGAGTCCATGCGAGACATGACCTGTGGCTCGGTGGAGCAGCGGCCTCGGGCGGTGCAGGGTGGAGAGGTGGACTAATGTGGAGCAGGGTGTAGTGGTGGACTAGTGTGTTGTAGGATGGAGAGGTGGACTTGAGTGGTAAAGGGTGGAAGAGTGGATGTGGGTGGTGTAGGGTGTGGAAGTGACTTAGGGTGGCGCGGGGTGGAGGGGTGGACTAGGGTAGTACGGGGGTTTGGGGGTGGACTAGGGTGGTGGGGAGGGGCTGATGGATTAGATTGGTGCGGGGGGAGGGTGAAGGGGTGGACTGAGGTGGTACGGGGAGAGGATAGAGGGGTGGACTAGGGTGGTGCTGGTGGATGAAGCTGGGTGGTGGAGGGTGGAGGAGTGGACTAGGGTAGCAAGAAGTGTACCCTCCAGGGTTACCAGCTAGTGTCATTACAGGTCACTTGCATCTGATAAACAAATTAGCTAATTCAATACTTGTGTACGACCATTCGTCAGATAACGTCCAGGCGAATCAAGTATCGCCTGGGGTAGATAAGAGGAGTCCAGCTGCTGTATGCTGATGGTTCAGATAACCCGTCCAGCACCAGTGGCAGTTGTAACTGGTCATAGAAAAGCTCGTTATCTAATGATAACGATATATAACCATAAACACCCGAACTGTCAATGATTCATGAACAGTTGACCCAATTAAACCAATTAGATGGCTAGATGATGTCGTTGGATTACGGCCAAACATTTGAGAGATTGTCACATAATCAGCACCATTTGTCATCGTTGATAAACACATCCAGTAAATGCAGAGCAAAGTCTTGGTCGAATAAGTTTAGAACAACACTATTGTGTGTGTGGATCCGTCGCTCATTGTAGAGGATGAGGCACTTTTCTTGCGTCAGTGGCATTAGAACCCAGCAAGGATGTTGACAAGTGGGTAGCATTCATTACCTTATATAAATGTGTCTGCATGACTCATACTTGGACATCACTGAAAATGTTCGCTTGTGAGTAATTAGTTGGTGTTGGATGGGTGGGTTTCTATACCTGAGTCATGGTGTTGGATGGGTGGGTTTCTATGATTGGGTCATGATGTTGCAGAGGTGGGTTTCTATACTCAGATCATGATGTTGTATGGGTGGGTTTCTGTACTTGTGCCAGAATGTTGGATGGGTGAGTTTCTATACTTAGGTCATGGTATGAGATGGGTGGGTTTCTATACTTAGATCATGGTGTTGGATGGGTGGGTTTCTATACTTGGATCATGGTGTTTGATGGGTGGGTTTCTATACTTGTGCCATGATGTAAGATGGGTGAGTTTCTATACTTAGGTCATGGTATGAGATGGGTGGGTTTCAATACTTAGATCATGGTGTTGGATGGGTGGGTTTCTATACTTGGATCATGGTGTTGGATAGGTAGGTTTCTATACTTGGGTCATGACGTTGGCTGGGTGCATTTCTATACTTTGGTCATGAGTAGTTTCGCATGATAATGCAAGGCTTCAAGATAGACTACAGGTGTTTATTAATACCCAAGACTATTGTGCATGATTCCAGGGTAATTAGATCTGATAATAGAGGCTGGAGAGGGAAAATGGAGAGCATTGGATGATAAGCAACGTTTAAATTCAATTAGTAACATTATCTGATCTGATAACGATCCAGGCTGGATTAAACGGTGTTTGACCTCGAAGATATTTCTCCAGTTTTTCTTTTATTTTTCGATTTGTTGCGGCTATCACCACCGATCTTAATGGAACTCCTGATTATTCAGGCACAGCTCAACCTGACTTCTCAGTAGGTTTGAAAGACTGTCGATGAGTTTGTATTTAGAACCTTACGACGGTATGGACATAGGACGAAGAAAAGTGAGTTTAAGAGAGAGAGAGAGAGAGAGAGAGAGAGAGAGAGAGAGAGAGAGAGAGAGAGAGAGAGAGAGAGAGAGAGAGAGAGAGAGAGGCACTAAAGGAGCGCTCAGACCATACCCAGGGTAAGGAGGAAAGCGAGAGAGAGCCGGCATGTGTGTGGTGGCTGTGGCAGTGGAGGCGAGTGTGTAAGAGATATGCAATAACTGGGATATTTGGCAAAGATGCCGGATGGTTTGACCCTGTTTTATTGTACTGGGGTACGACGGCGGTTGTGGGATGCAAGGTAAAGGACCGAAGGTTCAGGGTAATGTGAGATGTCTCACATAGATATAACAGTTTCAGCTTAAATGGTACACGGCTTCCCTGTGTTTGGGACGATCAGTCTTAGATATAACTGTGGTATTCTAAGGTTACTCAAATACGTGGTTCTGCAAGTGCAAATTTTATAGTGATATTGAATGTTTTTCTTCAAAGGTGATCTCTTTCTTTTATTCTCCATAAGACAACTCCAAGATTCCTCCTCCAAATTTACCACTCACTCGCTCTATCACCCCCTCCTAAATTCTCTTATCGCAGACTCCAAACAGCTCTCATGTTCTTAGAGTCATGGAAAACATATGGACCCATCTGTATTCTCCATGCGTCCTGAAGGTGTGCGCCTCCCAACTATTCGTCTTTGCTTGTTCGTCCATTCTGTTTAATTTACAATCAGCAAATTTTCCAGTTTTGGGAAACAAGTTCTGTTTCAGCCAATATCGGAGACAGGATGCAATTCTGTTCCTCACAGACATCGTCCTATATTTTTGAATTCTCCAATTTCAAAATTCTTGGGATCTTTTTTCACTTCAGATCTCCTTCACCACCCTGGCTCTTCCAGTCTTCTCACCTGATCACCGATATGGGTTCCTTGAGACTAGATCTGCACATGACATTCTTGCAAGCCTGACTCTTATCTGGCCTTTGATATTTCAAAATTGTCTGGCAGGGTAAGGCATAAGACAATTTAATAAGTTTCCGTTCCTTTTCCTCACCCCTCTGATATTTAAACTCATTCCCAGTTTTGCTTTAGACACATAAAAATGGAAACATATACTTGTGGATGAGCCCACGCGAAGATATGCTCATATACATACACAAGTGCAGGTGTTTTCCTTATTATCTTGCCTTTAACCCCTGACCCCCCAAAAAACTTGATCATGTGTAGACCTTTGTATACCCTGACTGTGGTACAAGTTTGGTCCATATCAATTCGCCCAGTCAGGAGATATTCTGTACACTGGACCGGGCAGCATGGACGAAAGACTACCTCTCCTGTTATACAAACGGTACCAAACCAACCGACATGGCCTCATCCCTCAACCAACACAGATAGGCAATCTTATCTACTGATATCAGTGGCAGCCAAAAGCATGTAAGTAAAATGAGCTGGGGTTCTGCTGCAGCTGTCAATGGGGCTGTCAAGGTTCTGTTCTAACCCCCATACTCTTTTTCATCATTAACAATCTTCTTTCATCTAGTTAACATTTTCACTGATTTCATTACTACCAATAATCTCTGCCTGGACCAGTCAACAAGGGTATGCTCCTCCGAACATGGTTGACAGACCTCACATCATTCTGAGGACGATAGGAAATATATAACAACGATCATATGGCTCTTAGTGAGCCAGATACGGAGCGCTTAGTAATTAATCAACGTGATGTCCAGAAATAAGTAAGGTGACTACCTTTCTGCAGGCGTCAGGACAAAGGCATCATCATCTCTCATTTTTTTCCTTGATTGCCCTACCTGACGTACGAGACGGTCTTTATTGTGTCATAACAGAACTCAGATATTCCCTCAGACACTTCCATCATCACGTCACTAGTCCCCCGACATAAACCTTGAGTATGTAAACTTCCAGTTCCGAGATGATGGTATCGTAAATTGGAAATTATTCTTATATATTAAGAGGATAATCCATCCTTATGGGTTAAGTGTATTATCAGCGTTGCACAATCATCTTCATGTTAATCTAAAGATTCCATCCTTTGTTTGGTGATTAATCAATTGATTAATCTGTAGATATAGCAAGTGTCGATTACTCAGTTTTCTACACACACGAATTGACAAAGTATCTTCTCTCTCTCTCTCTCTCTCTCTCTCTCTCTCTCTCTCTCTCTCTCTCTCTCTCTCTCTCTCTCTCTCTCTCTCTCTCTCTCTCTCTCTCTCTCTCTCTCTCTCTCTCTCTCTCTCTCTCTCTCTCTCTCTCTCTCTCTCAGTCTGTGTATCTTGCATATCATTTTTCTCTACTTATTAACCCTCGGAAAAAGCACATTTCTAGTCGGCACAGGTAGGCGTCCGATCAAGGCAAGTAAGTACTATGACCAGAAGAACCAGTATGTCTGGTGGCCTCATGAAGCAGAGAGCCACAACGGAGAGTTCACAATAACCAACAGATTATGTCATTAGGCAGCAGCCTCTTGCTAGATACAGAGGCCGTACTGTAGACACATAACCCATCATGTGTAGGTGGTTCCTGTCGCCACATCATCACCACAGAGAGGCTGCCCACCCTCAGGTGACCACCATGAACAGGTCTTCACTACGGCTGCAAGAAGCAGGTCGCCGATTACAGTCAGGTGTCTCCTGTAGTTGTTGTGGACTTCGGCTTATGTTGTTGATCGGTCACAACATAGCCTCCACGTCTCCCTCCTCACAACCGTACAAATTTACTCCAGCATGTGGCATTTACATGCTATATTCCTCTCAGTACGTACGTCATACTAAAACGAACCTCACGTAAGCACTTTAGCATGGTGTTGTCCCAAAGATTGTGCATCATACCTGTGTGGAGAATCTTTACTCTGCCCCCCAAGTTATATCAGATGAGTTCTCCCAATGTAACTCTCAGTGTACCAATAGCTTGAACTCATGTTCAAGTAGTACCTAATGCATTCTCACATTATGTGAAAAGGATCCACTTATCATTCTCACATATATGGTTGCTATCTACTCACATATGCAAGTTGCTTATGTAGCGAACTCATGAAGATAGTTCCTGTCTGACAGACCTACACGTCGAAGATAACTCACCTTCCTCTCTACCTGCACACCACCAGCCAAACCCCAGACCCTCTGGTCGGCAGCCAAGGCATTAATAGACATAATTATCAAATGATTACCGGCAGATGGAGAGATTAAAAGCCCTCGTCGTCTTTAAATGTCACTACCTCAGCCAGGAAGATTACTCAGTATATCCTGAGCCAGGAGATAATGCTACCACACCTCCGGCGACCGAGGTGAGGAATTGCCCAGTGAGATATACTAGTGTCAACCTTGTGAACGTTATCGTTACCTCGACTGCGGAGAAAAATACTCTGTTCATGTTCCAGAAAAATGTTAGGTTGCTTAAGTGAGACAGGGACGAAGGGCAAATGTCGCTAATAATGACAATTAAACGAACAATGCACTGGATGGTTCACATAACCATGGCTAAACCAGTAGTTCTTCACACAAATTCACACACACACGCACACACACACACACACACACACACACACAAACACACACACACACACACACACACATATATTTTTTTAACTTTCTAAAATGGGAAACAGAAGAAGGAGTCACGCGGGGAGTGCTCATCCTCCTCGAAGGCTCAGATTGGGGTGCCTAAATGTGTGTGGATGTAACCAAGATGTGAAAAAAGGAGAGATAGGTAGTATGTTTGAGGAGAGGAACCTGGATGTTTTGGCTCTGAGTGAAACGAAGCTCAAGGGTAAAGGGGAAGAGTGGTTTGGGAATGTCTTGGGAGTAAAGTCAGGTGTTAGTGAGAGGACAAGAGCAAGGGAAGGAGTAGCAGTACTCCTGAAACAAGAGTGGTGGGAGTATGTGATAGAATGTAAGAAAGTAAATTCTCGATTAATATGGGTAAAACTGAAAGTTGATGGAGAGAGGTGGGTGATTATTGGTGCATATGCACCTGGGCATGAGAAGAAAGATCATGAGAGGCAAGTGTTTTGGGAGCAGCTGAATGAGTGTGTTAGTGGTTTTGATGCACGAGACCGGGTTATAGTGTTGGCTGATTTGAATGCAAAGGTGAGTAATGTGGCAGTTGAGGGAATAATTGGTATACATGGGGTGTTCAGTGTTGTAAATGGAAATGGTGAAGAGCTTGTAGATTTATGTGCTGAAAAAGGACTGATGATTGGGAATACCTGGTTTAAAAAGCGAGATATACATAAGTATACTTATGTAAGTAGGAGAGATGGCCAGAGAGCGTTAATGGATTACGTGTTAATTGACAGGCGCGCGAAAGAGAAACTTTTGGATGTTAATGTGCTGAGAGGTGCAACTGGAGGGATGTCTGATCATTATCTTGTGGAGGCTTAGGTGAAGATTTGTATGGGTTTTCAGGAAAGAAGAGTGAATGTTGGGGTGAAGAGGGTGGTGAGAGTAAGTGAGCTTGGGAAGGAGACTTGTGTGAGGAAGTACCAGGAGAGACTGAGTACAGAATGGAAAAAGGTGAGAACAATGGAAGTAAGGGGAGTGGGGGAGGAATGGGATGTATTTAGGGAATCAGTGATGGATTGCGCAAAAGATGCTTGTGGCATGAGAAGAGTGGGAGGTGGGTTGATTAGAAAGGGTAGTGAGTGGTGGGATGAAGAAGTAAGAGTATTAGTGAAAGAGAAGAGAGAGGCATTTAGACGATTTTTGTAGGGAAAAAATGCAATTGAGTGGGAGATGTATAAAAGAAAGAGACAGGAGGTCAAGAGAAAGGTGCAAGAGGTGAAAAAAAAAAGGGCAAATGAGACTCGGTGTGGGAGAGTATCATTAAATTTCAGGGAGAATAAAAAGATGTTCTGGAAGGAGGTAAATAAAGTGCGTAAGACAAGGGAGCAAATGGGAACTTCAGTGAAGGGCGCAAATGGGGAGGTGATAACAAGTAGTGGTGATGTGAGAAGGAGATGGAGTGAGTATTTTGAAGGTTTGTTGAATGTGTTTGATGATAGAGTGGCAGATATAGGGTGTTTTTGTCGAGGTGGTGTGCAAAGTGAGAGGGTTAGGGAAAATGATTTGGTAAACAGAGAAGAGTTAGTAAAAGTTTTGCGGAAGATGAAAGCCGGCAAGGCAGCAGGTCTGGATGGTATTGCAGTGGAATTTATTAAAAAAGGGGGTGACTGTATTGTTGACTGGTTGATAAGGTTATTTAATGTATGTATGACTCATGGTGAGGTGCCTGAGGATTGGCGGAATGCGTGCATAGTGCCATTGTACAAAGGCAAAGGGGATAAGAGTGAGTGCTCAAATTACAGAGGTATAAGTTTGTTGAGTATTCCTGGTAAATTATATAGGAGGGTATTGATTGAGAGGGTGAAGGCATGTACAGAGCATCAGATTGGGGAAGAGCAGTGTGGTTTCAAAAGTGGTAGAGGATGTGTGGATCAGGTGTTTGCTTTGAAGAATGTATGTGAGAAATACTTAGAAAGGAAATGGATTTGTATGTAGCATTTATGGATCTGGAGAAGGCATATGATAGAGTTGATAGAGATGCTCTGTGGAAAGTATTAAGAATATATGGTGTGGGAGGCAAGTTGTTAGAAGCAGTGAAAAGTTTTTATCGAGGATGTAAGGCATGTGTACGTGTAGGTAGAGAGGAAAGTGATTGGTTCTCAGTGAATGTATTTTTGCGGCAGGGGTGTCTGGTGTCTCCATGGTTGTTTAATTTGTTTATGGATGGGGTTGTTAGGGAGGTGAATGCAAGAGTTTTGGAAAGAGGGGCAAGTATGAAGTCTGTTGGGGATGAGAGAGCTTGGGAAGTGAGTCAGTTGTTGTTCGCTGATGATACAGCGCTGGTGGCTGATTCATGTGAGAAACTGCAGAAGCTGGTGACTGAGTTTGGTAAAGTGTGTGAAAGAAGAAAGTTAAGAGTAAATGTGAATAAGAGCAAGGTTATTAGGTACAGTAGGGTTGAGTGTCAAGACAATTGGGAGGTGTGTTTGAATGGAGAAAAACTGGAGGAAGTGAAGTGTTTTAGATATCTGGGAGTGGATCTGGCAGCGGATGGAACCATGGAAGCGGAAGTGGATCATAGGGTGGGGGAGGGGGCGAAAATTCTGGGAGCCTTGAAGAATGTGTGGTAGTCGAGAACATTATCTCGGAAAGCAAAAATGGGTATGTTTGAAGGAATAGTGGTTCCAACAATTTTGTATGGTTGCGAGGCGTGGGCTATGGATAGAGTTGTGCGCAGGAGGATGGATGTGCTGGAAATGAGATGTTTGAGGACTATGTGTGGTGTGAGGTGGTTTGATCGAGTAAGTAACGTAAGGGTAAGAGAGATGTGTGGAAATAAAAAGAGCGTGGTTGAGAGAGCAGAAGAGGGTGTTTTGAAATGGTTTTGGCACATGGAGAGAATGAGTGAGGAAAGATTGACCAAGAGGATATATGTGTCGAAGGTGGAGGGAACGAGGAGAAGAGGGAGACCAAATTGGAGGTGGAAAGATGGAGTGAAAAAGATTTTGTGTGATCGTGGCCGGAACATGCAGGAGGGTGAAAGGAGGGCAAGGAATAGAGTGAATTGGAGCGATGTGGTATACCGGGGTTGACGTGCTGTCAGTGGATTGAATCAGGGCATGTGAAGCGTCTGGGGTAAACCATGGAAAGCTGTGTAGGTATGTATATTTGTGTGTGTGGACGTATGTATATACATGTGTATGGGGGTGTGTTGGGCCATTTCTTTCGTCTGTTTCCTTGCGCTACCTCGCAAACGCGGGAGACAGCGACAAAGTATAATAAAAAAAAAATGATTCACTTCCGCTTCCATGGTTCCATCCGCTGCCAGATCCACTCCTAGATATCTAAAACACTTTACTTCCTCTAGTTTTTCTCCAGTCAAACTTACCTCCCAATTGACTTGACCCTCAACCCAACTGTACCTAATAACCTTACTCTTATTCACATTTACTCTTAACTTTCTTCTTTCACACACTTTACCAAACTCAGTCACCAGCTTCTGCAGTTTCTCACATGAATCAGCCACCATCGCTGTATCATCAGCGAACAACAACTGACTCACTTCCCAAGCTCTCTCATCCACAACAGACTTCATACTTTCCCCTCTTTCCAAAACTCTTGCATTCACCTCCCTAACAACCCCATCCATAAACAAATTAAACAACCATGGAGACATCACACACCCCTGCCGC
The DNA here is from genome assembly GCF_036320965.1 of Panulirus ornatus. NCBI lineage: Eukaryota > Metazoa > Arthropoda > Malacostraca > Decapoda > Palinuridae > Panulirus > Panulirus ornatus. The sequence continues at coordinate 23,493,441 of NC_092234.1, read as the reverse complement.
AAACCTACATTCACTGAGAACCAATCACTTTCCTCTCTTCTTACACGTACACATGCCTTACATCCTCGATAAAAACTTTTCACTTCTTCTAGCAACTTGCCTCCCACACCATATATTCTTAATACCTTCCACAGACTGACTACAGAATGGAAAAATTTGAAAACAATATAAGTAAGGGGAGTGGTGGAGGAATGGGATGTTTTTAGGGAATCAGTGATGGATTTCGCAAAAGATGCTTGTGGCATGAGAAGAGTGGGATGTGGGTTGATTAGAAAGGGTAGTGAGTGGTGGGATGAAGAAGTAAGAGTATTAGTGAAAGAGAAGAGAGAGGCATTTGGACGATTTTTGCAGGAAAAAATGCAACTGAGTGGGAGATGTATAAAAGAAAGAGGCATGAGGTCAAGAGAAAGGTGCAACAGGAGAAAATGAGAGCAAATGAGAGTTGGGGTGAGAGACTATAATTAAATTTCAGTGAGAATAAAAAGATATTTTGATAGGAGGTAAATAAAGTGCGTAAGACAAAGGAGCAAATGGGAACTTCAGTGAAAGGGGCTAATGGGGAGGTGATAACAAGTAGTGGTGATGTGAGAAGGAGATGAGTGAGTATTTTGAAGGTTTGTTGAATGTGTCTGATGATACGAGTGGCAGATATAGGGTGTTTTGGTCGAGGTGGTGTGCAAAGTGAGAGGGTTAGGGAAAATGGTTTGGTAAATAGAGAAGAGGTAGTAAAAGCTTCACGGAAGATGAAAGCCGGCAAGGCAGCAGGTTTGGATGGTATTGCAGTGGAATCTATCAAAAAAGGGGGTGACTGTATTGTTGACTGGTTGGAAAGGTTATTTGATGTATCTATGATTCATGGTGAGGTGCCTGAGGATTGGCGGAATGTTTGCATAGTGCCATTGTGCAAAGGCAAAGGGGATACGAGTTAGTGCTCAAATTACAGAGGTATAAGTTTGTTGAGTATTCCAGGGAAATTATATGGGAGGGTATTGATTGAGAGGGTGAAGGCGTGTACAGAGCATCAGATTGGGGAAGGGCACTGTCGTTACAGATGCGGTAGAGGATGTGTGGATCAGGTGCTTGCTTTGAAGAATGTATGTGAGAAATACTTAGAAAAACAAATCTATTTGTATGTAGCATTTTTGGATCTGGAGAAGGCCATATGATAGAGTTGATAGAGATGCTCTGTGGAAGGTTTTAAGAATATATGGTGTGGGAAGCAAGTTGTTAGAAGCAGTGAAAAGTTTTTATCGAGGATGTAAGGCATGTGTACGTGTAGAAGGAGAGGAAAGTGATTGGTTCTCAGTGAATGTAGGTTTCGGCAGGGGTGTGTGATGTCTCGATGGTAGTTTAATTTGTTTATGGATGTGGTTGCTAGGGAGGTAAATGCAAGAGTTTAGGAAAGAGGGGCAAGTATGCAGTGTGTTGTTGATGCGAGAGCTTGGGAAGTGAGTCAGTTGTTGTTCGCTGATGATACAGCGCTGGTGTCTGAGTCATGTAAGAAACTGTAGAAGCTGGTGACTGAGTTTGGTAAAGCGTGTGAAAGAAGAAAGTTAAGAGTAAATGTGAATAAGAGTAAGGTTATATATATGTATATATATATATATATATATATATACATATATATATATATATATATATATATATATATATATATATATATATATATATATATATATATATATATATATATATATATATTTTTTTTTTTTTCTTTTTTGCTTTGTCGCTGTCTCCCGCGTTTGCGAGGTAGCGCAAGGAAACAGACGAAAGAAATGGCCCAACCCACCCCCATACACATGCCTTGATTCAATCCACTGACAGCACGTCAACCCCGGTATACCACATCGATCCAATTCACTCTATTCTTTGCCCTCCTTTCACCCTCCTGCATGTTCAGGCCCCGATCACACAAAATCTTTTTCACTCCATCTTTCCACCTCCAATTTGGTCTCCCTCTTCTCCTCGTTCCCTCCACCTCCGACACATATATCCTCTTGGTCAATCTTTCCTCACTCATTCTCTCCATGTGACCAAACCATTTCAAAACACACTCTTCTGCTCTCTCAACCACGCTCTTTTTATTTCCACACATCTCTCTTACCCTTACGTTACTTACTCGATCAAACCACCTCACACCACACATTGTCCTCAAACATCTCATTTCCAGCACATCCATCCTCCTGCGCACAACTCTATCCATAGTCCACGCCTCGCAACCATACAACATTGTTGGAACCACTATTCCTTCAAACATACCCATTTTTGCTTTCCGAGGTAATGTTCTCGACTTCCACACATTCTCCAAGGCCCCCAGAATTTTTGCCCCCTCCCCCACCCTATGATCCACTTCCGCTTCCATGGTTCCATCCGCTGCCAGATCCACTCCCAGATATCTAAAACACTTCACTTCCTCCAGTTTTTCTCCATTCAAACTCACCTCCCAATTGAATTGACCCTCAACCCTACTGTACCTAATAACCGTGCTCTTATTCACATTTACACTTAACTTTCTTCTTTCACACACTTTACCAAACTCATTCACCAGCTTCTGCAGTTTCTCACATGAATCAGCCACCAGCGCTGTATCATCAGCGAACAACAACTGACTCACTTCCCAAGCTCTCTCATCCCCAACAGATTTCATAATTGCCCCTCTTTCCAAAACTCTTGCATTCACCTCCCTAACAACCCCATCCAAAAACAAATTAAACAACCATGGAGACATCACACACCCCTGCCGCAAACCTACATTCATTGAGAACCAATCACTTTCCTCTCTTCCTACACGTACACATGCCTTACATCCTCGATAAAAACTTTTCACTGCTTCTAACAACTTTCATCCCACACCATATATTCTTAATACCTTCCACAGAGCATCTCTATCAACTCTATCATATGCCTTCTCCAGATCCATAAATGCTACATACAAATCCATTTGCTTTTCTAAGTATTTCTCACATACATTCTTCAAAGCAAACACCTGATCCACACATCCTCTACCACTTCTGAAACCACACTGCTCTTCCCCAATCTGATGCTCTGTGCATGCCTTCACCCTCTCAATCAATACCCTCCCATATAATTTGCCAGGAATACTCAACAAACTTATACCTCTGTAATTTGAGCACTCACTCTTATCCCCTTTGCCTTTATACAATGGCACTATG
>NC_092234.1:23470268-23485268 GCF_036320965.1 Panulirus ornatus | reverse complement strand
ATATATATATATATATTTATTTATTTTATTTTGCTTTATCGCTGTCTCCCGCGTTAGCGAGGTAGCGCAAGGAAACAGACGAAAGAATGGCCAAACCCGCCCACATACACATGTATATACATACATGTCCACACATGCACAATATACATACCTATACATCTCAATGTATACATATATATTACACACAGAGACATATACATATATACCCATGTACATAATTCATACTGTCTGCCTTTATTTGTTCCCATCCCCACCTCGCCACACATGGAATAACATCCCCCTCCCCCCTCATGTGTGCGAGGTAGCGCTAGGAAAAACACCAAAGGCCCCATTCGTTCACACTCAGTCTCTAGCTGTCATGTAATAATGCACCGAAACCACAGCTCCCTTTCAACATCCAGACCCCACACACTTTGCATGGTTTACCCCAGACAGCACGTCGACCCCGGTATACCACATCGTTCTAATTCACTCTATTCCTTGCACGACTTTCACCCTCCTGCATCTTCAGGCCCCGATCACTCAAAATCTTTTTCACTCCATCTTTCCACCTCCAATTTGGTCTCCCACTCCTCCTCGTTCCCTCCACCTCTGACACATATATCCTCTTGGTCAATCTTTCCCCACTATTTCTCTCCATGTGACCAAACCATTTCAGAACACCCTCTTCTGCTCTCTCATCCACACTCTTTTTATTTCCACACATCTCTCTCACCCTTACATTACTTACTCGATCAAACCACCTCACACCAAATATTGTCCTAAAACATCTCATTTCCAGCATATTCCACCCTCCTGCGCACTACTCTATCCATAGCCCACGCCTCGCAACCATACAACATTGTTGGAACCACTATTCCTTCAAACATACCCATTTTTGCTTTCCGAGATAATGTTCTCGACTTCCAAACATTCCTCAAGGCTCCCAGAATTTTCGCCCCCTCCCCCACCCTATGATTCACTTCCGCTTCCATGGTTCCATCCGCTGCCAGATCCATTCCCAGATATCTAAAACACTTCACTTCCTTCAGCTTTTCTCCATTCAAACTTACCTCCCAAATGACTTGACCCTCAATCCTACTGTACCTAATAACCTTGCTCTTATTCACATTTACTCTTAACTTTCTTCTTTCACACACTTTACCAAACTCAGTCACCAGCTTCTGCAGTTTCTTACATGAATCAGCCACCAGCGCTGTATCATCAGCGAACAACAACTAACTCACTTCCCAAGCTCTCTCATCCACAACAGACTTCATACTTGCCCCTCTTTCCAAAACTCTTGCATTCACCTACCTAACAACCCCATCCATAAACAAATCAAACACCCATGGAGACATTACACACCCCTGCCGCAAACATACATTCACTGAGAATCAATCACTTTCCTCTCTTCCTACACGTACACATGCCTTACATCCTCGATAAAAACTTTTCACTGCTTCTAACAACTTGGCTCCCACACCATATATTCTTGTTACCTTTCAGAGAGCATCTCTATCAACTCTATCATATGCCTTCTCCAGATCCATAAATGCTACATACAAATCCATTTGTTTTTCTAAGTATTTCTCGCATACATTCTTCAAAGCAAACACCTGATCCACACATCCTCTACCACTTCTGAAACCACACTGCTCTTCCCCAATCTGATGCTCTGTACATGCCTTCACCCTCTCAATCAATACCCTCCCATATAAGGTGGAGGTGGAGGGAACGAGGAGAAGTGGGAGACCAAATTGGAGGTGGAAAGATGGAGTGAAAAAGATTTTGTGTGATCGGGGCCTGAACATGCAGGAGGGTGAAAGAAGGGCAAGGATCGATGTGGTATACCGGGGTTGACGTGCTGTCAGTGGATTGAATCAGGGCATGTGAAGCGTCTGGGGTAAACCATGGAAAGCTGTGTAGGTATGTATATTTGCATGTGTGGACGTATGTATATACGTGTGTATGGGGGTGGGTTGGGCCATTTCTTTCGTCTGTTTCATTGCGCTACCTCGCAAACGCGGGAGACAGCGACAAAGCAAAAAAAAAAAAAAAAATATATATATATATATATATATATATATATATATATATATATATATATATATATATATATATATATATACTCGACCACTAGGAGACAGAAGTACTCCGTCTCCGACCATCCAATGGTCCGGTGAAATTCCCCGTCACTTTACGTGACCTGAAAGGGTGAAGGAAAACACGCACCCACACAAGTTTGCTGACTAGCCTACCACGCGTGTGAAGGCAAGGGGGTCAGAAGTGAATGTTCAGATTACTTAAGTATGAGAATGTTGAACGTCATTTGGAAGGTGTATGGAAGAGTGGTGACTGAGGGGTGGCTGCATGAACACAGCCTCAGACTGAAGAGGAACAATGTACTTCAGGAACGGTAGTGGATGTGTAGATCAGATGTTTGTTTTGAAGAATATGTGTCACAGATACTTAGAGAAACAAGACTTGTGTGGCGTTAATAGATCTGAAGAGTGGGTGTGGCAGGGCTTATAGAGGTGCTCTGTGGAAGGTGTTGCGAATATCTGGTGTTGGTGGAAAGGTGTTTGGAGCAATGAAGCGTTTTAGTCAAAAGATTAAGGAATGTGGGCGAGTAGGAAGAGAGAAGCGTGAGAGGTTACAGGTGAAAGTGGGTTGGCATGGGTACGTGACGTCACTATGGCTGTTTAATTTGTTTATGGTGGTGGGGGAGGTGAATGCTGGAGTCATGGGGAGAGGAGCAGGTTGTGTTAGGGTGGTGGACCTGGGAGGTGAGTCAGTTGTAGTTTGCCGATGATATGGTGGTGGTGGCAAATTCGAAGGAGAAACCGTTGAAGCAGTTGGCTGAGTTTGGGCGAGTGTGTGAAAGGAGAAAGCTGAGAGCAAATTTGAATTCAAGCAAACTTATTGAGTTCGGTGGTGACGAAAAACACTATGTGGACTGTTTTTGAATGAAGAGCATTTGGAGAAATTGGAGTGTTTTAGGATGGATAAGGCAACTTTGAGGAATATGTAGACAGAGGTCACTGTCTTTGAAGGCAAAGATGGGTATGTTTAGTGGTATAATAGTCTCTTCATTGTTGAGTTTATGCGAGGCGTATGTAATGGGTAGAAATATAGATAAGACGATGTATGTGTTGAAAACAGAATAATTTAAAGCATGTTGTCGAATAAGAAACGATGGGAAAGAGATGAGTGTGGTTGCAAGAGGAATACGTGTATGGGCGCTGAAAATAGTGTGCTGAAATAGTTCAAACATATGGAGAGGATGAGTGAGAAGATGTTGACAAAGAAGGTATTCATATCAGAAGTGGAGGGAACAAGGGAAGGGAAGAAGCTAACGAACAATTAGAAAGGTGACGTAAAATATGCTTTGAATGCTCAGATCCTGAACATTCAGGAAAGTGTGAGGTGTGCAAGGGATAGAGTATTTGTAGCGATGTGTTTTACATGGAGCAATGTGTTGTCAATGAACTGAGCTAGGTCATATGAAGTTAACAGGGGATACCATGTGCCTTGCCGTAGAGAGGGGAACTGAGGTCTCGGAGCAATACACATAACAGATAAGAATAGATGTGAGCAAATGAGGCATGTTTGTTCATCCCTCCCTAGCGTTACCTCGTGAACAGGGGAAACGTCTAATACGTATGAAAGAAAAAAAGAAAAAAAAAATATATATATATATATATATATATATATATATATATATATATATATATATATATATATACATATCCTCCCTGGGGATAGGGGAGATTCCCTGCGTGTCGTAGAAGGCGACTAAAAGGGAAGGGAGCGGGGAGCTGGAAATCCTCCCCTCTCAGTTTTTTTTTTTCCCAAAAGAAGGAACAAAGAAGGGGGCCAGGTGAGGATATTCCCTTAAAGGCCCAGTCCTCTGTTCTTAACGCTACCTCGCTAATGCGGGAAATGGCGAATAGTATGAAAGAAAGATATATATATATATATATATATATATATATATATATATATATATTTTCTTTTTTTTTTTGGCTTTGTCGCTGTCTCCCGCGTTTGCGAGGTAGCGCAAGGAAACAGACGAAAGAAATGGCCCAACCCACCCCCATACACATGTATATACATACGTCCACACACGCAAATATACATACCTACACAGCTTTCCATGGTTTACCCCAGACGCTTCACATGCCCTGATTCAATCCACTGACAGCACGTCAACCCCGGTATACCACATCGATCCAATTCACTCTATTCCTTGCCCTTCTTTCACCCTCCTGCATGTTCAGGCCCCGATCACACAAAATCTTTTTCACTCCATCTTTCCACCTCCAATTTGGTCTCCCACTTCTCCTCGTTCCCTCCACCTCCGACACATATATCCTCTTGGTCAATCTTTCCTCACTCATTCTCTCCATGTGCCCAAACCATTTCAAAACACCCTCTTCTGCTCTCTCAACCACGCTCTTTTTATTTCCACACATCTCTCTTACCCTTACGTTACTTACTCGATCAAACCACCTCACACCACACATTGTCCTCAAACATCTCATTTCCAGCACATCCATCCTCCGGCGCACAACTCTATCCATAGCCCACACCTCGCAACCATACAACATTGTTGGAACCACTATTCCTTCAAACATACCCATTTTTGCTTTCCGAGATAATGTTCTCGACTTCCACACATTCTTCAAGGCTCCCAGGATTTTCGCCCCCTCCCCCACCCTATGATCCACTTCCGCTTCCATGGTTCCATCCGCTGCCAGATCCACTCCCAGATATCTAAAACACTTTACTTCCTCCAGTTTTTCTCCATTCAAACTTACCTCCCAATTGACTTGACCCTCAACCCTACTGTACCTAATAACCTTGCTCTTATTCACATTTACTCGTAACTTTCTTCTTTCACACACTTTACCAAACTCAGTCACCAGCTTCTGCAGTTTCTCACATGAATCAGCCACCAGTGCTGTATCATCAACGAACAACAACTGACTCACTTCCCAAGCTCTCTCATCCACAACAGACTTCATCCTTGCCCCTCTTTCCAAAACTCTTGCATTCACCTCCCTAACAACCCCATCCATAAACAAATTAAACAACCATGGAGACATCACACACCCCTGCCGCAAACCTACATTCACTGAGTACCAATCACTTTCCTCTCTTCCTACACGTACACATGCCTTACATCCTCGATAAAAACTTTTCACTGCTTCTAACAACTTGCCTCCCACACCATATATTCTTAATACCTTCCACAGAGCAACTCTATCAACGCTATCATATGCCTTCTCCAGATCCATAAATGCTACATACAAATCCATTTGCTTTTCTAAGTATTTCTCACATACATTCTTCAAAGCATATATATATATATATATATATATATATATATATATATATATATATATATATATATATATCATCTATTCATCTCCTATACTTTGTCGCTGTCTCCCGCGTTAGCGCGGTAGCGCAAGGAAACAGACGAAAGAATGGCCCAACCCACCCAAATACACATGTATATACATACACGTCCACACATACACATATATATATACCAATACATCTCAACGTACATGCACATAATTCATACTGTCTGCCCTTATTCATTCCCACTGCCGCCCCGCCATACACTGAAATACCAACCCCCTCCCCCCGATATATAAATATATATATATATATATATATATATATATATATATATATATATATATATATATATATATATATATATATACATATATATTTATATGATTGAAGGGTTTTGGTATAATGTATGCCATCAAAAAATCTATAAGGTATGCGCCATCTCAGTTTTGTTTAACTGTATACCGTGTGGAGAGGTCACGGTGGCCGTGTAAGTGGCGGGGATCAGGCTGTAAGCCTAGGGGAGGACGTCAGTCTACCAGCACTACGGAGGGGGCAGCATGGCCTCCAAACGATGAAGATAATAAGCCACACCTGTACATGGATGCTCATGCCTTCTCCGTATCGGTAATTGACAGGGTAATAAGCACGATAGTTAGATGAATGAGTCTGAGAGCTGGTTAATGGTAATGACGAGTAATTAAGCTTGAGTAACTCACCCAGCGCCGTATTAAGATGAGACAATCACGCAGTCCTGAGTACGAACCTGGCGAGATCATTGTTCGGGAGGGTGGAGTGTACGAACCTTGTCTCGCTAGGGGGAAAAAAAAGATGGTTATAACCGATCCTGATCTGTGATAAAGGTTCCTGTGACATTAACTCTGGTGTTCTTGTCGTCATTAGCGAAGCAACAGATCTATGTCGCTGGTGATTTAACTGTCCCTTGCTGATTTTTCAGGCGTGACCTTCCATGTCTTCATTTTAGCATGGACACTGAATTATTTCTTTTTTACCCACGTGTGTTTAACCATGGCCAGCAGACCATTATCTAGCATTAGAGGAAATTCTTCCATGTCTTGGGAAACGAACCATGAATATGGCCAAAAATTCAGACTCGAATTAGAAAAAAAAATGCTCCTATATATGTCCCCAGCGTACTTTCTGGCTATGGAATTTTACGCTCAAGAAGAATATATATAAATGTTTGTGAATCTAAACGATATATATATAGTGAGAAAGACGTATATTGATACAGAAAAAACTCCAAATATTTTCCTCCAAATTCTATATACATTTTCTGTATATTTCTACCGAACTCGTCCTGTACTTCCCTGAGGATCTTAAGATGTTGCCTCAAGTCGACCTCACCTGCTGAGGACGACAGTAAATGTACATAACCCAGTCCACTACATTGTCTCAGTAACAGGTCCTCAGTGAACATCATCACAAACAGTATGTAGTGTTACTATCTCATTTCAAGTAAAGAGAAAAAATGATTCAGTCTTATACTGCAAGTGGGACTCAAAGAAGGAGACAAGTTCCTCATAATAAATGAGTAAAACATGGGCGTTTATTTGCGAAGAGAAATCATGAGTTATGAAGGAGACGCGGTGTCTGTTAAACTGGTATTCAAGATGCTGCAAGACCAAAGCATCAGCACAAAAAGTGATAATTATGTCGTTAATATGATTACAGTGACAAGGAAGTTCTCTTATATGAGTGAGGATATCTGAACAACAACACATATCCAACAGTACCGTAAAAATGAGGATGACTTGCCCAGAATTGTACATGTAGGCAGCCATGTGTGAAAAAGAAAGTGAATACTGCACGAAGCCCAGTGTCTATATATCTGTCAGCCAGACACTGTTGATAAAACTGGCGCTGAATAAACTACGTTCTTTTAAAACGGTAAAATGATCTAATGTAGCCTACACAACACTGTGTGGGGTGTCTACATAGTCCCCTGGAGGTATACGAGCGTGGTAGTGATGGCGGGAGGTAATATATTAATATTGTGGTTAGAATGAAGACCTGTGATAATTATGGAAACGTTCCGGAGGTATTGGACGAGAGAGCTGGCGAGTACAACGGCTGAATGATTTTCTGGAATGTAGATGTGAAGAAGCGATTAAAGTTGAGGGAAGAAGGTGGAGACGAGGCCGTGAGGGCAGCAGAACATGTGCAATGCAAGAAATAGGAGAAATCAAGAAACAGACACAGGAACAAGAATAAAGCACGATAAATAAATGAAGTGAGGAGATTCCATTTTATCCAAAGGCCAGACATCTTTTCCTTCTTATCATCAAGACTATTGAGGTCACAGAGGAAGGCATATGTCTGAATGGAAATCCATAAAGGATATTCCTGTCTTCTACAATGTGGTGAATTATGAGGAGAATTGAATCAACAAAGTCTCTTCTTAGTGAGAGATGGATACGTACCCACATTATATAACAATCTGAAAATGGTGGACTAATATCTGGCCTGCCTGACCGTTCCTTTTAGTTGTTTTTTGTTAGCAGAGACGGCATATGTGACTTAATGCCCTAATGAAGGATGTGGTTTCGGTATATTACACACGACAGCTAGAGAAAGGATGTGAGCGGATGTGGTCTTTTTCCGTATGTTTCCTGGCGCTACCTTGCTGTCGCCGGGGTGGCGATGCTGCTTCCTATGGAGTGGGGTGGCGCTAGGATATGGATATAGGCAAGTATAGATATGTAGATGTGTGTATATATATTCTTCCCTATCCCCAGGTATATCATATATATATATATATATATATATATATATATATATATATATATATATACAATTCAGTCTATCCTACACACGCATTTCACCCTCCTGCATGTACAGGCCCCGATCGCTCAAAATTTTTTCACTTCATCCTTCCACCTCCGATTCGGTTCCCATCGTTTTCCTTCCTCCCTCCAGTTCTGACACGTATATACAATTAATCAATTTTTCTTCATTTAAAGCACCCATTTCTGCTCTCTCAACCACACTCTTTTTATTTCCACACATCTCTCTTACCCTTTCATTACTTAATCAATCCACCTCACACCACATATTGTCCTCAAACATTTCATTTCCAGCACATCTACCCTCCTCCGCACAACACTATCTATAGCACATGCCTCGCAACAATAAGATATTGTTGTAACTATCATTCCTTTAAACATAAAAATTTTTGCTCTCCAAGATAACGTTCTCTCTTTCTACACATTCTTCATCTCTACCAGAACCTTCGCACTGCCAAGTCCACACCCAGATATCAAAAACACTTCACTTCCTCCTTTTTTTTCCGCTGAAACCTACATCCCAACTAACGTGTACCTCAACTCTGCTAAACGTAAACTTGTTTTTATTCTCCTTTTACATACTCTTCCAAACTTAGTTACCAACTTCCGCAGTTTCTCACTGGAATCAGCCACCAGTGCTGTATCATTGGTGAACAACAACTAACTCAATTCTAAAATCCTCTCATCTCAACAGACTGTATACTCCCCTCTCTCTCTATAAAACTCTTGCATTCAACTCAATCACCACCCCATTCTTAAACAAATTAATCAATCATGGAGACATCACGCACCCCTGCCGTGGACCGACTTTCACTGGGAACCAATTACTCTCCTCTATTTCTGCTCGTACATTCGCCTTACATCCTTGACAAAAACTTCTCTGCTTCTAGCAGCTTACCTTCCATAAAGCATCTCTATCAACCCTATCATATGCCTTCTCCAGATCCATAAATGCTACATACAAATCCATTTGTTTCTCTAAGTATTTCTCACATACATTCTTCAAAGCAAACACCAGATTTACACATCCTCTACCACCTCTTAAACCACACTGCTCCTATCCAATTTGACGCTCCGTATTTGCCCTCACCCTATCATCAGTACCCTTCCATACAATTTTCCAGGACTACTCAACTACTTTATGTCTCTGCCTTTGTAAATTGGCAGTATGCAAGCATTCCTCTCATCCTCAGGCACTTCACCATGGTCCATACATACAGTGAACATCCTTACCAACCAAACAACAACACAGTCAGTCCCTCTCTTGATAAATTCAATTGCAATGCCATCCAAACCAGCTACCTTGCCAGGTTTCATCATCTGCAAGGCTTTCACCACTTCTTCCCTCTTCACCAAACCACTCTCCGTGACTCTCTCACTTCGCACACCATCTGACCAAAACACCCTACATCTGCCACTTTGTCATCAAACACATTAAACAAACCTTCAGAATACTCATCCATCTCCTCACTTAATCACTACCTGTTATCACTTCCCCCCTTGCCCCCTTAACCAATGTTCTCATTTGTTCTCTTGTCTTGGCATATTCCCTACCCCTTCAAAACACCTTATCATTCTCCGTAAATCTTAATGATGCTCTTTCACCCTAACTCTCATTTTCCCTTTTTTTCTACCCTTGTACCTTCCTCTTGACCTGTTGCTTTTTCTTATACATACATCTCCTAGTTATTTGCACTCCTTCCTTGTAAGTATCCACCAAACGCCTCTCTTTTCTCTTTCATTGGCAATTTCACTTCTTCATCCCACCTCTCACTACCCTTTTTGATATGCCCACCTCCCACCTTTCGCTTGCCTCCTGCATCTTTTATACATGCCATCACTGCTTCCCTAAATACCTCCCACTCCTCACCCACTCGTCTCACTTCATTTGTTCTCACCTTTTGCCAATCTACACTCAATCACTTCTGGATTATCTTTACAGTCTCCTTTCCAAGCTCATCACTCGTTTCTCACAGACACTGTCTCCTCCTTTTTGAAAATCTCTACAAATCTTCACCTTCTCCTCCAAAAGATATCCCACTAGCTGTCCCTCTTAGAATATTTACATCCTAAAGTCCTTCTTTTGCACGCCCATCACTTAATACGTAATCTGATAATGCCCGTTGACCATCTCTTATTCACATACGTATACTTGTGTATATCTCTCTTTTTAAACCAGGTATTTCTAGTCACCAGTTATTTTTTTAACACAACTCCTCAAGCTTTCCATCATTTCCATTCATAACACTGAATACCCACTGCTCACCAATTTTACCCTCAACTGCCACATTACTTACCTTCACACTTAAATCACCCATCTTTATAACACGGTCTCGTACATCAGAACTGTTGACACACTCACTCATCTGCTCCCAAATACTTGTCTCTCATGGTCTTTCTTATGACGAAGTGCATAAGCACCAATAATCACCCATCTCTTGCCATCCACTTTCAGTTTTACCTAAATCAATCTAGAACTTACTTTCTTCCACTCTATCACATATTCCCACAGCTCCTACTTCAGGAGTAGTGCTACAAACCTAAGCCTAAGGGGAGGATGAAAAGTTAGGTCAGAAAACAAGTGATTGGACTAATGGACTTTGAGGAAGATGAACTTGAGGAAGATGAAAAAATGTGTGAAAAGGCGGCTTCACGGTTGAGGATAACACTATATATATTACGTCAGTGTTAGAAATGTGGGAGGGGACAGATGCCTTTGTGTAATGGGCAGCACGTTTTCTTTCCTTCATGTCTTGTTAAAGATCAGAAAATACTGAGCATTGATAAGCTTCTTAGCTGTTTGCAGAATAGCTTATGTCTGCTTCAATCTTTTGTGGGAGAAGGAAGATTAACAGTCCTGAGTTCATTTGATTTTAAAAGCTTCCTAAGAAAGAACAGACAGTAGATCGCACTGCAATTTACTTGGAACTTTATCCCATCTGTAGGATCGCCTGACCTTCTGTAATGTCTGAAGGTGTCTTTATAATAGTTGTTGTTGCGTAGTGAGTGAGGCGGGGCGGATGGAAAAGTAGAGAATCCGATCAGAGAATACATCCTTCCTGCTGGCTGCGAGGTAAGTCGAGCGTGCAGTATGTAACCCTGACTGGATGCTGCTGGCTGTGTGTAAAGGCTGAGAGTAATGCAAGCGTTCATGTGCCTTCAGAGGGCGGGTGAAAAATTCTTGTATCAAGAAGGTTTCTATGACAAATGGCTGCCTTAAATTGTGATTGGATTCTCTCTCTCTCTCTCTCTCTCTCTCTCTCTCTCTCTCTCTCTCTCTCTCTCTCTCTCTCTCTCTCTCTCTCTCTCTCTCTCTCTCTCTCTCTCTCTCTCTCTCTCTCTCTCTCTCTCTCTCTCTCTCTCTCTCTCTCTCTCTCTCTCTAAGGTTCATTGTTAGTCTCACAGACCAAGAGACGATGGTGACACCAGCTTGACCAATTCTTAAAGGTTCCTTTAACGAAGGATTCCATAATACTCATGTATCAGTTAGGGCCTCAGTCAAGCGCTGGCCAGTATCATTAGGCTTTATGTAAGTTGTATCTTGCTCACCTGGGGTATTGCTGACCTCTTCTATGTCGTAATCTTTACAGAGAGTCAGGAAAACTGAAGGGTTGTCTGCACGTCTCATTGCAGTATTAGAAATGCAATGAAGTACACACAGTCACGAATACCGAGATGTGCCCCCATTGTGTTCAGTGATGTACGTTTCCGTCAGGTATACACAGATGAAAACTTACACAGCACAGAACAGTGAATACAGGAACACCTCCGCCATACCAGCCAGTGTGTATCCACTCCCTTGTTCTCTCGGTGATATTTCAAAACTTAACAGATATGCAGCAGTTTTTCAGGCAAGTATCGTTTGTAATCATGCTTTAGAAATATGGTTCAGTAAAGAACGTTGCACTCCCCAAGAGATTTATGTGTTTACTGTTATTAAGTTCATCATATATTCAAAAGTATTCACCAAATTTGCCTACATTTGCACGTACGTCGGATTCATGATTCGTTCTTAGATATATCGTTTCCCACTGCTTTAGTCCTTTATCATAATATAAACAGGATCATCTTCACTGTACAAACAAAACCATTCAAGCCATAACTTCAAACCTTCGAAATTCATCGCATTTCGGCTCGTGGCTCGACGAAGGCATTTTCCCTGAAGAGGATAGAATCAAGGAAAAGTGTAGCTCATTTGCATCCAGCGTCGAGGTATATGTCAGAGTGCACGTGGGGCCCCTTCCTCGGGTCTAGTTTACGAGTAATTACCAACCGTGAAGTCGATTGTGGCCCGCATATATCACTTAGGCCGGCCCGCCTCCTGTCCTTGCCTCCTCCTCATTATCTGGCTGCATAATCTTACTCCCGGGCCCGTATCCCAAGATCTTACCCCGGGCCCGTATCCCAGGATCTTACTCCTTAACTTGTATTCCCAGACTCGCCTACATCTTGTACTAATGTACTTCAATCTGTGAGTTCCGTTTCTACAGGTTGTACATTATGAGAACTTCTCACTTGCCATGTTTTCTTTAAACTTATTCGGCAATATCCCTCGCCCATCTGCAGTTTAACATAACTCCATTCCATGATTTGTTGAACCCATCCTTCCATGACCCTGAGATATACTACTTCACGACCATCCGTCGATCCGGCTCACAGTCGTGATTCATTGACAAAACATTGATTTCATCCCCGCAAGCCGATCGCTCTTATGCATTTTGGGCTGATTGCCTATCAGCATAATCCCTCATATTGCTACATCAGAGATCTTATCATGATTTAAAGAGCGAGTCTTTCCTTATGATTTCATTTTAGAAATAATGAGCAGGTGGTGCGCTGCTTACAAACGAAGGGCCATATTTGCGGTGAGAGCCAGTATGGTCTGAGTAGGAAGGCGTTCCACATCTTTTCATCGGTTGGTTTTAACTTGACGTTGACGGACTGCATGACCCTGGTCGTCGATAAGCCTAAGATCCAAACATACCAAACCAAACATCGCTCTTTAAAGCATTTAAGAATAAAGGTGACAGAACCAGAAAACACAAAGAGTTTCCATCTTAAAATCACTTTCAGCGTAACGGTTGATTTCCTGATGACTTACAATGTGTATGTTTGATGGAGGAGGCTAAGTTGGTCTTAACAAGAGTCCTTAATCACGTACTACTACCGTCTAAGAGCCTAGCAGTTCCGGCATTTACACCACAAGAGCCATTTGTAATATAAAAGGATGTACATACTATCTACAATACAACCTTCACTAAATCACAAAAACATGTAACGAAAATTATAAAAGTTTGTTATGCACTCCCCATGTACTCTCGATACCTTCCACAGAGCATCTGTATCAACTCTATCATATGCCTTCTCCACATCCATAAATGCTACATACAAATCCATCTGTTTTTCTAAGTATTTGTCACATACATTCTTCAAAGCAAACCCCTGATCCAAATATCCTCTACCACTTCGGAAACTACACTGCTCTTCCCCAATCTGATGCGCTGTACATGCCTTCACCCTCTCAATCAATACCCTCCCATATAATTTTCCATGAATACTCACCTTTATCCCCTCTGCCTTTGCATAATGGCATTCCGCCAATCTCAGGCACTTCACCATGATCCATACACACATTGAATATCCTTACTTACCAATCAACGACATAGTCACCCCCTACTTTAATAAATTCTACTGCAATACCATCCAAACTCGCCACCTTGCCAGATTTCATCTTCCGCAAAGAGTTCACTACCTCTTCTCTCTTAATCAAACCATTCGCCCTGGCGCTCTCACTTCGCACACCACCCTACCAAAACACCTGCCACTCTATCATCATTTATATATTTATATATATATATATATATATATATATATATATATATATATATATATATATATATATATATATATATATATATATATATATATATATATATATAGGGGATAGGGGAGAAAGAATACTTCCCACGTATTCCCTGCGTGTCGTAGAAGGCGACTAAAAGGGAAGGGAGCGGGAGGCTGGAAATCCTCCCCTCTCGGTTTTTTTTTTTTTTTTTTTTTCCAAAAGAAGGAACAGAGAAGAGAGCCAGGTGAGGATATTCCCTCAAAGACCCAGTCCTCTGTTCTTAACGCTACCTCGCTATCGCGGGAAATGGCAAATAGTATGAAAGAAAGAAAGAAAGATATATATATATATATATATATATATATATATATATATATATGTATATATATATATATATATATATATATATATATATATATATATATATATATATATATATATATATATATATATATATACATATATATATATATATATATATATATATATGTATATATATATATATATATATATATATATATATATATATATATATATATATATATATATATATATATATATATATATATATACATATATATATATATATATATATATATATATGTATATATATATATATATATATATATATATATATATATATATATATATTTTTTTTTTTTTTTTTTTTTTTATACTTTGTCGCTGTCTCCCGCGTTTGCGAGGTAGCGCAAGGAAACAGACGAAAGAAATGACCCAACCCCCCCCAACACATGTTTTACATTAGTCCACACACGACACATATACATACCGAACACAGCTTTCATGGTTGTACCCCAGACGCTTCACATGTCTTGATTCAATCCACTGAAGCACGTTCAAACCGGTATACACATTTGCTCCAATTCCTCTATTCATTGCCCTCCTGTAACCCCTCCAGCTATGTCCAGCCCGGATCACCACAAATCTTTTTCACTCCTATCTTTCCTACCCTCCTATTTGGTCTCCCTCTTCTCCTCG
>NC_092234.1:23397226-23470168 GCF_036320965.1 Panulirus ornatus | reverse complement strand
ACGAAGCTGGGGAAGCCATTTGGTAAACATGTGATTGTCCAAAACAATAACAAAATCTTTGTTGTTTTTGGGGACAATCACATGTTTACCAAATGGCGCCTTAGCTTGTCTCTTGGGATGTTATCACGGGACTGTTATATTCTTTTGTGCTCCCCTGATGATGGGGATATAACCAAAGTGCACTTGATCCCCTTTCGTGTTTCATTTTCCCGGGGACTCATAGGAATATATTATATATAATTATAAAATATATAATTTTTTATTATAATATTTATAAATATAAATATATATATATATATATATATATATAGATCGGGCATATCTAGATCTTATATAATCACACGTCATGGAAGGTGAACAGCTGGTTGACTGTAACAACTGCCGTGCCGGGTTCGAAACTTTGCAAGTTCGACCTCGGGTTTGACGTGCATGCGTCACAAAAGCGCGTTCGCTGCTTCACCGGGGACTCTTTGCCGCAGTGGCATGAGAAATGTAACCAAGAGGGGTAGGACGCGCTCTGGCCAATACCTCAAGACGGACAGAACTTAATCGGGGGCTTAAGGGATGGACTTTTTAAATGCCCCCTTGATATCATCAGGAACTTTTCTCTCTCGCAGCACAACCCTTTTCTTTGGCCAAGCTTTTAAAAAAAATTAACTACGTTAGTATACATCAACACAGCAGGTGGAGATGGAAAATATAAGCCTCTCTTAATACACAACACATCTTTTTGGTAGACGCAGAAAAAATGTTCTGTGTACTTAAGGACGTTTTTTTCCTTCTCACCGAATGAGACTGCAGCGCTGATGGTTCAAAAGTTTTTTTATTTGTCTGGAAAAACCGTACACCACATCCTCTTTTAAAACATATATTATTATGACTACTATAATATACAACTTAATTTAGCAATTTACCAAATATGGGTATTTGTATCTAATAGAATATTTATTTTACCTTCCGTTTCACGGTTTTGTGTTTTTACGTTTTCCGAATGGCGCCATTTTTATCATACGATGGTGTAGTTAGACCGGCATCACACTAGCAAGTAAAAGTTATTGTTTTGCCATACTGCCACTCTCACTCTACAAACGTTCATGTCCTTTGTTGCCTTAAACGTTTTCCGTAAAAAAGGTTGGTTAGGTGATTTTAAAAACATGTTCTTAAGTCACCAAGGTGAGACAAGCAACACGACAAGGGACTTATGTTCAGGCCTCTCAATATTTTTTAAAAGTGCAAGAGGCAAGAAGTGACCACAGAAAACTGCAGAGGGAATCAAACCTTGCTGTCATAATGCGGGAATGAAATGCCCCTCTCCTAATATATATATATTTTTAAATATAAAATATAAAATATATATATATTTATAATATTTTATATATCAAAATATAATATTTTTTTTTTTTTTTTCCCTGGGGATGGGGAAAAGAATACCCCTACGTATTCCCTGCGGTGTAGAGGCGACAAAAAGGGAAGGGAGGGTGGGAATGGAATCTCCCTCTCTTTTTTTTTTTTTTTTTAATTTTCCAAAAGAAGGAACAGAGATGAGGGCAAGGAAAGGGTTTTTTCCTCAAAGGCCCATTCTTGTTATTAACGCTACCTCGCATCCGGGAAAATGGGAATAGTATGAAAAAAAAAAAGAATATTATATATATTTTAAAAATATATTTATATATTATATATATATATATTTTTTTTTTTTAATTTTTTTTTTTTTTTTTTTTTTTTTTGTTTTTGTCGCTGTCTCCCGCGTTTGCGGGGGGTTGGGCGCAGGAAAAGAGGGAAAAAAAAGGCCAACCCACCCCATACCTATGTATATACATACGTCCACACACGCAAATAAACATACTGCACACTTTCCATGGTTTACCCAGGAGCTTCACATGCTTGATTCAATCCACTGACAGCACGTCAACTCGTATACACATCGCTCAAAATTTCCCCTATCTTTGCCCTCCTTTCACCCTCCTGCATGGTCAGCCCGTCAACAAAATCTTTTCACTCCATCTTTCCACCTCCAATTTGGTCTCCCCCTTCTCCTCGTTCCTCCACCTCCGACAAAATATATTTTCTTGGTCAATCTTTCCTCACTTCATTCTCTCCATGTGCCCGAACCAAATTTAAAACACCCTTTTGCCTCTCAACCCCGCTCTTTTATTTCCACACTTTTCTCTTACCCTACGTTACTTCCCCAATCAAACACCTTCACCACCATTTTTTTCCTCAAACATTCATTTCCAGAATCCATCCTCCCGCGCCAACTCTTCCATAGCCCGCCCGCAACCTACAACTTGTTGGAACCACTATTCCTCAACCATACCCCTTTTTTGCTTTTCGAGATTGTTTTCGACTTCACACATTCTTCAGGGTCCAGAATATTTTCCCCCTCCCCACCTATGGGCACTTCCCGGTACCCTTTGGTTCCATTTCCCCGCCAGATCCACTCCCAGATATCTAAAACACTTCATTCCCCCAGTTTTTTCCATTCATAAAAATATTATATTAAAAATAATATATATTTTATATATATATTATTATAAATATATATATATATATGGTTTGGAATGTCGGGGAGTGAAGCAGGGGTAGTGAGAGGACAGACAAGGGAAGGATTAAACAATACTCCTGAAACAGGAGTTTGGGGGTTGTGAAGAGCAAGAAAATAAATTCTCGATTAATATGGGGTTTTTTTAAAACTGAAAGTGAAGAGAGAGGTGGTGATTATTGGTGATATGCACCTGGATGAGAAGAAAGATCATGAGAGCAAGTGTTTTTGGGAGCAGCTAAATGAGTGTGTTAGCGGTTTTGATGCACGAGACGGGGTTTATAGTGATGGGTGATTTGAATGCAAAGGTGAGAATGTGGCAGTTGAGGGAATAATTGTATGCATTTGGGGGTTTTTAGTGTTGTAAATGAAATTGTGAAAAAGCTGGGAGATTTATGGCTGAAAAAGGACTGTTTATTTTGGGAATACTGGTTAAAAAGCGGGGATATACAAAGTATACTTATGTAAGTGGAGAGAAAGGCCCGAGAGCGTTATTGGATTACGTGTTATTGACAGGCGCGCGAAAGGGGATTTTGGTGTTTATGTGTGAGAGGTGCAACTGGAGGGAAGTTGATCATTATCTTGTGGAGGCTAAGGTTTAAAATTAGTTTTGGGGTTTTTAGAAAAAAAAAGGAAATGAGTTTTGGGGGAAGATGGGTGAGGTAAGTGGCTTGGGAAGGAACCTGTGGGGGGGGAAATACCAGGAGGAATGTGTACAGAATGGAAAAAGGTGGAAAAAAATGGAAGTAAGGGGAGTGGGGAGGAATGGGATGTATTTGGGAATCAAATGGGGGATTGCGCAAAGATGCTTGTGGCATGAGAAGAGTGGGAAAGGGGGGCTTTTTTGGGAAAAATATGGTGGTGGGATGAAAAGTAAGAGTATTAGTGAAAGAGAAAGAGAGGGGGCATTTGAACATTTTTGAGGGAAAAAAGCAATTGAGTGGGAGAAAATATAAAAAAAAGAGGGCAGGAGGTCAAGAGAAAGGTGCAAGAGGGGAAAAAAAAGGGCAATGAGAGTTGGGGTGAGAGACTATCAGTAAATTTTAGGGAGAATAAAAAGATGTTCTGGAAGGAGGTAAATAGGGTGCGTAAGACAAGGGAGCAAATGGGAACTTCAGTGAAGGGCGCAAATGGGGAGGTGATAACAAGTAGCGGTGATGTGAAGAAGGAGATGGAATGAGTATTTTGAAGGTTTGTTAAATGTGTCTGATGACAGAGTGGCAGATATAGGGTGTTTTTTTGGTCGAGGTGGTGTGCAAAGTGAGAGGGTTAGGGAAAATGATTTGGTAAACAGAGAAGAGTAGTAAAAGCTTTGCGGAAGATGAAAGCCGGCAAGGCAGCAGGTTTGGGATGGTATTGCAGTGGAATTTTATTAAAAAAGGGGGTGACTGTATTGTTGACTGGTTGGTAAGGTTATTTAATGTATGTATGACTCATGGTGAGGTGCCTGAGGATTGGCGGAATGCGTGCATAGTGCCATTGTACAAAGGCAAAGGGGATAAGAGTGAGTGCTCAAATTACAGAGGTATAAGTTTGTTGAGTATTCCTGGTAAATTATATGGGAGGGTATTGATTGAGAGGGTGAAGGCATGTACAGAGCATCAGATTGGGGAAGAGCAGTGCGGTTTCAGAAGTGGTAGAGGATGTGTGGATCAGGTGTTTGCTTTGAAGAATGTATGTGAGAAATACTTAGAAAAGCAAATGGATTTGTATGTAGCATTTATGGATCTGGAGAAGGCATATGATAGAGTTGATAGAGATGCTCTGTGGAAGGTATTAAGAATATATGGTGTGGGAGGCAAGTTGTTAGAAGCAGTGAAAAGTTTTTATCGAGGATGTAAGGCATGTGTACGTGTAGGAAGAGAGGAAAGTGATTGGTTCTCAGTGAATGTAGGTTTGCGGCAGGGGTGTGTGATGTCTCCATGGTTGTTTAATTTGTTTATGGATGGGGTTGTTAGGGAGGTAAATGCAAGAGTCCTGGAAAGAGGGGCAAGTATGAAGTCTGTTGGGGATGAGAGAGCTTGGGAAGTGAGTCAGTTGTTGTTCGCTGATGATACAGCGCTGGTGGCTGATTCATGTGAGAAACTGCAGAAGCTGGTGACTGAGTTTGGTAAAGTGTGTGGAAGAAGAAAGTTAAGAGTAAATGTGAATAAGAGCAAGGTTATTAGGTACAGTAGGGGTGAGGGTCAAGTCAATTGGGAGGTGAGTTTGAATGGAGAAAAACTGGAGGAAGTGAAGTGTTTTAGATATCTGGGAGTGGATCTGTCAGCGGATGGAACCATGGAAGCGGAAGTGGATCATAGGGTGGGGGAGGGGGCGAAAATTTTGGGAGCCTTGAAAAATGTGTGGAAGTCGAGAACATTATCTCGGAAAGCAAAAATGGGTATGTTTGAAGGAATAGTGGTTCCAACAATGTTGTATGGTTGCGAGGCGTGGGCTATGGATAGAGATGTGCGCAGGAGGATGGATGTGCTGGAAATGAGATGTTTGAGGACAATGTGTGGTGTGAGGTGGTTTGATCGAGTAAGTAACGTAAGGGTAAGAGAGATGTGTGGAAATAAAAAGAGCGTGGTTGAGAGAGCAGAAGAGGGTGTTTTGAAATGGTTTGGGCACATGGAGAGAATGAGTGAGGAAAGATTGACCAAGAGGATATATGTGTCGGAGGTGGAGGGAACGAGGAGAAGAGGGAGACCAAATTGGAGGTGGAAAGATGGAGTGAAAAAGATTTTGTGTGATCGGGGCCTGAACATGCAGGAGGGTGAAAGGAGGGCAAGGAATAGAGTGAATTGGAGCGATGTGGTATACAGGGGTTGACGTGCTGTCAGTGGATTGAATCAAGGCATGTGAAGCGTCTGGGGTAAACCATGGAAAGCTGTGTAGGTATGTATATTTGCGTGTGTGGACGTGTGTATGTACATGTGTATGGGGGGGGGGGTTGGGCCATTTCTTTCGTCTGTTTCCTTGCGCTACCTCGCAAAACGCGGGAGACAGCGACAAAGTATAAAAAAAAAAAAAAAAAAAAAATATAAAATATACTATATATATATATATTTATATATGTATATATATAATATATATATTATATATATATATATATATATATATTATATATATTATATAATTATATATACTATATATATTATTTAAATATATATTATTAATATTATATATATATGTATTATACGTCCCCCACACGACATATGTACCTATACAACTCAAGTATAAAATAATATACACACACAGACTATAAATATACACACATGAACGTAATTCACACTGTCTGCCCTATTTCCCGTCGCGACCCCCCCACACTGAATTGACAATCCTTCCCCCCGCATCTGCGCGAGGTGGTAGGAAAAGCACAAAGGCCATATTCGTTCCATCAGTCTCTAGTTGTCATGTATAATGCACCCAAACGACAGCTCCCTTACATCAAGCCCCCCAAAACTTTTTTTTCCCTGTTTACCCCGGACGCTTCACATGCTGGATAAACATTGACAGCAAGTCGACTCCGATGTAAACATCATTTTTTAAATTTACTCTATTCTGCACGCCTTTCACCTCTTGCATGTTTAGGCCCCGATCACTCAAAAATTCTTTTTCACTCCATTTTTCCCACCTCCAATTTGGTCTCCAACTTCTCGTTCTCCCCCTCTGACACATATATCCTCTTAGTCAATTTTTCTCATATTCTCTCCTGTGACCAAACCATTTCAAACACCCCTTCTGCTCTTTCAACACACCTTTTTTATCACCACCCCTTCTCTTACCCTATTTTGTTTACCGATCAAACCTCCTCAAACCCACATATTTTTTCTCAAAACATCTCTTTTCGGACATCTACCCCCCTCCGCACAACTTTACTATAGTGCACGGCCGCAACAATAACTTTGGTTGAACCACTATTCCTTCAAACATACCCATTTTTGCTTTCCAAGACAACGTTCTCACTTCCAGACTTTTTTCAACCCTCTCCGAACTTTCGCCCCCTTCCCCACCCAATGATTCACTTCCGCTTCCATATTTCCCATCCGTTTGCCAAATCTACTCCCAGATATCTAAAAGACTCATTTTTTCCTTTTTTCTCATTCAAACTTACCTCCAATTGACTTGCCCCTAAACCCTACGTTTTATAACATTGTTTCTCTTTCAATTTACTCTCAGCTTTCTTCTTAACAACTTTACCAAATCAGTCACCAGCTTCTGCAGCTTCATCCGAATCAGCACTCGCGCTGTATCATCAGCGAACAACAACTGACATTTCCCCAAAGCTCTTCATCCAAAACCCACAATGCATGCTTGCCCCTCTTTCCAAAACTCTTGCATTCACTCACTAACAACCCCATTCATAAACAAATCAAACAACCATGGAGAACTTTCATGCACCCTGCCGAAAACAATATTTCACTGAGAACCAATCACTTTCCTTCTTCATACAGTACACTTTCCCTTACATCCTCGATAAAAACTCACTGCTTTTAACAACTTACTTCCCACACCATATATTCTTAATACTACCAAGAGCATCTCTGTTAATCTATCATATGCCTTCCCCAATCCATAAATGCTACATACAAATCCATTTGCTTTTGTAAGTATTTCTCACATACATTTTTCAAGCAAACACCTGATCCACCTTCCTTACCACTCCCGAAACCACACTGCTCTTCCCCAATCTGATGATCCGTACATGTCTTTACCTCTAAACCAATTTCCCTCCAAAATATTTCCTGGAATACTCAAAAACTTATACCTCTTAATTTGAGCACTCATTTTACCCCCTATATTTTTTGTACAATATCATATGTAAGCATTCCGCCAGTCCTCAGGCACCTCACCCTGAGTCTATACATTGAATAATCTTACCAACCAGTCACCATTACAGTCAACCCTTTTTAAATAATTTCCCCTCTATATCATAACATTCAAAAACCTTCAAATTAACTCACTCCATCTCCTTTCACATCACCACTGCTCGTTGTCTCCTCCCATTTGCCCCCTTCACTGATGTTCCCATTTGTTTTCCCTTGTCTTCCCCACCTTATTTTTCCTCTTTTCAAAATATCTTTTTATTCTCCCTGATTATATTTTTATATATATTATATATTTTAAAATTATTTATATATATATATTATATTATGTAATACATATATTTATAAAGTACCTGATCTTTAAATTGGGTAAATCCCTTAAGTTAGCAAAAAATCATTTTATAGAGTTGAGCCCAAACCTTTCCCCCTTTACACCAAGATTCTTTTAGTTTTCCCTTTTAATGATTTAAATTTTTCTTTACTTCCCATGTTCCTTAAATCTTTTAATGTAATATTGCCTTCAGCAACAATGATATATAGAAAATATCTTTAATCAGGAATTCACCAGGGAAAATTCCTTGGTGCATCATAAAGTCCTTATAGAAAATTGTGATAAGTTTTATGTTCAGCAGACTGGTAAGGATCTTTCTGTTAGACCTAAGCAACATTTAAAAGTAGTATAAGAAGGGACAATAATCTAATGCCTTGGTTTTATCACCTTAAAATTTTGAACATTGTACTGACTGGAGTAATGCCATCTCCCAAATTTTCAACTCTAACTCTTTTCACGATAAGTAAATTGAATCTTCTATTGTTAAATGCAACAAGAATTTATCTTAATATTAGTGATAGTCTATACAAATTGGATAAATTTATTGTTGATAAGATTGTAAACAATTTTACCTTTTGTCCACTCGCTGTCTGTTTGGACAATGCATGTTTACCTATGGCGTCCTTGTACGTCTCTTCGTTGTATATCAACTGACTGTTATATTCTCTCTTATGTCTCCTTGATGATGTAATATTCACCAAAGTGCACTTGGGAACAGATCATGTTTATTTTCCCCTGGACTATAGGAATATATATTTATATATATTTATTTTTATATATATATATATTATTATATTTTATATATAATATTTTATTATATATATATATATTATTTTATTATACTTTGTCGCTGTTTTCAGCGTTAGCGACCGTAGCGCAAGGAAAACAGACGAAAGGGAAAGGCCCAACCCACCCAATACACATGTATATGCATTACACATCCACACATGCACATATACGTACCTATACATCTCAACGTTATACATAATTTTATACACATATAGAAAATATACATATATACACGTGCACATTTAAATTTATACTGTTGCTTATTCATTCTCGTCGCCACCGCCACACACTAAATGAAGCCCCCCCCCCGCATGTTTCACGTGGTAGCGCTAGGAAAGACAATAAAGGCCACATTCGTTCACATTTAGTCTCTAGCTGTCCTGTATAATTCACCGAAACCATAACTCCCTTTCCAAAACCAGGCGCTACAAAACTTTTTCCCTGGTTTACACCCGACATTTCACATGCCTTGTTCAATCCATTGACAGCACATCGACCCTGGTATACCAATCGTTCTAATATATATATATATATATATATATGCAAATGTAAATGGAAAAGTTTTGGAGAGAGGGACGAGTATGCAGTCTGCTATGGTTGAGAAAACCTGGAAAGTGAGACAGTTGTTGTTTACCGATGATACAGCTCTGGTGGCTGATTCGAATGAGAAACTACAGACAATGGTGACTCAGTTTGGAAAAGTGTGGAAAAGAATAAAGTTGAGAGTAAGTGAGAATAACAGCAAGGTTATTAGTTCAGGGTTGAGGGACAAGTTAACTGGGAGGTATGCTTTAATGGAGAAAAATTGGAAATGAATCGGTTTGGATATCTGGGAGTGAGCCTAGCAGCGAATTTTACCATGGAAGTGGAAGCGAGTCACAGGGTGAGAGAGGGGGCGCAGGTTCTGGTAGCGTTGAATAATGTGTGGAAGGAGGAAACGTTATCTTGGAGAGCAAAAATGGGTATGTTTGAAGGAATAGTGGTTCCAACAATATCATATGGTCACAAGGCATGGGCTATAGATAGAGTTGTCCGGAGGAGGGTGGATGTGCTGGAAATGTGATGTTTGAGGACAATGTGTGGTGTGAGGTGGTTTCATCGAGTAAGAAATGAAAGGGTAAGAGATATATGTGGTAATAAAAAGAGTGTGGTTGAGAGAGCAGATGAGGGCGTTTTGAAATGGTTTAGTCACATGGAGGAAATGAGTGAGGAAAGATTGACAAAGAGGATGTATATGTCAGAGGTGGAGGGAGCGAGGAGAAATGGGAGACCAATTTGGAGGTGGAAAATGGAGTGAAAAAGATTTTAAGTGATCGGGGCCTGAACATGCAGGAGGGTGAAATGCGTGCAGGGAATAGAGTGAATTAGAACGATGTGGTATACCAGGGTCGATGTGCTGTCAATGGATTGAACTAGGGCATGTGAAATGTCTGGTGTAAACCATGGAAAGTTTTGTAGCGCCTGGATGTGGAAAGGGAGTTATGGTTTCGGTGAATTATACAGGACAGCTAGAGACTAAATGTGAACGAATGTGGCCTTTATTGTCTTTCCTAGCGCTACCTCGTGCACATGCGGGGGGAGGGGGCTTTCATTTAGTGTGTGGCGGGTGGCGACGAGAATGAATAAGGGCAGACAGTATGAATTATGTGCACGTGTATATATGTATATGTCTATATGTGTATATATATGTATACGTTGAGATGTATAGGTACGTATATGTGCATGTGTGGATGTGTATGCATATACATGTGTATGTGGGTGGGTTGGGCCATTCTTTCGTCTGTTTCCTTGCGCTACGTCGCTAACGCTGGAGACAGCGACAAAGTATAATAAAATAATATATATATATATATATATATATATATATATATATATATATATATATATATATATATATATATATATATATATATATATATATTCCTATGAGTCCACGGGAAAAATGAAACATGATCTGTTCCCAAGTGCACTTTGGTGAATAGTTACATCATCAGAGGAGACATAAGAGAGAAATATAACAGTCAGTTGATATACAACGAAGAGACGTAGCTAGGACGCCATATGGTAAACATGCGATTGTCCAAGACAGACAGCGAGTGGACAAGAAGGTGAATTGTTTACAAATCTTATCAACAATAAAGTTATCCAATTTGTATAGACTATCACTAATATTAAGATTATAATTCTTTGTGCATTTAACAATAGAAGATTCAATGTTACTTATCGTGGTAATAGAGTTAGAGTTGATAATTGAGATGGCATTACTCCAGTCAGTACAATGTTCATAGTTTTTAAGGTGATTAAACAAGGCATTAGATTATTGTCCCGTTCTTATACTACATTTATGTTGCTTAGGTCTAACAGAAAGATCCTTACCAGTCTGCTGAACATAAAACTTATCACAATTTCTATAAGGTACTTTATAGATGCACCAAGGAGATTTTCCTGGTGAATTCCTGATTAAGATATTTTCTATAGTATCATTGTTGCTGAAGGCAATATTTACATTAAAAGATTTAAGGAACATGGGAAGTAAAGTAAAATTATCATTAAAAGGGAAAACTAAAAGAATCTTGGTGTCAATGGGAGGTTTGGGCTCAACTCTATAAAATGATTTTTTGCTAACTTAAGGGATTTATCAATGAAAGATCTAGGGTACTTTAATATATATATGTATACATATATATATATATATATATATATATATATATATATATATATATATATATATATATATATCAGGGAGAATAAAAAGATATTTTGAAAAGAGGTAAATAAGGTGCGGAAGACAAGGGAACAAATGGGAACATCAGTGAAGGGGGCAAATGGGGAGGAGACAACGAGCAGTGGTGATGTGAGAAGGAGATGGAGTGAGTAATTTGAAGGTTTGTTGAATGTGTATGATGATAGAGTGGAAATTATTTAAAAAGGGGTTGACTGTAATGGTGACTGGTTGGTAAGATTATTCAATGTATGTATGACTCATGGTGAGGTGCCTGAGGACTGGCGGAATGCTTACATAGTGATATTGTACAAAGATATAGGGGGTAAAAGTGAGTGCTCAAATTATAGAGGTATAAGTTTGTTGAGTATTCCTGGGAAATTATATGGGAGGGTATTGGTTTAGAGGGTAAAGACATGTACGGATCATCAGATTGGGGAAGAGCAGTGTGGTTTCAGGAGTGGTAGAGGAAGTGTGGATCAGGTGTTTGCTTTGAAAAATGTATGTGAGAAATACTTACAAAAGCAAATGGATTTGTATGTAGCATTTATGGATCTGGAGAAGGCATATGATAGAGTTAACAGAGATGCTCTGTGGTAGGTATTAAGAATATATGGTGTGGGAAGTAAGTTGTTAAAAGCAGTGAGTTTTTATCGAGGATGTAAGGCATGTGTACGTGTATGAAGAGAGGAAAGTGATTGGTTCTCAGTGAATATTGGTTTGCGGCAGGGGTGCATGATGTCTCCATGGTTGTTTGATTTGTTTATGAATGGGGTTGTTAGTGAGGTGAATGCAAGAGTTTTGGAAAGAGGGGCAAGCATGCATTGTGTTGTGGATGAGAGAGCTTGGGAAGTGTCAGTTGTTGTTCGCTGATGATACAGCGCTAGTGGCTGATTCGGATGAGAAGCTGCAGAAGCTGGTGACTGAGTTTGGTAAAGTGTGTGAAAGAAGAAAGCTGAGAGTAAATGTGAATGAGAACAATGTTATTAGGTACAGTAGGGTTGAGGGTCAAGTCAATTGGGAGGTAAGTTTGAATGGAGAAAACTGGAAGAAGTGAGGTCTTTTAGATATCTGGGAGTAGATTTGGCAGCGGATGGAACTATGGAAGCGGAAGTGAATCATTGGGTGGGGGAGGGGACGAAAGTTCTGGGAGAGTTGAAAAATGTCTGGAAGTCGAGAACGTTGTCTTGGAAAGCAAAAATGGGTATGTTTGAAGGAATAGTGGTTCCAACAATGTTATATGGTTGCGAGCCGTGCACTATAGATAAAGTTGTGCGGAGGGGGGTAGATGTGCCGGAAAAGAGATGTTTGAGAACAATATGTGGTTTGAGGAGGTTTGATCGAGTAAACAATAATAGGGTAAGAGAGATGTGTGGTGATAAAAAGAGTGTGGTTGAAAGAGCAGAAGAGGGTGTTTTGAAATGGTTTGGTCACATGGAGAGAATGAGTGAGGAAAGATTGACTAAGAGGATATATGTGTCAGAGGTGGAGGGAACGAGAAGTGGGAGACCAAATTGGAGGTGGAAAGATGGAGTGAAAAAGATTTTGAGTGATCGGGGCCTGAACATGCAAGAGGGTGAAAGGCGTGCAAGGAATAGAGTGAATTGAAATGATGTGTTACATCGGAGTCGACTTGCTGTCAATGGATTGATCCAGGGCATGTGAAGCGTCTGGGGTAAACCATGGAAAGTTTTGTGGGGCTTGGATGTAAAGGGAGCTGTCGTTTCGGTGCATTATACATGACAACTAGAGACTGAGTGTGAACGAATATGGCCTTTGTTGTCTTTTCCTAGCGCTACCTCGCGCAGATGCGGGGGGAAGGGGATTGTCAATTCATGTGTGGCGGGGTCGCGACGGGAATGAATAAGGGCAGACAGTGTGAATTACGTGCATGTGTGTATATGTATATGTCTGTGTGTGTATATGTATGTATACGTTGAGGTGTATAGGTACATATGTGCGTGTGTGGACGTATATATACATATATATATATATATATATATATATATATATATATATATATATATATATATATATATATATATATATATATATATATATATATATATATATATATATATATATATATATATATACATATATATATATATATATATATATATATATATATTTTTTTTTTTTTTTTTTTTTTATACTTTGTCGCTGTCTCCCGCGTTTGCGAGGTAGCGCAAGGAAACAGACGAAAGAAATGGCCCAACCCCCCCCCCCCCCATACACATGTACATACACACGTCCACACACGCAAATATACATACCTACACAGCTTTCCATGGTTTACCCCAGACGCTTCACATGCCTTGATTCAATCCACTGACAGCACGTCAACCCCTGTATACCACATGACTCCAATTCACTCTATTCCTTGCCCTCCTTTCACCCTCCTGCATGTTCAGGCCCCGATCACACAAAATCTTTTTCACTCCATCTTTCCACCTCCAATTTGGTCTCCCTCTTCTCCTCGTTCCCTCCACCTCCGACACATATATCCTCTTGGTCAATCTCTCCTCACTCATTCTCTCCATGTGCCCAAACCATTTCAAAACACCCTCTTCTGCTCTCTCAACCACGCTCTTTTTATTTCCACACATCTCTCTTACCCTTACGTTACTTACTCGATCAAACCACCTCACACCACACATTGTCCTCAAACATCTCATTTCCAACACATCCATCCTCCTGCGCACATCTCTATCCATAGCCCACGCCTCGCAACCATACAACATTGTTGGAACCACTATTCCCTCAAACATACCCATTTTCGCTTTCCGAGATAATGTTCTCGACTTCCACACATTTTTCAAGGCTCCCAAAATTTTCGCCCCCTCCCCCACCCTATGATCCACTTCCGCTTCCATGGTTCCATCCGCTGACAGATCCACTCCCAGATATCTAAAACACTTCACTTCCTCCAGTTTTTCTCCATTCAAACTCACCTCCCAATTGACTTGACCCTCACCCCTACTGTACCTAATACCCTTGCTCTTATTCACATTTACTCTCAACTTTCTTCTTCCACACACTTTACCAAACTCAGTCACCAGCTTCTGCAGTTTCTCACATGAATCAGCCACCAGCGCTGTATCATCAGCGAACAACAACTGACTCACTTCCCAAGCTCTCTCATCCCCAACAGACTTCATACTTGCCCCTCTTTCCAGGACTCTTGCATTTACCTCCCTAACAACCCCATCCATAAACAAATTAAACAACCATGGAGACATCACACACCCCTGCCGCAAACCTACATTCACTGAGAACCAATCACTTTCCTCTCTTCCTACACGTACACATGCCTTACATCCTCGATAAAAACTTTTCACTGCTTCTAACAACTTGCCTCCCACACCATATATTCTTAATACCTTCCACAGAGCATCTCTATCAACTCTATCATATGCCTTCTCCAGATCCATAAATGCTACATACAAATCCATTTGCTTTTCTAAGTATTTCTCACATACATTCTTCAAAGCAAACACCTGATCCACACATCCTCTACCACTTCTGAAACCGCACTGCTCTTCCCCAATCTGATGCTCTGTACATGCCTTCACCCTCTCGATCAATACCCTCCCATATAATTTACCAGGAATACTCAACAAACTTATACCTCTGTAATTTGAGCACTCACTCTTATCCCCTTTGCCTTTGTACAATGGCACTATGCACGCATTCCGCCAATCCTCAGGCACCTCACCATGAGTCATACATACATTAAATAACCTTACCAACCAGTCAACAATACAGTCACCCCCTTTTTTAATAAATTCCACTGCAATACCATCCAAACCTGCTGCCTTGCCGGCTTTCATCTTCCGCAAAGCTTTTACTACCTCTTCTCTGTTTACCAAATCATTTTCCCTAACCCTCTCACTTTGCACACCACCTCGACCAAAACACCCTATATCTGCCACTCTGTCATCAGACACATTTAACAAACCTTCAAAATACTCATTCCATCTCCTTCTCACATCACCGCTACTTGTTATCACCTCCCCATTTGCGCCCTTCACTGAAGTTCCCATTTGCTCCCTTGTCTTACGCACCCTATTTACCTCCTTCCAGAACATCTTTTTATTCTCCCTAAAATTTACTGATAGTCTCTCACCCCAACTCTCATTTGCCCTTTTTTTTCACCTCTTGCACCTTTCTCTTGACCTCCTGTCTCTTTCTTTTATACTTCTCCCACTCAATTGCATTTTTTCCCTGCAAAAATCGTTCAAATGCCTCTCTCTTCTCTTTCACTAATACTCTTACTTCTTCATCCCACCACTCACTACCCTTTCTAAACAGCCCACCTCCCACTCTTCTCATGCCACAAGCATCTTTTGCGCAATCCATCACTGATTCCCTAAATACATCCCATTCCTCCCCCACTCCCCTTACTTCCATTGTTCTCACCTTTTTCCATTCTGTACACAGTCTCTCCTGGTACTTCCCCACACAGGTCTCCTTCCCAAGCTCACTTACTCTCACCACCTTCTTCACCCCAACATTCACTCCTCTTTTCTGAAAACCCATACTAATCTTCACCTTAGCCTCCACAAGATAATGATCAGACATCCCTCCAGTTGCACCTCTCAGCACATTAACATCCAAAAGTCTCTCTTTCGCGCGCCTGTCAATTAACACGTAATCCAATAACGCTCTCTGGCCATCTCTCCTACTTACATAAGTATACTTATGTATATCTCGCTTTTTAAACCAGGTATTCCCAATCATCAGTCCTTTTTCAGCACATAAATCTACAAGCTCTTCACCATTTCCATTTACAACACTGAACACCCCATGCATACCAATTATTCCCTCAACTGCCACATTACTCACCTTTGCATTCAAATCACCCATCACTATAACCCGGTCTCGTGCATCAAAACCGCTAACACACTCATTTAGCTGCTCCCAAAACACTTGCCTCTCATGATCTTTCTTCTCATGCCCAGGTGCATATGCACCAATAATCACCCACCTCTCTCCATCAACTTTCAGTTTTACCCATATTAATCGAGAATTTACTTTCTTGCATTCTATCACATACTCCCACAACTCCTGTTTCAGGAGTATTGCTACTCCTTCCCTTGCTCTTGTCCTCTCACTAACCCCTGACTTCACTCCCCAGACATTTCCAAACCATATATATATATATATATATATATATATATATATATATATATATATATATATATATATATATATATATGAATGGAGAAAAACTGGAGGAAGTGAAGTGTTTTAGATATCTGGGAGTGGATCTGGCAGCGGATGGAACCATGGAACCGGAAGTGGATCATAGGGTGGGGGAGGGGGCAAAAATTCTGGGAGCCTTGAAGAATGTGTGGAAGTCGAGAACATTATCTCGGAAAGCAGAAATGGGTATGTTTGAAGGAATAGTGGTTCCAACAATGTTGTATGGTTGCGAGGCGTGGGCTATGGATAGAGTTGTGCGCAGGAGGATGGATGTGCTGGAAATGAGATGTTTGAGGACAATGTGTGGTGTGAGGTGGTTTGATTGAGTAAGTAACGTAAGGGTAAGAGAGATGTGTGGAAATAAAAAGAGCGTGGTTGAGAGAGCAGAAGAGGGTGTTTTGAAATGGTTCGGGCACATGGAGAGAATGAGTGAGGAAAGATTGACCAAGAGAATATATGTGTCGGAGGTGGAGGGAACGAGGAGAAGAGGGAGACCAAATTGGAGGTGGAAAGATGGAGTGAAAAAGATTTTGTGTGATCGGGGCCTGAACATGCAGGAGGGTGAAAGGAGGGCAAGGAATAGAGTGAATTGGAGCGATGTGGTATACCGGAGTTGACGTGCTGTCAGTGGATTGAATCAAGGCATGTGAAGCGTCTGGGGTAAACCATGGAAAGCTGTGCAGGTATGTATATTTGCGTGTGTGGACGTATGTATATACATATGTATGGGGGTGGGTTGGGCCATTTCTTTCGTCTGTTTCCTTGCGCTACCTCGCAAACGCGGGAGACAGCGACAAAGCAAAAAAAAAAGAAAAAAAAAAAAATATATATATATATATATATATATATATATATATATATATATATATATATATATATTTCTTTTTTTTTTTTTCATACTATTCGCCATTTCCCGCGATAGCGAGGTAGCGTTAATAACAGAGAACTGGGCCTTTGAGGGAATATCCTTACCTGGCCCTCATCTCTGTTCCTTCTTTTGGAAAATTAAAAAAAAAAAAAAACGAGAGGGGAGGATTTCCATTCCCCCGCTCCCTTCCCTTTTAGTCGCCTTCTACGACACGCAGGGAATACGTAGGAAGTATTCTTTCTCCCCTATCCCCAGGGAAAAAAAAAAAAAAAAATATATATATTTATATATATATATATATATATATATATATATATATATATATATATATATATATATATATATATATTAGGAGAGGGTCATTTCATTCAGCATTATGACAGCAAGGTTTGATTCATCTGCAGTTTTCTGTGGTCACTTCTTGCCTCTTGCACTTAAAGATATTGAGAGGCTTGACATAAGTCCCTTGTCGTGTTGCTTGTTCATCACCTTGGTGACTTAAGAACATGTTATATCACCTAACCTAACCT
This sequence comes from Panulirus ornatus, assembly GCF_036320965.1. Taxonomy (NCBI): domain Eukaryota; kingdom Metazoa; phylum Arthropoda; class Malacostraca; order Decapoda; family Palinuridae; genus Panulirus; species Panulirus ornatus. The sequence goes on along the minus strand of NC_092234.1, from coordinate 23,452,367 downwards.
TTTTTACGGAAAACGTTTAAGGCAACATGGACATGACCGTAGTAGATGTGAGAGTGGCAGTATGTGCAGCAATAACTTTACTTGCTAGTGATGATGCTCTGGTCTACTACACCATCGTATGATAACAAATGTGTCGCCATTCGTGAAGCGTAAATCACAGATCCGTGAAAACTGGAAGGTAAAAATAATATTCTAATTAGATACAAATAACTATATTTGGTAAATTGCTAATATGTAAGTTGTATATTATAGATATGTCACTAATAATATATGTTAAATGAGGATGTGGTGGATACGGTTTACACAGGACAGATAGAGAACTATAGAATCCATCAGCGCTGCAGTTTCTCATTCAGGTGAGAAGGAAATGCGTCCTTAATGTACACAGAACATTATTTTCTGCTGTCTACACAACAAGATGTGTTTGTGTATTTATGAGAGGCTTATATGTGTTCCATGCTCCACCTGCTGTGTTGATGTATACTATCTGTAGTTATATTTTTTAACAGCTTGGCCAAAGAACGGTGTTGTGCTGCGAGAGAGACGTTCCTGATGATATGCAGTGAGGCATTATACCAAGTGCCATCCCTTAAGGCCCATCGATTAAGTTCTGTCGTCTTGAGGTATGTTGGCCAGAGCGCGTCCTATCCTCCTCTTGGTTACATTTCTCATGCCACTTGCGGCAAAGATGTCCCTGGTGAAGCAGCGAACGCTGCTGTTTGTGACGCATGCACGGTCAACCTGAGGTCGAACTTGCACGGGTTCGAATCCCGGTCACGGCAGTTGGTTTACAGTCAACCTAGCTGTTCATCCTTCCATAGACGTTGCTGATTATGATAAGTATCTAGATTATGCTAGGATCTATATATATATATATATATATATATATATATATATATATATATATATATATATATATATATATATATATATATATATATATATATATTCCTATGAGTCCCCGGGGAAAATGAAACACGAAAGGTTATCAAGTGCACTTTCGTGTAATAATCGCATCATCAGGGGAGACACAAGAGAGAAATATAACAGTCAGTTGATATACATCGAAGAGACGAAGCTAAGGCGCCATTTGGTAAACATGTGATTGTCCAAAACATACAACGAGTTCGTTATATGTTTTGGACAATCACATGTTTACCAAATGGCTTCCTAGCTTCGTCTCTTCGATGTATATCAACTGACTGTTATATTTCTCTCTTGTGTCTCCCCTGATGATGGGATTATTACACGAAAGTGCACTTGGGAACTTTTCGTGTTTCATTTTCCCCGTGGACTCATAGGAATATCTTGATTACGCGCAAAATTGTGATCCTTTCCAATATATACATTTATGTATATATATATATATATATATATGTATATATATATATATATATATATATATATATATATATATATATATATATATATATATATATATATATATATATATATATACATATATATATATATATATATATATATATATATATATATATATATATATTATAAATGAAATGCTCTCGATCAGGTCATTCAATTCCCCACACTGTCTCAGTTGCTATGACAAAAAACGTATTACATACATTTTACTAAGTCTTCCGTGAAAAATGTTCTCCTTCACATTGCTCCGATCTGCACTCAGTACATGGTATCAGACTGTAGAAGGTCAAATGTAAAGCTGGAAAAAAATGTTGACGATTTTTAGTTAATGAGAAAAACGCGAGAGACCCAACTCACCTGGATTAATTGGATTGGTTGAACTCGTTCCTTTATGAATTTGAGTTCAGTATATTTTTATAACATGTATACCTACCGTTCTTGTCTCTGAGCCCCGCACATTCTAAGTATTTATTAGAGGTTAAGTTGCTTATAAAGGCAGGTAAACCTGTTTATCTAATAGCACTGCTATTCTTGTTTAAAGATTAACTCGAACTTATTTGTTTAGTCAAAAGTTCCGAGTTTATGTTGTCAGTGTGTTGTACAGCCGTAACGACTAAATGTTCCTGGTATGAACTGTGTACCTGACGTCTCATCTCTCCATTGCTCTCTGTTCAATTTCTCAAAAGTTAATCAGGTTAATGATATTATCTCAACGTATAAATTTATTTCTTATTATCTGTAAGCCTCAGATGAATACGATTCTCTCCTTGTGTTCCATTGCGGCCGGATAACATTGGACCCATATTTACGTAGTCCATTTATATTCTTCCCAAGGTTGGAACTTGCAATATATGGAACTTAATGATAAGTCTGAGGCAAGACTGTAACTGTACTTCCATTCCCTGATAAACAGTTATCTCCACTAAACTTAGATATGTACAAATATTAGACGAAAGGTTATGATCCCAAGCATCTGTTAGTGTGAGAGTCAAAGCTGATAATATAGTCGAACTGTGCACAGCTACATTCACTCAATCCACTCCTGTTTGTATGGACCGGGGGCATGTAGTCATGCAGTCCAGTCTTCTGTCTCCTCACCTCGTTCCAATATAATGAAGTGGACTTTGGTCTGTACACCTGGTCGGTGCTTCATGATAATTCAAGCACACTGAGCCAAGTGACCAGGTGAGATGTACGTCTCCACTCACCAGCTTCCATCATCACTCACAACACGTCTCTAACCGCACACGATCAGTAATCATTGGCTTGGCAGACTGACCTGTACACCCTGTAATCTTCACCACCTCACTCACTGAATCTGTCTCTCTCTCTCTCTCTCTCTCTCTCTCTCTCTCTCTCTCTCTCTCTCTCTCTCTCTCTCTCTCTCTCTCTCTCTCTCTCTCTCTTGTTCATAGTCTCTCAAGTCTTAACAAGGATCACATCCTTCCGTCACTCTATTATTTCTTCTTTTCTTTTTAACTTCTATTTCACTTAAACTTAACCTAAACACACCAGTGATTCGTCTCAACTGTTCTCACACTTCACACTGATCCTTACCTAAGGAAGTCTTCAACCTTCGTGTCTATATGTAAGGGTTGGGATAAGTGCTCCCTCTTGCGGATCTCCCATTCAGCAAGGCTTTCAGAGCAACTCTGATTCATCATCCTCACAATTACTCGTTCCTATCACCTTGCTCATTGCCGTCCATGTTGAACATCTCTCTAGGATGACTTTTCTCCGACACAGTTTTCAATTCGTTGCCCAGTTGCTGATATACTATCGACAGACCATTCTTCGCCCGTTTTCTGATAGCATATCAAGACTCTTCAGTTTGATCAGACATCAGATTTGTACACTTGGATAAGCTCAGCGTACACATTACTACCATCAACCTACAGCAAAAGACAATTTCCATTTCATTCGAGTTAGTATTAATCAACAGCGCCCCACAGTCACCGTGTCTTACTATTTTCTCACATGTCCATACCATCTACCGAAATAACGAGCGGACATAGTGATATTTCGTATCACAAATAGTATCGCAAACTCTTCACTTATCCCGCACTTGACTTCCACACAAGCACTCGGTAATGCAGGGCTGTACTTCATCGAGTTTCATTATATACACAATTTTGTGAAGCGATCATCTAATTTCAAAGTTCTCTCGATAGTATTTGAAGAGACGAAACCCTTCGGTCAGCCAACTATCCAGATAAGAACACAGTTATACACGGTCAACTCTTGCGCACACGCGTATGTATGATCATGATCTATAACCTGTCTGCAGTGAGAAATCTGACTCAGTTTTGATACTGTATTGGTCGTGATCACAATCCTTCCCCAGTCTGACCATGACATACCTCTACAGTACATGCCTGGAGTTTTGTATGAAGCTAACCATTGTAACATCATGTAAAGAGGGATTGTTCTCGACTAGATGATATATCATGGTTGACGCGAGTATAAAGACATCAGAGGATCAGAAATGCAGACTATCAGGATTAATTCTAGCATGGATGGAGGACTTCAAAGTATGTTTAAATCTATTTGTACCTTTACAGAAGAACTGTACTAACAGGTGAATCTGAGCAGAAATTTCTTCTGAAAAAAATTAATAAAAGCAAATATTCTTACCAGGTCAGAGCCATATTGTCATACATGTGTTCTTTAATACAAATACGTAGACTATATAACTACTGACGAACAATGCGAATAACTTTATACGAACTGTCAGAAACGATTGGGCAAGATGCTGTCCTTATCAGCTAAAAAAGAAATACTGGTTAACAATTGTACTGATCCAAGGGAAAAATAGTGAGAGAGGAGAAAGGATTTTGCCAACTAGCTGGTTATTTACGATCAATCCTTACCGGTAAGCCATCATGAATCTATTAAATATGTTCAGTTATGTATTGCACATAATGCATTTAGAGCCAATGATAAGTTTTACAAACATTAGACGTAGAAATGAGTGAACAAAATCCTTGAGTCTTAGATTGTTGCCTTTTAGTTATAGGGCCAACTTTGCATTGTATTGATGCACTGATATATATATATATATATATATATATATATATATATATATATATATATATATATATATATAAATATATATATATATATATATATATATATATATATATATATATATATATATATATATATATACTCCCTGGGGATAGGGGAGAAAGAATACTTCCCACGTATTCCCTGCGTGTCGTAGAAGGCGACTAAAAGGGAAGGGAGCGGGGGGCTGGAAATCCTCCCCTCTCGGTTTTTTTTTTTTTTTTTTTTTTTTTTTTTCAAAGAAGGAACAGAGAAGGGGGCCAGTTGAGGATATTCCCTCAAAGGCCCAGTCCTCTGTTCTTAACGCTACCTCGCTATCGCGGGAAATGGCGAATAGTATGAAAAAAAAAAATATATATATATTTTTTTTTTTTTTTTATACTTTGTCGCTGTCTCCCGCGTTTGCGAGGTAGCGCAAGGAAACAGACGAAAGAAATGGCCCAACCCCCCCCCATACACATGTACATACACACGTCCACACACGCAAATATACATACCTACACAGCTTTCCATGGTTTACCCCAGACGCTTCACATGCCTTGATTCAATCCACTGACAGCACGTCAACCCCTGTATACCACATCGCTCCAATTCACTCTATTCCTTGCCCTCCTTTCACCCTCCTGCATGTTCAGGCCCCGATCACACAAAATCCTTTTCACTCCATCTTTCCGCCTCCAATTTGGTCTCCCTCTTCTCCTCGTTCCCTCCACCTCCGACACATATATCCTCTTGGTCAATCTTTCCTCACTCATTCTCTCCATGTGCCCAAACCACTTCAAAACACCCTCTTCTGCTCTCTCAACCACGCTCTTTTTATTTCCACACATCTCTCTTACCCTTACGTTACTTACTCGATCAAACCACCTCACACCACACATTGTCCTCAAACATCTCATTTCCAGCACATCCATCCTCCTACGCACAACTCTATCCATAGCCCACGCCTCGCAACCATACAACATTGTTGGAACTACTATTCCTTCAAACATACCCATTTTTGCTTTCCGGGATAATGTTCTCGACTTCCACACATTTTTCAAGGCTCCCAAAATTTTCGCCCCCTCCCCCACCCTATGATCCACTTCCGCTTCCATGGTTCCATCCGCTGACAGATCCACTCCCAGATATCTAAAACACTTCACTTCCTCCAGCCTCTCACCATTCAAACTCACCTCCCAATTGACTTGACCCTCAACCCTACTGTACCTAATAACCTTGCTCTTATTGACATTTACTCTTAACTTTCTTCTTCCACACACTTTACCAAACTCCGTCACCAGCTTCTGCAGTTTCTCACATGAATCCGCCACCAGCGCTGTATCATCAGCGAACAACAACTGACTCACTTCCCAAGCTCTCTCATCCCCAACAGACTTCATACTTGCCCCTCTTTCCAAAACTCTTGCATTTACCTCCCTAACAACCCCATCCATAAACAAATTAAACAACCATGGAGACATCACACACCCCTGCCGCAAACCTACATTCACTGAGAACCAATCACTTTCCTCTCTTCCTACACGGTGAGAACAATGGAAGTAAGGGGAGTGGGGGAGGAATGGGATGTATTTAGGGAATCAGTGATGGATTGCGCAAAAGATGCTTGTGGCATGAGAAGAGTGGGAGGTGGGCTGTTTAGAAAGGGTAGTGAGTGGTGGGATGAAGAAGTAAGAGTATTAGTGAAAGAGAAGAGAGAGGCATTTGGACGATTTTTGCAGGGAAAAAATGCAATTGAGTGGGAGAAGTATAAAAGAAAGAGACAGGAGGTCAAGAGAAAGGTGCAAGAGGTGAAAAAAAGGGCAAATGAGAGTTGGGGTGAGAGACTATCAGTAAATTTTAGGGAGAATAAAAAGATGTTCTGGAAGGAGGTAAATAGGGTGCGTAAGACAAGGGAGCAAATGGGAACTTCAGTGAAGGGCGTAAATGGGGAGGTGATAACAAGTAGTGGTGATGTGAGAAGGAGATGGAATGAGTATTTTGAAGGTTTGTTGAATGTGTCTGATGACAGAGTGGCAGATATAGGGTGTTTGGGTCGAGGTGGTGTGCAAAGTGAGAGGGTTAGGGAAAATGATTTGGTAAACAGAGAAGAGGTAGTAAAAGCTTTGCGGAAGATGAAAGCCGGCAAGGCAGCAGGTTTGGATGGTATTGCAGTGGAATTTATTAAAAAAGGGGGTGACTGTATTGTTGACTGGTTGGTAAGGTTATTTAATGTATGTATGACTCATGGTGAGGTGCCTGAGGATTGGCGGAATGCTTGCATAGTGCCATTGTACAAAGGCAAAGGGGATAAGAGTGAGTGCTCAAATTACAGAGGTATAAGTTTGTTGAGTATTCCTGGTAAATTATATGGGAGGGTATTGATTGAGAGGGTGAAGGCATGTACAGAGCATCAGATTGGGGAAGAGCAGTGTGGTTTCAGAAGTGGTAGAGGATGTGTGGATCAGGTGTTTGCTTTGAAGAATGTATGTGAGAAATACTTAGAAAAGCAAATGGATTTGTATGTAGCATTTATGGATCTGGAGAAGGCATATGATAGAGTTGATAGAGATGCTCTGTGGAAGGTATTAAGAATATATGGTGTGGGAGGCAAGTTGTTAGAAGCAGATATATATATATATATATATATATATATATATATATATATATATATATATATATATATATATATATATATATATATATATATATATATATCCCTGGGATAGGAGAGAAAGAATACTTCCCACATATTCCCTGCGTGTCGTAGAAGGCGACTAAAAGGGGAGGGAGCGCGGGGCTGGATATCCTCCCCTCGCTTTTTATTTTCATTTTCCAAAGGAAAGAATAGAGAAGGGGGCCAGGTGAGGATATTCCCTCAAACGCCCAGTCCTCTGTTCTTAACGGTACCTCGCTGACGCGGGAAATGGTGAATAGTGTGAAAGAAAAAAAAAAAAAAAAAAAAATATATATATATATATATATATATATATATATACATATATATATATATATATATATATATATATATATATATATATATATATATATATATATATATATATATATATATATATGAACCTGAAAAGGCATTTTGATAATTCTGAATATCTAAAGAAGGTGAACAGCATTGAATCTAGTAATGAAATGACATTGAAGGTAATTTGATGGGTCCCAGATACATTCAAAAACATATTAACAAAGTAAGAACTAAACTAAAATCCGATTTAAAAAAGACAAATGATAATGGTAGTTATGTGCTGTGATTTTTCGAATCATCGCAAATCTATTAAATGTCTGTAGTCTCGAGCATAGCTTCAGAAGTTATTTGAGAATCTACAATTCACATCCCAGATATGGAGGGTTTGGACGTCTAGCAAAGGATACTACGACACCCCTGATACTTTCACGATTAAAACCATTTTACAATAATAATCATTCAAGAGAACAAGATGCTTCACGGATATGCTAACTCCCTCATCCAGCTGAGAGCTTACGACGTCTAGTCGAGATTTTAAAGCCTCTTAAAATCCAGTAATTAGTATGAACACAACATAGCCAGGTCTGTTACCAGAGAAGTTCCTATCTTTTATATGATAGGTGGGGGTGAAAAGAGCATTCCATGTAAACGTTATCAGTATATATACTATACACTTTATGCTATAAGTATCTTAGTCAAGGGGAAAAGATTTGGATTAGACTCTCAATAAAATGAGAAAAGGATTAGGGTAAAGTAATCGTATAGCATATTTTCCACATCGTGACCAGACACCTCATTGTGGAACAACTGATATTTCATATAGTTCTTCAAATCAATATATATATATATATATATATATATATATATATATATATATATATATATATATATATATATATATATATATATATATATATATACATATATATATATATATATATATATATATACATATATATATATATATATATATATATATATATATGTATATATATATATATATATATATATATATATATATATATATATATATATATATATATATATATATATATATATATATATATATATATATATTTATCATTATTATTATTATTTTGATTTCTCGCTGTCTCCCGCGTTTGCGAGGTAGCGCAAGGAAACAGACGAAAGAAATGGCCCAACCCACCCCCATACACATGTATATACATACACGTCCACACACGCAAATATACATACCTATACATCTCAATGTACACATATATATACACAAACAGACACATACATATATACCCATGCACACAATTCACACTGTCTGCCTTTATTCATTCCCATCGCCACCTCGCCACATATGGAATACCATCCCCCTCCCCCCTCCTGTGTGCGAGGTAGCGCTAGGAAAAGACAACAAAGGCCCCATTCGTTCACACTCAGTCTCTAGCTGTCATGCAAAAATGCCCGAAACCACAGCTCCCTTTCCACATCCACGCCCCACACAACTTTCCATGGTTTACCCCAGACGCTTCACATGCCCTGATTCAAGCCACTGACAGCACGTCAGCCCCGGTAAACCACATCGATCCAATTCACTCTATTCCTTGCCCGCCTTTCACCCTCCTGTATGTTCAGGCCCCGATCACTCAAAATCTTTTTCACTCCATCTTTCCACCTCCAATTTGGTCTCCCACTTCTCCTCGTTCCCTCCACCTCCGACACATATATCCTCTTGGTCAATCTTTCCTCACTCATTCTCTCCATATGCCTAAACCATTTCAAAACACCCTCTTCTGCTCTCCCAACCACGCTCTTTTTATTTCCACACATCTCTCTTACCCTTACATTATTTACTCGATCAAACCACCTCACACCACACATTGTCCTCAAACATCTCATTTCCAGCACATCCATCCTCCTGCGCACAACTCTATCCATAGCCCACGCCTCGCACCCATACATCATTGTTGGAATCACTATTCCTTCAAACATACCCATCTTTGCTTTCCGAGATAATGTTCTCGACTTCCACACATTCTTCAAGGCTCCCAGGATTTTCGCCCCATCCTCCACCCTATGATTCACTTCCGCTTCCATGGTTCCATCCGCTGCCAGATCCACTCCCAGATATCTAAAACAGCTTACTTCCTCCAGTTTTTCTCCATTCAAACTTACCTCCCAATTGATTTGACCCTCAACCCTACTGTACCTAATAACCTTGCTCTTATTCACATTTACTCTTAACTTTCTTCTTTCACACACTTTACCAAACTCAGTCACCAGCTTCTGCAGTTTCTCACATGAACCAGCCACCAGCGCTGTATCATCAGCGAACAACAACTGACTCACTTCCCAAGCTCTCTCATCCACAACAGACTTCATACTTGCCCCTCTTTCCAAAACTCTTGCATTCACCTCCCTAACAACCCCATCCATAAACAAATTAAACAACCATGGAGACATCACACACCCCTGCCGCAAACTTACATCCACAGAGAACCAATCACTTTCCTCTCCTCCTACACGTACACATGCCTTACATCCTCGATAAAAACTTTTCACTGCTTTTAACAACTTTCCTCCCACACCATATATTCTTAATACCTTCCACAGAGCATCTCTATCAACTCTATCATATACCTTCTCCAGATCAATAAATGCTACATTGAAATCCATTTGCTTTTCTAAGTATTTCTCACATACATTCTTCAAAGCAAACACCTGATCCACACATACTCTACCACTTCTGAAACCACACTGCTCCTCCCTAATCTGATGCTCTGTACATGCCTTCACCCTCTCAATCAATACCCTCCCATGTAATATATATATATATATATATATATATATATATATATATATATATATATATATATATATATATATATATGGATCTGGAGAAGGCATATGATAGAGTTGATAGAGATGCTCTGTGGAAGGTATTAAGAATATATGGTGTGGGAGGAAAGTTATTAGAAGCAGTGAAAAGTTTTTATCGAGGATGTAAGGCATGTGTACGTGTAGGAAGAGAGGAAAGTGATTGGTTCTCAGTGAATGTAGGTTTGCGGCAGGGGTGTGTGATGTCTCCATGGTTGTTTAATTTGTTTATGGATGGGGTTGTTAGGGAGGTAAATGCAAGAGTTTTGGAAAGAGGGGCAAGTATGAAGTCTGTTGGGGATGAGAGAGCTTGGGAAGTGAGTCAGTTGTTGTTCGCTGATGATACAGCGCTGGTGGCTGATTCATGTGAGAAACTGTAGAAGCTGGTGACTGAGTTTGGTAAAGTGTGTGGAAGAAGAAAGTTAAGAGTAAATGTGAATAAGAGCAAGGTTATTAGGTACAGTAGGGTTGAGGGTCAAGTCAATTGGGAGGTGAGTTTGAATGGAGAAAAACTGGAGGAAGTGAAGTGTTTTAGATATCTGGGAGTGGATCTGGCAGCGGATGGAACCATGGAAGCGGAAGTGGATCATAGGGTGGGGGAGGGGGCGAAAATTCTGGGGGCCTTGAAGAATGTGTGGAAGTCGAGAACATTATCTCGGAAAGCAAAAATGGGTATGTTTGAAGGAATAGTGGTTCCAACAATGTTGTATGGTTGCGAGGCGTGGGCTATGGATAGAGTTGTGCGCAGGAGGATGGATGTGCTGGAAATGAGATGTTTGAGGACAATGTGTGGTGTGAGGTGGTTTGATTGAGTGAGTAACGTAAGGGTAAGAGAGATGTGTGGAAATAAAAAGAGCGTGGTTGAGAGAGCAGAAGAGGGTGTTTTGAAGTGGTTTGGGCACATGGAGAGAATGAGTGAGGAAAGATTGACCAAGAGGATATATGTGTCGGAGGTGGAGGGAACGAGGAGAAGAGGGAGACCAAATTGGAGGTGGAAAGATGGAGTGAAAAAGATTTTGTGTGATCGGGGCCTGAACATGCAGGAGGGTGAAAGGAGGGCAAGGAATAGAGTGAATTGGAGCGATGTGGTATACCGGGGTTGACGTGCTGTCAGTGGATTGAATCAAGGCATGTGAAGCGTCTGGGGTAAACCATGGAAAGCTGTGTAGGTATGTATATTTGCGTGTGTGGACGTATGTATATACATGTGTATGGGGGGGGGTTGGGCCATTTCTTTCGTCTGTTTCCTTGCGCTACCTCGCAAACGCGGGAGACAGCGACAAAGTATAAAAAAAAAAAAAAAAAAATATATATATATATATATATATATATATATATATATATATATATATATATATATATATATATATATATATTTTTTACCTCCTTTACAACCCCATCCATAAACAAATTAAACAACCATGGAGACATCACACACCCCTGCCGCAAACCTACATTCACTGAGAACCAATCACTTTCCTCTCTTCCTACACGTACACATGCCTTACATCCTCGATAAAAACTTTTCACTGCTTCTAACAACTTGCCTCCCACACCATATATTCTTAATACCTTCCACAGAGCATCTCTATCAACTCTATCATATGCCTTCTCCAGATCCATAAATGCTACATACAAATCCATTTGCTTTTCTAAGTATTTCTCACATACATTCTTCAAAGCAAACACCTGATCCACACATCCTCTACCACTTCTGAAACCGCACTGCTCTTCCCCAATCTGATGCTCTGTACATGCCTTCACCCTCTCAATCAATACCCTCCCATATAATTTACCAGGAATACTCAACAAACTTATACCTCTGTAATTTGAGCACTCACTCTTATCCCCTTTGCCTTTGTACAAATAAAAGGGCACATATATATATGTATATATATATATATATATATATATATATATATACTACAATAATGAAACGTCACATAGATCAATTGAGATAAAAGCCACAGTGCGTTGAGGCAATATTTCAACTCATAATGTAGCCATGTGCCACACATGGTTCAGAGTGTTCTGTTATTCTTAATCTCCTCACTAGTGAATGCCACCCTACATACTGGGGTAATGTCTCAGCTCTCTGTAAATCAAACTACAAGTTTAAATGAGAACGTGCAGAACCAACACTTCCTGCCTGTGTAGAAAATGTTCGTCTCTCACTTGGTCAGTGGACCCCGGACACCATAATGCTCCCAGCCAGTAAGGGGATTACATCAGGTGCTTGACTTACCTAAACACACATGACAGATCATATAACCTAACCTGGTGTTGGCCAGGACCATTCTCTAGATCTATCCCTTCCACACTTTATTATACCTAACCTTACTAAACTTATACCACTTCTATGAAGAGGGTAAAAGAGTATGGGCCGAAACTTAGAAGTACTTCCTTCAGTGAAGGGGGTTAATGGGGGGGGTGATAACGAGTAGTGGTGATGTGAGAAAGAGATGGAGTGAGTATTTTGAAGGTTTGTTGAATGTGTTTGATGATAGAGTGGCAGATATAGGGTGTTTTGGTCGAGGTGGTGTGCAAAGTTAGAGGGTTAGGGAAAAATGATTTGGTAAACAGAGAAGAGGTAGTAAAAGCGTTGTGGAAGATGAAAGCCGGCCAGGCAGCGGGGTTGGATGGTATTGCAGTGGAATTTATTAAGAAAGGGGGTGACTGTATTGTTGACTGGTTGGTAAGGTTATTCAATGTATGTATGATTCATGGTGAGGTGCCTGAGGATTGGCGGAATGCTTGCATAGTGCCATTGTACAAAGGCAAAGGGGATAAGAGTGAGTGCTCAAATTACAGAGGTATAAGTTTGTTGAGTATTCCTGGTAAATCATATGGGAGGGTATTGATTGAGAGGGTGAAGGCATGTACAGAGCATCAGATTGGGGATGAGCAGTGTGGTTTAAGAAGTGGTAGAGGATGTGTGGATCAGGTGTTTGCTTTGAAGAATGTACGTGAGAAATACTTAGAAAAGCAAACGGATTTGTATGTAGCATTTATGGATCTGGAGAAGAAATATGATAGAGTTGATAGAGATGCTCTGTGGAAGGTATTAAGAATATATGGTGTGGGAGGAAAGTTGTTAGAAGCAGTGAAATTTTTTATCGAGGATGCAAGGCATGTGTACGTGTAGGAAGAGAGGAAAATGATTGGTGGTTCTCAGTGAATGTAGGTTTGCGGCAGGGGTGTGTGATGTCTCCATGGTTGTTTAATTTGTTTATGGATGGGGTTGTTAGGGAGGTGAATGCAAGAGTTTTGGAAAGAGGGGCAAGTATGAAGTCTGTTGTGGATGAGAGAGCTTTGGAAGTGAGTCAGTTGTTGTTCGCTGATGATACAGCGCTGGTGGCTGATTCATGTGAGAAACTGCAGAAGCTGGTGACTGAGTGTGTTAAAGTGTGTGAAAGAAGAAAGTTAAGAGTAAATGTGAATAAGAGCAAGGTTATTAGGTACAGTAGGGTTGAGGGTCAAGTCAATTGGGAGGTAAGTTTGAATGGAGAAAAACTGGAGGAAGTAAAGTGTTTTAGATATCTGGGAGTGGATCTGGCAGCGGATGGAACCATGGAAGCGGAAGTGAATCATAGGGTGGGGGAGGGGGCGAAAATTCTGGGAGCCTTGAAGAATGTTTGGAAGTCGAGAACATTATATCGGAAAGCAAAAATGGTTTGTTTGAAGGAATTGTGGTTCCAACAATGTTGTATGGTTACGAGGCGTGGGCTATGGATAGAGTTGTGCGCAGGAGTGTGGATGTACTGGAAACGAGATGTTTGAGGACAATATGTGGTGTGAGGTGGTTTTGTCGAGTAAGTAATGTAAGGGTAAGAGAGATGTGTGGAAATAAAAAGAGTGTGGTTGAGAGAGCAGAAGAGGGTGTTTTGAAATGGTTTAGTCACATGGAGAGAATGAGTGAGGAAAGATTGACCAAGAGGATATATGTGTCAGAGGTGGAGGGAACGAGAAGTGGGAGACCAAATTTTAGGTGGAAAGATGGAGTGAAAAAGATTTTGAGTGATCGGGGCCTGAAGATGCAGGAGGGTGAAAGGCGTGCAAGGAATAGAGTGAATTGGAACGATTTGGTATATTGGGGTCGACGTGCCGTCAATGGATTGAACCAGGGCATGTGAAGCGTCCGGGGTAAACCACGGAAAGGTGTGTGGGACCTGGATGTGGAAAGGGAGCTGTGGTTTCGGTGCATTATTACATGACAGCTAGAGATTGAGTGTGAACGAATGGGGCTTTTGTTGTCTTTTCCTAGCTGGGGATAGGGGAGAAAGAATGCTTCCCACGTATTCCCTGCGTGTCGTAGAAGGCGACTAAAAGGGAAGGGAGCGGGAGGCTGGAAATCCTCCCCTTTCCTTTTTTTTTTTCCAAGTTAAGAAACAGAGAAGGTGGCCAGGTGAGGGTATTCCCTCAAAGGCCCAGTCCTCATCCTCTGTTCTTAACGCTACCTCGCTAATGCGGGAAATGGCGATTAGTATAAAAAAAAATATATATATGTATATATATAAATATATATATATATATATATATATATATATATATATATATATATATTTTTTTTTTTTTATACTTTGTCGCTGTCTCCCGCGTTTGCGAGGTAGCGCAAGGAAACAGACGAAAGAAATGGCCCAACCCCCCCCCATACACATGTATATACATACGTCCACACACGCAAATATACATACCTACACAGCTTTCCATGGCTTACCCCAGACGCTTCACATGCCTTGATTCAATCCACTGACAGCACGTCAACCCCGGTATACCACATCGCTCCAATTCACTCTATTCCTTGCCCTCCTTTCACCCTCCTGCATGTTCAGGCCCCGATCACACAAAATCTTTTTCACTCCATCTTTCCACCTCCAATTTGGTCTCCCTCTTCTCCTTGTTCCCTCCACCTCCGACACATATATCCTCTTGGTCAATCTTTCCTCACTCATCCTCTCCATGTGCCCAAACCACTTCAAAACACCCTCTTCTGCTCTCTCAACCACGCTCTTTTTATTTCCACACATCTCTCTTACCCTTACGTTACTCACTCGATCAAACCACCTCACACCACACATTGTCCTCAAACATCTCATTTCCAGCACATCCATCCTCCTGCGCACAACTCTATCCATAGCCCACGCCTCGCAACCATACAACATTGTTGGAACCACTATTCCTTCAAACATACCCATTTTGCTTTCCGAGATAATGTTCTCGACTTCCACACATTCTTCAAGGCCCCCAGAATTTTCGCCCCCTCCCCACCCTATGATCCACTTCCGCTTCCATGGTTCCATCCGCTGCCAGATCCACTCCAAGATATTTAAAACACTTCACTTCCTCCAGTTTTTCTCCATTCAAACTCACCTCCCAATTGACTTGACCCTCAACCCTACTGTACCTAATAACCTTGCTCTTATTCACATTTACTCTTAACTTTCTTCTTCCACACACTTTACCAAACTCAGTCACCAGCTTCTGCAGTTTCTCACATGAATCAGCCACCAGCGCTGTATCATCAGCGAACAACAACTGACTCACTTCCCAAGCTCTCTCATCCCCAACAGCCTTCATACTTGCCCCTCTTTCCAAAACTCTTGCATTTACCTCCCTAACAACCCCATCCATAAACAAATTAAACAACCATGGAGACATCACACACCCCTGCCGCAAACCTACATTCTCTGAGAACCAATCACTTTCCTCTCTTCCTACACGTACACATGCCTTACATCCTCGATGAAAACTTTTCACTGCTTCTAACAACTTTCCTCCCACACCATATATTCTTAATACCTTCCACAGAGCATCTCTATCAACTCTATCATATGCCTTCTCCAGATCTATAAATGCTACATACAAATCCATTTGCTTTTCTAAGTATTTCTCACATACATTCTTCAAAGCAAACACCTGATCCACACATCCTCTACCACTTCTGAAACCACACTGCTCTTCCCCAATCTGCTGCTCTGTAAATGCCTTCACCCTCTCAATCAATACCCTCCCATATAATTTACCAGGAATACTCAACAAACTTATACCTCCGTAATTTGAGCACTCACTCTTATCCCCTTTGCCTTTGTACAATGGCACTATGCACGCATTCCGCCAATCCTCAGGCACCTCACCATGAGTCATACATACATTAAATAACCTTACCAACCAGTCAACAATACAGTCACCCCCTTTTTTAATAGATTCCACTGCAATACCATCCAAGCATGCTGCCTTGCCGGCTTTCATCTTCCGCAAAGCTTTCACTACCTCTTCTCATTTTCCCTAACCCTCTCACTTTGCACACCACCTCGACCAAAACACCCTATATCTGCCACTCTATCATCAAACACATTCAACAAACCTTCAAAATACTCACTCCATCTCCTTCTCACATCACCACTACTTGTTATCACCTCCCCATTTGCGCCCTTCACTGAAGTTCCCATTTCCTCCCTTGTCTTACGCACTTTATTTACCTCCTTCCAGAACATCTTTTTATTCTCCCTAAAATTTAATGATACTCTCTCACCCCAACTCTCATTTGCCCTTTTTTTCACCTCTTGCACCTTTCTCTTGACCTCCTGTCTCTTTCTTTTATACATCTCCCACTCAATTGCATTTTATCCCTGCAAAAATCGTCCAAATGCCTCTCTCTTCTCTTTCACTAATAATCTTACTTCTTCATCCCACCACTCACTACCCTTTCTAATCAACCCACCTCCCACTCTTCTCATGCCACAAGCATCTTTTGCGCAATCCATCACTGATTCCCTAAATACATCCCATTCTTCCCCCACTCCCCTTACTTCCATTGTTCTCACCTTTTTCCATTCTGTACTCAGTCTCTCCTGGTACTTCCTCACACAGGTCTCCTTCTCAAGCTCACTTACTCTCACCACCCTCTTCACCCCAACATTCACTCTTCTTTTCTGAAAACCCATACAAATCTTCACCTTAGCCTCCACAAGATAATGATCAAACATCCCTCCAGTTGCACCTCTCAGCACATTAACATCCAAAAGTCTCTCTTTCGCACGCCTGTCAATTAACACGTAATCCAATAACGCTCTCTGGCCATCTCTCCTACTTACATAAGTATACTTATGTATATCTCGCTTTTTAAACCAGGTATTCTCAATCATCAGTCCTTTTTCAGCACATAAATCCACAAGCTCTTCACCATTTCCATTTACAACACTGAACACCCCATGTATACCAATTATTCCCTCAACTGCCACATTACTCACCTTTGCATTCAAATCACCCATCACTATAACCCGGTCTCGTGCATCAAAACCACTAACACACTCATTCAGCTGCTCCCAAAACACTTGCCTCTCTTGATCTTTCTTCTCATGCCCAGGTGCATATGCACCAATAATCACCCACCTCTCTCCATCAACTTTCAGTTTTACCCATATTAATCGAGAATTTACTTTCTTACACTCTATCACATACTATCACATATATAAATATATATATATATATATATATATATATATATATATATATATATATATATATATATATATATATATATATATATATATATATATATATATATATATATATATATATATATGTATATATATATATATATATATATATATATATATATATATATATATATACATATATATATTTTTTTTTTTTTTTTTTGCTTTGTCGCTGTCTCCCGCGTTTGCGAGGTAGCACAAGGAAACAGACGAAAGAAATGGTCCCAACCCACCCCCATACACATGTATATACATACGTCCACACACGCAAATATACATACCTACACAGCTTTCCATGGTTTACCCCAGACGCTTCACATGCCTTGATTCAATCCACTGACAGCACGTCAACTCCGGTATACCACATCGCTCAAATTCACTCTATTCCTTGCCCTCCTTTCACCCTCCTGCATGTTCAGGCCCCGATCACACAAAATATTTTTCACTCCATCTTTCCACCTCCAATTTGGTCTCCCTCTTCTCCTCGTTCCCTCCACCTCCGACACATATATCCTCTTGGTCAATCTTTCCTCACTCATTTTCTCCATGTGCCCAAACCATTTCAAAACACCCTCTTCTGCTCTCTCAACCACGCTCTTTTTATTTACACACATCTCTCTTACACTTACGTTACTTACTCGATCAAACCACCTCACACCACACATTGTCCTCAAACATCTCATTTCCAGCACATCTATCCTCCTGTGCACAACTCTATCCATAGCCCACGCCTCGCAACCATACAACATTGTTGGAACCACTATTCCTTCAAACATACCCATTTTTGCTTTCCGAGATAATGTTCTCGACTTCCACACATTCTTCAAGGCTCCCAGAATTTTCGCCCCCTCCCCCACCCTATGATCCACTTCCGCTTCCATGGTTCCATCCGCTGCCAGATCCACTCCCAGATATCTAAAACACTTCACTTCCTCCAGTTTTTCTCCATTCAAACTCACCTCCCAATTGACTTGACCCTCAACCCTACTGTACCTAATAACCTTGCTCTTATTCACATTTACTCTTAACTTTCTTCTTCCACACACTTTACCAAACTCAGTCACCAGCTTCTGCAGTTTCTCACATGAATCAGCCACCAGCGCTGTATCATCAGCGAACAACTGACTCACTTTCCAAGCTCTCTCATCCCCAACAGACTTCACACTTGCCCCTCTTTCCAAAACTCTTGCATTCACCTCCCTAACAACCCCATGCATATATATATATATATATATATATATATATATATATATATATATATATATATATATATATATATATATATATATATATATATATATATATATATATATATATATATATATATATATATATATATATATATATATTTTTTTTTTTTTTTTTCTTTCTTTTTTCAAACTATTCGCCATTTCCCGCATTAGCGAGGTAGCGTTAAGAACAGAGGACTGGGCCTTTGAGGGAATACCCTCACCTGGCCCAATTCTCTGTTCCTTCTTTTGAAAAAAAAAAAAAAAAAAAAAAAAAACCGAGAGGGAGGATTTCCAGCCCCCCCGCTCCCTCCCCTTTTAGTCGCCTTCTACGACACGCAGGGAATACGTGGGAAGTATTCTTAATCCCCTATCCCCAGGGATAATATATATATATATATATGCATATTCTTATATAGTTAGTTAGTTAGTTATGGGAAATTCAAAAGCGAAAGCCAGTAGTGTGCACTTGAGGGTATAATTACGGGTCATAGGGTTCTCAGTTGAATAGAAGTTGTGAGCAGTTTGTAGAGTTGTGTGCTGATAAAGGGCTGGCGATTGAAAATACCTGGTTTAAAAAGAGAGAAACACATACGTATACGTGGGTCAGTCGGAAATGTGGTGCGCAGGCATAACTGGATTACATACTAATTGCGACACGTGCAAAAGAGAGAGATGTGGTGAGAGGGGCAGCTGGTGGGATGTCTGATAATTTCCCAGTGGAGGCGAGGATGAAGACTTGTAAATTTTCGGAAAAGTGAAATTGATATGTAAGTTAAGAGAGTGGTGAAAGTAAATGAACTTGGAAAGAGACTTGCAAGAGGAAATGCCTGGAATGTAACTAAAGGAATGGGTGAGAAATGGAAATTTTTTCGGGAAGCAGTGTTGATACGTGCGAAAGAAGTGAGTGGCATGCAGAAGGTGAGAGGAAGACAGGTGAGAGACAGATAGCGAGTGGTTGGATGACGAAGTAAAGTTGTTGGTGAAATGAGATGTGTATTGGCCATACTTACTGAGGAGAGCAGGTGATGGAAATATTTACAAGACAAAGTGGCAGGTTAAGAGCGCATGGACTGAAAAAGAGTCTCATCAGTTTACACTTTGAGTGAGAGAGTCAGCAAACCTAAGGGAAAAAAGAAAGATGTTTTTGGAAGGAAGTTGATAGTATAAGAAGTGCAGATGTGAGTGTATCTGCGAAGATGTATGGAAGACTGGTGACTTAGAGGTTGAAGTGCATATACAGAGCATCACTTTTGGGGGGAACAATTTGGCTTCAGGAGTAGTAGAGGATGTGTGGATCAGGTACTTGCTTTAAGGAATGTGTATAAGAAATACTTAGAGAATCAGAAGGATTTGTATGTGGTATTTATTGATCTGGAGAAGGAATATGATAGGATTGATCGAGATGTTCTGTGGAAGGTGTTATGAATATATGGTGTAGGAGGTAAGCTGCTAAAAGTAGTGAGGTGTTTTTACTTAGTGAGATGTATGCACGAGCAGCAGAGAGGAGGGTGAGTGTTCCAGGTGAAGGGTGGTCTGCGGAAGAAGTGTGTGATGTCACCATGGCTGTTTAATTTCTTCATGGTTGGGGTGGTGAGGGACGTGAATGCAGAGAGGCGCGAGTATGCTGTCTTTAGGGGACGAGAGGACCTGGGAAGTAAGATAGTTGTTGTTTGTTGATGACATGGAGTTGGTGGGAGATTCAAATGAAAACTTTAAAAGCTGTTGTTTGAGGATCTGAGAATGTCAGAAAGGAGAAAGTTGAGAGTAAACGTGAATAAGAGTAAGGTCAATAGGTTCTGCAGTGCAAACAGACTGGTTAGTTGAAGTGTCAGTTTAAATGGAAAAGATTTGGAGAGTGTTTTAGACATCTGTTAATGGACAGACAGGCGAATGGAACCATTGAAGCGGGTGTGAGTCATTGAGTAGGTGAGGGGCGAAGGTTCTGTGAGGGCTGAGGAATGTGTGGAAAAAAGGTCTTTATCTGAGATAGTGAATATGGGCATATTACAAAGTATAGTAGTCGCAAAGATGCTGTATGTAGGAAATTCATGGGTTAGATGAGAACACACAGAAATGTGAGAATGTGTCGAAAATTATACGTTTGAGGACCACATGTATTGTGAGGGCAGTGGATCGAGTAAGTAATGATAGGGTAAGATAGAAGTGCGGTAATAAGAGAAGTTTGGTTGTGAGAGATGAAGAGGATGTGCTGAAATTGTTTGGCCATATGGAGAGAATGGGTGAGGAAAGGTTGACACAGAGGATATATGTGTCAGAAGTGAATGGGGACAAGAAGGGGTAGCCAAATTGGAAATGGAGGATAGAATATAGTTTTTGAGTCATCGGGACCTGATGTGATAGAGATACAATGAATTGGAGCAGTATGGTGTACAGGGGGAGATGAGCTACCAGTGATAGGGGGTATTCATCCTTCCGCAACACCCTGTCCCTGAAACGTATTGAACAGTCTTAACGTATAACCATCTTCACCGAGAACCACCTTCTCCTACACATTCCCTAGATGCATATATGTCACATACAAACTAATATCTTTCATCAAATATTTCTTGAATATACATAAGAACAAAAGACTGATACACATACCTATTCTACCTCTCTGGAACCATATTTCTACTCTCGAATCAGCCTTTATGTGCATTGCACCTTCTCTCAATCACCCTTTTCTCTTGTATCCCTCTTTCATTTATACAAGTGCGTCAGATAAAACTCTCTCAGTCGACAGCCACCTCCCCCTGGACTACACATATGTTGAGTAACTTGACCAATCATTCAACCTCACTATCACTTCCCTTCTTGAGAAATTCAACTCCAATACTATCCAGTCCTAACGCTTTACCAAACTTCATTGTGTCAGTGGTTTATCCTACCTCTTCACACTTTACCATCCTTTTCCTCATGATTCTCATTCCATATGCCATCTCGTCCCACACAGCACACATGCACCTGCCTATCATTTAGGACATCAGCAGTCATTCACGGTACTCATTCCATCTTTTTCACATCTTATCTATCGTTTAACATTTCCCCATTTATTCCTCTTACTGTTTTGTTGTATTCACACTTTTCACTTCCAAAATATTTTCATATTCTCTCTGAAGTTCAGTGTTATTTATTTTCCCAATTATGCCTTACATTTCTCAATTTTTAACTTTCATGCATTTTTCTCGACCTCCTGCCGCTTTCGCGTGTACACCTTCGAATCACTTACACTCCATCCATAGAGATATCACTTTCCTCTTTCAAGAGCGAATTTCACCGCTCACTGTCTTTTCCCACCCAAATCCCATTCTCAGCATGCAACAATTAAACCACACTTATATGCTGTTTCCCTAAAAAAGAAGTCCATTCCCCTCGTTTATCTAACTCTTGCCTGAAGCCATTTTCCACTCTATCACTGTTAATGTTTCTGCACTCATGACACTCAATTACTTTCCTCTTTCTTTTTGAACGACCAACCAACGTTCACGCACACCTCCGCCAAGAAATGATTAGCCATCCAGCTGTTGCCCTCTTAGTACTCTCATAACCAACACTATCATCTTCACACGCCAGTGAGTTGGCAAACACTGTATTCCAGAGATGCCCAGTGACCTCAACCCCAGTCATGCATGCATACTCACGTATTCCTGGTAATCTTTCTTCTTCAGCATACAACCCGACGAACAGGTCTCCCTCTTCAGGTACACAAAGGATCCCATGACTCCCATTTATTCCCTCGAAGGCCACATCATCCACCTTTCCAATCAGGTCTCGAAGTCTCGAGATTCGATCACGTGCATGGAAACTGGAGAGCAATCATTCAGTTCCTCCCAAAGTGCATTCCTTTCTTCACACGTCTTGCGTTGAATTGGTGTACCGGTAAAGTTTTCCCTCGTGTGTATACACACACAAAACACTCTCACACATATACATACCGAGCCTAAGTCATGTGTGTGTCTCTGTGTGTGCATGTGTGTGTGTGTGTGTGTGTGTGTGTGTGTGTGTGTGTGTTATGGGATTTCACCTCAATGTGGAGCTACTACGAGATCGAGAAGTCACCTTTGACAAGGCTGTCATCACTGTCAGCTGACGGTCAAGATCCTATCGTTGTACTTCTGTTGAATGAATATATTGTGATTTCCATAAACTGTCATTCCCGTGTCCATAAGAGTTGCTTCATCCTGTCTGGAAGCCAAGCGGCAGCCATCCTACCCATCATCTGCACATCTTGGCACCTTTGGTCGCCGTCACCACCACTCTGAGCAATAAGGAAGGTTTGCCTCACTAGAAGGTAGATAAATCAGATAAGAACACTTGTACCTCCCTGTTATATTTAACATGAGAAGTATATCCGAGACAAAATTGACCCTTACTTGGGGTTCAGTAATAGAGATATATGGATCATGGATTTTCAAAAGATAAGAAAGTTCTTGCAGAGTTTGGTGTCAGTTCTATCTGACAAAGATGGTGAGAAAACATATCTACCTTCCTCCTCCGGTAGTTGGTTGTCCAGATGGCGTACATCTAGATGCTGTATATCTAGATGGCGTACATTTAGATGCATATATGTAGATGCTGTATATCTAGATGGTGTATATCTAGATGCTGTATATCTAAATGGCGAACATCTAGATGCATATATGTAGATGCTGTATATCTAGATGGTGTACATCTAGATACTGTATATCTAGATGGCATACATCTAGATTCTGCAAATCTAGATGGTGTACATCTAGTTACTGAGATTTGACTGAAATTTGCTATAGACAAATCACTCACATCCTGATGGAGTTTCTTTGTCATGTATGTAGAAAAAAGACTGAGACGTGACGCAAGCTACGCGGGTTGGTAAAATGTCAGAACTTGGCCGACACAAGTGTAAGATTTGACAGCTCCCGTTAGAATCCTGCTTGAGCTTCAAGGGAGTCAGTTCGGTTTAACTCATCCTGGACGCTTATTCTGGCTGAAGATCAAATGCAAATAGTGATGGCTTCTACGAACGTAAGGTGTGAATATTGAAATTTGTGTGGAAAGTCACTTGCTGGAGTTGAGAGATTCACCGATTGTTCTACGTGAGATGCAAGAGCCCCTGGCCAGATTTATGTACATTGCTCAAAAACTCTGACTAAATTCACACTCGGAATCTACAAAAATGCGACGAAGGTCGCATGTATGAACTGAGGAATTCTCCTCCGTGTTGAATTTTGAGGCGTTTCTCCAGTGGGATGTGACCCGCAGTAGAACCAACAGTGATAAAGTGTCACAGAGATACAAATCTGAGTGTGTGAGGGACGAGAGATATAGCGGGATGTAAGTGGGAAAAATTAACATAAATTACGTCACTGGACCAGAGGAGCATGTAAGATTTTTTTGAGGGGCGGCGGGAACAGAGTAACTGTGGCCAAGGCAGGTTCTGTCTAGGTGATGTTATCTGGACCCACGTTGCCAGTACATACGCTAGCTGACCGCTGTACCCCAGCCTGTCAACACATTCTTACCTCACATCAGAATATCTGGTGGAGGATCCAAGCTCGAGTCAACGTTAATCTCTTTATTTTACCTCTGGTAATATTCCAGACAATACTGGTGCTTTTACCTTCCTCGTGGACCTCGTACTTTACTGCAGTATACTCAAGCTTACACATTGGTGGTCAAGTTTACTCAACACAAAACTCATCACTTCAAAATAAAGTCCATATTTCACTGTTACCAAGACAGTTGAACTTGGAAAAGTTTATTCAAGCTCGTGGCAGATGTAACATTTGTTTTTATCTAATATTCTAATCACCCTAATAGAACTTGCAACATTAACTACTTTTGATTACTAATTACCTCAACATTTTTCCACATCAGTTGTACGAAGAAATGTTCTTCACATGATGGCATTTGAATGTCATTCTGAGACGGCAGCGGTCGGTTTGATTCCTTGTTATACTCGTAATGTTAATGACTATTGGATGAAGACTTTATTCTCTCGCTGCAATAAAGAAAAATTGGAGGTAGAGATAAGCCTGGGACGTTGGCTGCACCTGCTTAGCATAACCTCAACAGGTCTGTCTCTCTCTGATCTTGCTAAGATCCTTCCACCTGGCGCATTATCACTGGGGAAAATTATATGCTTATCTATATTATCGTTCTTTCCTGTGTGTTCCTGACGTGCCGCGTGAGCGAGGTAGCAGCCAGAACAGATGATGTAGCCTTACGGTAGATAACCTTTCCTTGGCTCCGTCTTCTGCTCTTTCTTTTGGAAAGTAGTACAGGGATATATATTCTCCCTGGGGATAGGGAAGAAAGAATACTTCCCACGTATTCCCTGCGTGTTGTAGAAGGCGACTAAAAGGGGAGGGAGCAGGAGGGCTGGAAATTCTCCCTCTTTCGTTTTTAATTTTCCAAAAGAAGGAAATTAGAAGGGGGTCAAGTGAGGCTTTCCCTCAAAGGCTCAGTCCTCTGTTCTTAACGCTACCTCGCTAACGCGGGAGATGGCGAATAGTATAGAAAAAAAAAGAAATATATATATATATATATATATATATATATATATATATATATTTTTTTTTTTTTTTTCATACGATTCGCCATTTCCCGCATTTGCGAGGTAGCATTAAGAACAGAGGACTGGGCCTTAGAGGGAAAATCCTCACCTGGCCCCCTTCTCTGTTCCTTCTTTTGGAAAATTAAAAAAAAAAAAAAAAAATATATATATATATATATATATATATATATATATATATATATATATATATATATATATTGTTTATGGATGGGGTTGTTAGGGAGGTGAATGCAAGAGTTTTGGAAAGAGGGGCAAGTATGAAGTCTGTTGGGGATGAGAGAGCTTGGGAAGTGAGTCACTTGTTCGCTGATGATACAGCGCTGGTGGCTGATTCATGTGAGAAACTGCAGAAGCTGGTGACTGAGTTTGGTAAAGTGTGTGAAAGAAGAAAGTTAAGAGTAAATGTGAATAAGAGCAAGGTAATTAGGTACAGTAGGGTTGAGGGTCAAGTCAATTGGGAGGTAAGTTTGAATGGAGAAAAACTGGAGGAAGTAAAGTGTTTTAGATATCTGGGAGTGGATCTGGCAGCGGATGGAACCATGGAAGCGGAAGTGGATCATAGGGTGGGGGAGGGGGCGAAAATCCTGGGAGCCTTGAAGAATGTGTGGAAGTCGAGAACATTATCTCGGAAAGCAAAAATGGGTATGTTTGAAGGAATAGTGGTTCCAACAATGTTGTATGGTTGCGAGGCGTGGGCTATGGATAGAGTGGTGCGCAGGAGGATGGATGTGCTGGAAATGAGATGTTTGAGGACAATGTGTGGTGTGAGGTGGTTTAATCGAGTAAGTAACGTAAGGGTAAGAGAGATGTGTGGAAATAAAAAGAGCGTGGTTGAGAGAGCAGAAGAGGGTGTTTTGAAATGGTTTGGGCACATGGAGAGAATGAGTGAGGAAAGATTGACCAAGAGGATATATGTGTCGGAGGTGGAGGGAACGAGGAGAAGTGGGAGACCAAATTGGAGGTGGAAAGATGGAGTGAAAAAGATTTTGTGTGATCGGGGCCTGAACATGCAGGAGGGTGAAAGGAGGGCAAGGAATAGAGTGAATTGGATCGATGTGGTATACCGGGGTTGACGTGCTGTCAGTGGATTCAATCAGGGCATGTGAAGCGTCTGGGGTAAACCATGGAAAGCTGTGTAGGTATGTATATTTGCGTGTGTGGACGTATGTATATACATGTGTATGGGGGTGGGTTGGGCCATTTCTTCCGTCTGTTTCCTTGCGCTACTTCGCAAACGCGGGAGACAGCGACAAAGCAAAAAAAAAATATATATATATATATACATGTATTTATATATATATATATATATATATATATATATATATATATATATATATATATATATATATATATATATTTATATATATATATTTTTTATATATATCTTTTCTTTTTTCTTTCAAACTATTCGCCATTTCCCGCATTAGCGAGGTAGCGTTAAGAACAGAGGACTGGGCCTTTGAGGGAATACCCTCACCTGGCCCAATTCTCCGTTCCTTCTTTTGGAAAATTAAAAAAAAACGAGAGGGGAGGATTTCCAGCCCCCCGCTCCCTCCCCTTTTAGTCGCCTTCTACGACACGCAGGGAATACGTGGGAAGTATTCTTTCTCCCCTATCCCCAGGGAATTTTTTATATATATATATATATATATATATATATATATATATATATATATATATATATATATATATATATATATATATATATATATATACACACAATAGTGTGACTTTATATGGGAGTCATGTCTTAGGGTTGCAACGTAAACGTGTTACCGCGACAACACACACACACATATACATATAATAATCAATACTTTACACCTGTGGACACATACGGTTGTCAGTTATATGGGCATTAATCAGCAGACGTTGTTCCTCACATAACATGTGGTCGTCCTTCAGGTCACCACCTACCAAATGATCTTGATAACACAGTGGTACATCCCCGCCTACGATGGACCTGAACTGCAGAGTGTATGTGCCTTGTCTGGTGGCCAGGCTGGGAAGAAGTGGACACGACGTCTGTCTGCGTATGTGCCTCAGGCAGCAGATTCGGTCGATCTCAGAGATTCGAGATAAACCTGGCGTTGATGTAACACTTGAATGGTGTTCCTTGGAAAGCTTGTGTCGCCCACCGTAACGTAACGTAGTTATCATCGGTGATATAAGAAGACGCGGATATATGATATCGAATATATGGAAAACATCAGTATGAAATCTCTTAACCAATGGTGGAAGTTTATTCGTCAGGATTTTCAGTGTATTTGTGGCCGCGAGTGAGTTGCCTGAGTACTGGTAGAGAGCTTGTGTAGTGTCATTATATAATGAAAAGAAGGAAAATAGGAAATGCTAGAATTAACATGAGTTTGGTTGAGCTCCAATGCAAACCTTGTTTCGGGTATACATCTGGCAAAATGTTATCTGTATCTATGGTTGTTATTGCATCTGGTTGCTTTAGGAGCTGAGAGTTAACTATATACAGTTTCATGAGGACCTGATTTACGCTGTTCAAGTTACGACCAAGGTTAAGTTCCAGGTTGAGATGCGATTCCTGACGCAGGTGGACGAGCGGACGAATGGACTGACGGACGGACGAACGGAAAGACAGACAACGACGATGATGGACGGAACTCATGGTA
The DNA here is from genome assembly GCF_036320965.1 of Panulirus ornatus. Classification (NCBI taxonomy): domain Eukaryota; kingdom Metazoa; phylum Arthropoda; class Malacostraca; order Decapoda; family Palinuridae; genus Panulirus; species Panulirus ornatus. The sequence goes on along the minus strand of NC_092234.1, from coordinate 23,424,183 downwards.
GATGTCTACCATACAACGCAGACGACGACACAACGAACAAGTGAGGGATCCTGTGTGGTTATGTTTGCCATCCACTAACGGTTAGGAAAACGAAGAATCGTTCGACCTTTGCTAAATCCTCGCTTTTAACATTTTCATTTGACATCTTTGTGAATAACAGGAAAACGTTAGAAGACAACTAAGACACAGGAGAAGAATGTTTCATATGAGCGCAGTCTGCTGCATACTTAGTTCATGTGAGAAATAGAAGATGAAGGAAGACCAGCTTTGATCCGCACGGCACTGGACCAAAATCAACATATGGAGATCTCACTTTGTTGCGAGCTAAGCCCACATATTGTGGGTTCCTCAAATCCCAGGGTCTGTACTTGGCTTCTCCTCCTCAACATACCTTCCATTCTGACACATTGCTGGTTCTCCTGTCATGGTTGACTATAAAATCATGAAGAAATGCGGGAGTGGTTCCCGCCGCGCTTTATATGCACACTCCCCACGTTACAAATTCATCTCGATCTGAATAATTTAGACAGCAACATTCCCCTGCCTTCACCGTCGGAGCCAGAGTAGCGCCTGAAGAGCCAAACATTCAGGTGTGAAGAGATACGTATGCTTGAGGGGTATCAGACGGAGGTCTGTTTTTAATGTGCTCCCTGAGTTACAGGTTTAGTGGGTACTTAGACACCATCCCGCGCCTCCCACGTCAGTCTGACTCTGCCGGCCATGTGGACGACAGTGATTTAAGATGTAGAGGAATCCTCGCTCGTTACGTACCAAGTCTTCCGTTGTGAATTTATAAGCGCGTCAACTTTAAATGTTGTCGAGCGTCTCGACGCATCTCCTCCCGCGTCAAGCCAACGTTAGCACATGGAGAAGCCTGCATTAAAAGTGTGGAGGAATGCGAGGTGGGGTACGTGGTGGCGAGATCTTGTTATAGATGCGTGGAGAGGTCTGGAGAAGGAGGAGGAGGAGGAGTGGCAGCATCAACAGGCGAGAACTGGCCCACTATCTGCGTCTCATCTCCTAATTATGTATCACTGGCGGCCCGCTCCGCGTGACGGGACTCCCACTTGCCACGCATTTCTTACCCGCTTCTGGAATTCGCAAAAACGTATTCTATTATGATTTAAATACGAAGGCTTTTTGTGCCGGTAAAAACTGGTTGTCTCTTAATTACACATCAGTTTTGTGCTAGTTACCCCTGACTGCGCCTCTGACGGGAAAATTAAAAGGGAGATGGAAATGGAAAATTCATAAAGGAATGAGATGCGCAGTTTTGCTATAATTGGTACAGGGACTGACTCCGGCGGTGAGTGATATTTGATCCCCACCGAATGAATGACCAATTACATCCGAATTAGAAAGACTTTATAAGTAATATTCGATTATAAGTGAATATAAATCATTTAGTGCCAAATGTCTATTGATGGAACATAAATGGAGATGTGGTGAACTGAAATGGTCATCGGATTAAAGGAAAGACCATGTAATCCATATAACATAAACTGGCTACCATCAACAAAGCACTTCAAAAAAATATGGTAAATCTTCGAAGCTGAAAAATGGCTTATTTGTTATAAGAACAACAATTTGGGCTTCATTAGGGAGGGAAGAATACCACATGTTCACTCATATCTGTTGCTGATTCCTGTCGTGTTTTAACATATGGGATGTGCGTAGAGTATGTACGGAGCTTGCATGAATAAGTGACCATCCCAGCGCTGATGTATGGCTACGAAACCCGAGTGTATGTAGGTCGGGTGAGGTGAAGAGATAAAAGAGCAAAAGCGATGAATAATTTGTGTAGTATCGTTGAATTTAGGAGGGAATGAAAAATGAAGTTGTGTAAAGCTAACGCGGTGTGAAGAAGTCATTAGAAAGACGCATGGATAACTCATCTTAGGATGGTGTGGTCAGGCAGAACGTACATAGGTCGGTCAGTAAGATATATTGCATTACAGGAAAAAGGTATAAGGTTGGCCAAGGAACACATGGATAGATATGGGGTGATAGTTGCTCAAGATTATGGATATGTCAGAAAAAAATGTTTTAGAGTACTGACTGGAGACTGAATGTGGAGTGAAACCAATCTGTGGGAGGAACTGCTATGAATGGGGTCTTTGGCCGAGCATTTGTACGTGTGGAGGTTCATGCTTCGCTTGAAGACACTGCCACATGGGATAAGGACGAGTGTGTGTGAGTATGTTCTTGCTGGGGATGTGTGTACCTCGTCCATCACCGTACACAGGGGGGGAAGTACTGATAACAGATACATAAGATTATTTTGTGTAACACGTATCTAGCAATTTACGAACTATGCTCAAGCTTTGTACTCATTTACGGATGACAGAAATATTATTTTCGTTCCGATGTACAGACTGGCAACAAAAGCTGTCATAGAGGGACATACAATAACTTCGTCATACATGTACAGTAGGTTTTATTGCAGTGGACAAGTTTCATATTAGGTGTCATTAGTTTCAGTGGATATTTTGTATGACAGATGTCATTATTTGCTGAGCAGAAATTGCATAACAGTATCATTGTTTGCAGTGGACATGTCGCATAATGTCATGATTTGTACTGGACACGTTGCATAACATATGTCATTTTTACAGTGGACTTGTTGCATAAGACATGCCAGCGGTTACATCACACTTATGAAATACATTTAGTAGAGATAGACGGTACAACTGACTTCATATATGGCATAACACGACATTATAGAGAATGGAATTGGCCTCAGGACGAGGGAACACATGCACGTTGGAACTCACCTGCAGTAATGTATGTAGAGTAGAAATGACCTGCAGTAATGTATGTAGGGTGGGACGGACCTGCAGTAATGTATGTAGGGAGGGACTGACCTGCAGTAATGTATGTAGGGTGGGACCGACCTGCAGTAATGCATTTAGGGTGGGACTGACCTGCAGTAATGTATGTAGGGTGGGACTGACCTGCAGTAATGTATGTAGGGTGGGACTGACCTGCAGTAATGCATGCAGGGTGGGACTGACCTGCAGTAATGTATGTAGGGTGGAACTGGCCTGCAGCAATGTATGCAGTCGGTCCGAGAGGGCAACACTGGGGCATTGGAAGGTTGCTCACAAGAGCAAGTGGCCAAACACCTGTAGAACTGGGAGAGGGAAGCAACATGGCAGTGGACAGGAAGGGATGGATGAAGGAAGATGATAACAGGAGAGTTAAGAAGGTGGCGAGCGTTTAGTGTCATTCTTGCTTAATGACAGTCTACCTGGCCCCAGGAGCTATCTGGTACTCCTCGACCGTTGGTGCAGTCTCCAAACAGCACTGGAGATACATTGGTTTGGTGTGTCGGCAGGTTGTGTATACGTGTGAATACGAAAGTTTAGGGCTTCATGTAGAGAGAGAGAGAGAGAGAGAGAGAGAGAGAGAGAGAGAGAGAGAGAGAGAGAGAGAGAGAGAGAGAGAGAGAGAGAGAGAGAGAGAGAGAGAGAGAGAGAGAGAGAGAGCACCGTATGAGATCCATGTTGTTAAGTAGTAAGTGTGAAACGGAGAGACAGTGTGTGGACTGTATACCAGCAGCCTGCGAGCAGGTGAGACAAAAAGGAAAGACAGAAACCTGAAGACAGGGAGAGGTACGTGACTGTCATAACCCTACCTAACCTAACCTTCCAGATGTAGATGGCTGTCTGCAGTCTGTTACCTAAAAATGCTTAGACTTGTTTCTTGGAGAGACATACATGTATGGAGAAGCAATATAGTTTTAATCAGTTCGAAGAAAGATTCATAAAACGATGTTATTATCAGCGGACTGGGATATTCCCTAATACTCACAAAAAAGAACCTGATATATACGCACGAAATCTTTGGTGAATCTTGTGGACTTAAGTGGCCTGATGAAACAAATTTAAATGACGTCTTCATATATGAAAGGTAGCTGGCACAACAGTGAAGGACAGACTTCTTCCAGATGAACGTGAAATGGAGGCTTTGCCCAAAATGTCCAGGAGGTGACTGAGCTGAGCGTTCCGGAGGTGAGGGAGAGGAGAGGAGGTTGTGTGTGTGAGGGATGGTACCAGTGGTGATGGATCTCTGCGATTTAGAGGTTTCCTTGCCTGCTGCAGTTGCATAGTGTTCCTGTGGCTCTTGTAGCATCAATGTGACTTAATTTTCCACTGTTAGATTAATGAGATAGTTCAGAAAACTATAATCTTTCTATCGTATATATATATATATATATATATATATATATATATATATATATATATATATATATATATATATATATATATATATATATATATATATATATATATATATATATATATATATATATATATATATATATATATATATATATATATATATAGAAAATGGATTACTTACATCTTAAATTGACTGGAAGAAAATAATCACTGGTTGGAGTTGTCTTGTGAGCTGGAGCGAGTCGATGCCTGTGATTTGTCTAATAATTTGCTTATGATCCTGTAACAGGATACGATCAAGTCCTGCGGGCAGAGCGCCAGATGGTAAGGTCATAAATTAAGTTTGCAGAGACCAACACGTAATATATGGCCGGCCACGGGGGCTTAGGATTCAAGAGATTATTTCAAACACTTTGTTGGTTTTAAATAATTTTGCGATATCCAGAGAGTCTGATTTCTCAAACTTTCGTTACAATTTGATACTTTTATATTTAGGAGAAAGTAATCTTCGATGTGAGGTACAGGGTCTGGCTTTCTAAGGAGTATATTTAGGATATCTCGTTAATGTAAAGTATAAAGCTTACCTGTGATGACCCACGAGTGGGGTGTGGCTGTATTAGATGAAGATAACAAGAAGCGTTCAGAACCAGAGGCGAAAGTACAGAGTCAGGTCTTGGGCAAGTATGAGTGACCTTGAAACCCGTGATGAATCATTGTAAGAAAGACGCATTAAGTTGATTGACAAAATAGTTGTTGAAACACTTCATTGGTGCCCCCCCCCCCCCTAAAGTACCTAAGAATTCAGGTTTTCATTTGAAAAATTAATGTTAAGATATAGAAAATGTAGCAAAAACGAATATGAGGTGATCGCTAGCAATGAACTTCTGTCTTGCTCTATGGGAATACCTTGACGTCATCACCTGGTGAACCAATAGGGTTCAGTTTCCTGATGGTATTATGACAAAGGTAGTTCAGAGAGGAAGACACAGGTCTGGTGCCTTCACAAGTAGTGTGATGATGCTGGCTGTGTCAACACCCACAAGACGTGCTCGCTTTTCATATTTGATGACCCAATTGATTTCATTAGCACGGGCTCGGCAGACAAGAGAGCGAGGGCGGCTACAGCTTTTGGTGCGCTGTGGTAATTGTTTACACAGAGGGGTGTGAGCAACGTGTTCATACTGATCGTTAAAGACATTGGCAATTACTGTAAGATTATTAATGCCCTCGTGTTCTGGCAGTACATAAGATTTTTTGTTTTGCTCTAAGATCCTACTGTTGATAGGAGGACCAATTATATTACATGGGAACTTTTTATTGCCTCCACAGGCCTTAAGCTTGGTCCGAAAACACATACATTTATGTATAAACCTGTTCCTAATGAATAAATCTAGTGACCATTTGGAAAAAAAAAGATTTCGCGAAGTTTTAACTTTTCCTGTCGTCATGTACATTTATCAAAGTGTTGTTAATTCATCTGGTGTTTCATTCCTTGGAAGCCGCCGGGGTAACATTCTGGGTTCAGGTACCCAGATGATCATTATTATAACTCGAGGAGACTTCATAGAAATCAAGCCCTTAACGAAGAATGGACTGCTGGGCTTCATAATCCGTCAGTACATGGAAACTCATAGATTTCAGAAGGGACACTTGCCGTCCACATGAAAATCGCAGAAAGTCCTGGGTAGTGATCTGTTACGCTAACATCAGCTTCTCCCTGAGCAAGACTTGCTAGATCTGGTCCACAAGTGTAGCTACCACTACTCTGATCACACAAGATATCTGGTTATATTAGGGTGGAGGCGAGGGCACAGCATGACCATCTGGTGCGTCAGTGTTCAAAATCACTTGGAATGTATTTATTTATATGTGGTCTTTAGCTCTAGATAGGGATGTGTAGCTACTCTATAATGGATATTATCATTGAATTTCATCTCGATGAAGAGAGATTCAGTAAACATTCCTCCATTAGTGTAAATTCTGATACCGCTGTTGCTCTGAAGGGTTCCTTGATGTACGCTGTGACACCCACCTCCCGAAGTATCCCAACACAGCTCATAATCATATTGCAATATTCAGGTTCATATGAGGGTATTCCTGTGATTCATCAAGCTCTTCTGTATATCTTAAAAGTACTTCATCAGGACAAAGCGAACCTTCAGGTATGGCACGAGATATATGGCGAATCTTAGAGGCATAACACAAAATATGCAATGGATCTTAACGATAGGGCATAGAATATATGGCAAATCGTAAAGATGCGGCACAAAACATGAGGCAAGCCTTAAAGTTATGGGGCAACACGTGCGGTATATCTGAAAGGCTTGGCACAAATCATACGATGAATCTTAACATCATTGCTCAAGTACACAATGAATCTCATTATCGCCAATTCCAAGACCATCTCAAATGGTGAACGTTTGTCAAAATTTCGAATGTCGGGTCAAGACAGATGCATGTGCTCGGCCGATGCCATATCCAGTTTCATTCACAAATCGACAAACGATGAGTCAGTCCTCCATTTGGCATGGAAATATCCTCTCGGTACATAAAGTAGCCAGTTCCACCTGGTTCAATATATATCGTCTGAGGCCCTAACAGTCCTGTATAATTACTCGCGTCTAGCTTCCGTATGATTTAAGTGTTGACCCCAGGCAAAGATATCGATTGGGTATACATAACCTTTAATCCAAAAAGTTTATATATAAGGGTAATATGTAAAAATTAAGGCCAATTTTGAAAGAAGAATATCTATTTGCCCAACACTTTTTGATTTAATGATATGGCTCCCTACATCACAGTTCCAATCAAGAGCATAACTGATTCATTTGTGGAGGCCTGATTGGTAATAACATACATTACCCACACGACACACCTGAACACGCAAGAACTCCATTGTATATTGATCAGATTACGTCTCCCGTTTTCCCTACCACTCAGTCCATCTTACACTTTATTGTCTGGTGTTTATATATATATATACCCACCATATCCCGGGAGCATCTCTTATCCTGGAGGTGAGGTGCCTAACACACCACCGCCTGCAGAGGGAGGATTCAGCCGCTGTACACACATACCTCGGCTGGGATATCCTGTTGCCGGGGTGAACCAGCACATCCCAAGGCCTTGCAGGCTGCTTACCTGCAATATGGATGAAGTACAGTTGTATTATGGTAGAGGCTTGACTTGTGCTCGGAACGGTAATGTTCCCTCTCTCCCTGGGGTAAAGGCTGGGGTGAGGCTGAACAGGAGAGAGAGAGAGAGAGAGAGAGAGAGAGAGAGAGAGAGAGAGAGAGAGAGAGAGAGAGAAGCGCAGTACCGAACTGAGTTAACATAATGGTTTCAAAAATGGAATAATGCTCATGTGGAAAAAAGAAAAAATATTGAATTTTCACTTATTCGGCATCATTATTTTCTACCAGTTTGCCCTCTTAAGATATACTAAGAATTGTAACATATATTACCTAACCAGACGAACGTTACATATTCATGAAAAAAAATATAGATAGTTCTAACATTGATTTCCCTCAATAACTGTGGGGGAAAAAATAAGAAATGTGGCTCAAAATTTTATATGCAATTAGAGGTGACAAGGACCATCTACTGAGGCTGAGTGATAACGACCAATCCTTCACTAACCTGTTGTCTGCCTTGTGTACTGGGGAAAGTAATGAAACAAAACAAAACACAGAGAATGTGTGATCACACGTCGTGGTGAGTGTGGTATGAACCACAGCTCTGGTCCTCATGGATTGTCAAGTTGTTTTTTTTTTCATATTCTTTTAATGAATTATAGAAACTTTTTTTTATCTGTATATTCTTTATATGGAATATGTGATTTTTTCACCTGAATATTGTTCAACTAAACTATGTGAGCTGTTTTTCTTCACCTGAAAACTGTTGAAATGAAATACGTATAATGTTATAGACTATCTACTGCAAATTAAAGTTCCAAGTCCATTCAACCAGTCATAAGTCCGAATTTACTGAGCCACTTACACGTCTAAGGTCATTAAGCCACTCACAAGGCCACGGTTATTCAACCAGACACAAATCCAGTTACAGTTCAAGGTAATTAAACCAGTTACGCGTCGCAAGTCATTAAGCCAGTCAGTAATTCTTGGTCATCTAGCGAGCCACATTGCCATGTCTGTTTGATCCTGTTATTTAGCATCATTACTGTACACTTCACAAGCACAGCCACAGGATCATGTATCCAGCCAGATCTTCAAGGTTCGTTAAGTAATTCAGATGGCCAAGTTCACTGAAAAAACATAAATGTTCATAGTCTTTAAGCCATTCAAAAGTCCGACTGTCATTATCCTTGCCCGATAATGAGAAATATTCAACACTCAATGGTTGCCGAGGCGTGAAATTAAACCCAGATCTCAGAAGTGAGGGAAAGTTGAAGTCTGGGATGTACGTACCATGCCATGCTCCTCACCTTGCCCTGCATGAGTCGTCTTCTGCTCTGTGCCTACACTGTTGATGAGGTATTCTGAGACACACTGGTGCTCTACATCACGCAGGTACGCTGCTTATATCGGAGACCATTCGTATCAACTCTGAAATAGTTATGTATTTTATTGGCAGATTCGAGTCATGTGATAATATCGACCTTCGCGCGTGGCGGCCACACTGGCCACCAAGTAATTATCTGCAACTCCGATTTTTTTTTTTTTTTTATCCTTTTCTTTCGTTGTTGAACCTTACCTCCCTATAGTAACCCTTGGTGTTACCCTGCTGTACTGTTAGTCACATTACCTACATACTAGGACGTCAACCAAAATATATCTCTCGGTTGTTGCGGTTAATTACACGAAGAAAATGAACATCATATGAGAGTGTACCTTCCTCCTTGCCTACATACCTCACATTCTCTTACCTTACAACAGCCGACGTAGGACACTGCTTACAATGTTGTATCTAGGCATCTACCCGTAACCTTAGACATTACCCTCACACCTCACACAGTGCTTCAATATTACCGACCTGTCCTCCATAATCTGGGCCATCTACAGGGCTGCATACATGTGCCTCCTGCCTCCACCTCTGTGTTTATGTAGATGCCGCCACGTGATCTCCGGCACCAGACTTGCTTCAGCAGGCCAGCCGTACACGTGCACTCCACAACACTCACCTCCATGTATCAAGATGAACCAAAACAATACGTCAAAATATTTTCTTTCATCTACTTCCATCTTATATAGTGCACTAAACATCCCTTACGTATCTCATTAACTCTGTTAACACATTGCTTAAATGTTGGAAAAAATCTTTGATTTTGAAACTCGCAAGTTATTACGGAAACTAGAAAGATACAAGAACTCAACTGAGAACTTGTCCATTAGGGACATAATGCTAGTCATGATAGACCTCAAAGCTGAGCCATGAGCTACCACTTCAAGCAGTTTTTATGACTAAATTTGCAAATCGTTTGTGAGCAATTTCATGTGGTTCACTTTATCTTTCTTTTGTTTATTCCAAGCACGTCGATATGATGATAGTGCATTTTATCGTTTTGCATATATTTATCTGTCTTAGTGAATCATGTATATAGAGAACTTGTTGTGTAAGACGCTGCATACATAAACTTTGTCGATAAGCGAGCATGAGTGGATGAGCAACGGTTGAGCCCAGTGTAGGTAGGGTGCAGGAAGGGCCGGCTGGAGACTCCGGCACCTCTATATCCCCAGCCATCGTTACTACGAGAGCTGACTTGCAAATGAGCTCTAGGGTTGGGAAGGAGAACCTATTTCCCACCACTTCTACGGCTTTGAAATAATTATGAGATTGTCTGCTCCGTGATAGGAATGGCGTCTATGGTTGGGGGATGACAAATATGTGGGATTTATAACTTGGATCGTAGATGATGAGCATTAATAGGATTCTGTAGTCTGTGACATAGATATAGATACTTTAATCTAGAATTTATAAAACACAGATGATATTGACTAGGAAATGTAATCGACCAAACGCAGAGTTTACCCCAGTATCACAACTTCCTGTTTCGTAAGCAGATGTACGAACATGGAGGAATTGTCGTGTCTGGATATGTTTTTAACATGGATTGCAAGAATTAGGTTTATGTCTTGCATAATCAAGCTAAGGTTATCTGGCCAAAAGAAACCGCAATATAGATTTCATTCACTGATTTCCTAAGAATGTGTGTTTCTTTATGACAAACTGGACGACGAACTGTGATCAAATCAAAACATACACCAACTGATGTATCTCGATTTCTCTTTATCCACATATGTGCATGAATATACGCCGTCTCATTACGGCGTCCTGTGTAGCCCATCGAACCGCTGAGAAAAAAAAGTAGAATGATAGCCTAACATAACTTTAATTATAGTTTTCCTGGTATAATTACGATATAATGTTGAAAGACGTTGTACAGTCCCATCTCCCACTGTGGCCTAACGATTAAACCTGCTGCGGGTTCGGGAGGGTTCGTTCTCCTCTATATTCAGGTGTTTGGAACAGCAATTACAACACTACATTATGCTACGCTAAGCTCATATACCAAAAGGAGAAGCTATTAGTTTCTATGAGGCAAGTGGTCGTGATAGAGGAGAGGGTTGGCTGTGGTCGGTAGCCACACCTGGCTGGTTGGTAACGTTACGACGTTTTCATCTTACGTCAACATTCCGTTCTGTGGTGCGACTGGTGCATGCTTCATCCGTCGCCCCAAAATCCTTCCCTGTAATCATCCGTTTCTCGTCCTTTTCTTCCAGTTTGTGTGATTACTCGATTATCATTCTGGGAGGCACACATGAATATTCATGAATATCTGAAATATCATACGAAAATGATATTGAATATTGGATGCGTGAAATTACAGATTATTTGTAATCAGTTTCAACACATTTCTTCGGTAGAGCCAACATAAGGGTGGTTTCCGGAGGTGAACAGGAAGACTGTATCTCAGAGCGCTGATAGGTGGTAGGAACATTGTTATAATGGCGTTGGTGAATATCATTTGAATACTGTTAGGGAGGCAAGATAGACGAGCCAGATGGATCTTCATACCATGATGTGCTTGTTCATGAGGACGGGAAGGCTGGTTGAATACTGTGAGGCTATGTACTTATTCTCTCTAGAAAGAACGAAAAGGTTTGCATGTGATCAACTTTAGGTTAAGACGTACTGAAATTGTACAGAAACACACACACACACACACACACACACACACACACACACACACACACACACACACACACATGCGTGCAGTTCAAAAGATGTGTTTCCATGCGTGTAGACTATTTTCCCCCCTCACCGAAGAAACAAATAATAACCAATAAAGAATTAGATTTACAAACACTTAGACACAAACACTCACATGTATTTGTTATTCTCGTTTCATTAGATTTCTGAAGGAAGAGAAACTGATACTTGAAATCTTGGAGGCAGCAGACATGAAGGAAATGGCATTGCAAATGCACAAGACAAGAAATAGAAAGCACAGCATGAATGGTAGGGTTTGAGGCGAGGATGCTCATGGTAAGGATAGCGTAAGACTGCTAGCACTGGCCTAAATTTAGAAATATTTTGAAACTTAGAAATCTGAAGAATGACAGATGATTGAAGCGTTGAGAGAATCAAAATTACCGACAAATAAAATCACAAATATTAAGAGAAATAAAGGTGTCTCATGCAAGGTTCCCTCAACAACAAAGGTTCAGGAGATTCAGACTATAGAAGAGGAAGAAGTGATCCAGACCGATGCAGCTGGACAGATATGGGTAAACAAACAGTATTTCATTTAGTATTAGTACGGAGGAGTTTCAGCAGGAGACGATGGCCAGATATCTCTTCGATAAATTCGTTTATGAGGACGTATTACCGAAAGTATAAAGTGTTGTGTTGGTGTAAGTATTTGCAGCGTAGCACTACGTGGTAAGCACGCCCACTTACCTCCCTGGGCGGACTGCTATTAGCGAGAGGTAGGAGGATTATCGGTGATCAGGTCTCAAGCTGACCTGACATTGAGGATAATGAGGTCGCCCACTCACAAACACACACTTACACTTAAGGAAGTCTCAAGCCGTAAGGGGTCATGACTGGCCGGCCTAATGAGTCATGGAAAGGTGAAATCATCGCAGATATCCATCTCTCTCTCCCTCCGTTAACCAAGAGAGTGCTCAACCGAATATTTGTGCCGCCCACAGCGTGATGTAGTCACTGGCAGTGGAATAAGAATGGTGGGTTGTATGAATCGGAAAATATGAAGTAAGATAATCTTTATCAACATATTTGAGCAAAGGTGGAATTTATCTCAAGTTGTAGACCAGATTTAGTTCCATGGTTAAGTCTTCTCATACGGAGCATAACTCAAGCAAAATCCGAATGACAACAGATCTGGTTCTCCTGCCGTCCAGTGCGTTTGGTGTAGACCACATGAGTCAAGGTTGAGCTTATCGTGACTCTAGTGTGCTTGACTCCCACAACGGACGACAAACAGGTGAGGGAGGATGTCATCCCGGAGTGTATAACATGTTACAAAGTCACACACAAAAACATGATGGTTAGACCGATATGATAAAAGTCGTCTGTTCATCTTACGTTATTTCATGTTCTCGTTGACATAACAGTTCTGTCAGGTAGAACACACATACACTCATCCTTCAGTCCCTCGTCCGAAACTTATATATGTTCTTGATATGTTCCATAAAGAGCAATATGAAGTAACGATGATTAATAGTAATCAGATAATTCGCTCGACGAGCTTGGTCATCTGAGGTCAAGGATGATTCCTGGTTGACCTTAGTACACTGACCTAAACTCATGTGCATATGTGACCAACTTCACAGAGCGATACGCATTGTTGTTATTGTTCTCTTATTCATCTCATGCATCCAAATGGAAATACTAAATAAGATACTTTTCTTTTCATACTTGTTCGCCGTTTTTCCGCATCAGCAAGGTAGCGCCAGAAACAGACGAAGACACATCCGCTCACATATACATATGTATACATATAAACAAAAACACGTACATATACAATTGCATACATACATCGATGCATATACATATACATACACGTACACATACATACACAGCTATACACATATAAATTTTCATACTTGCTCGCCTTCATCCTTTCTCGACGCCACCCCACCCCACAAGAAACTGCACAAATGCAAGAAGATAAAGAAAAATATTCAAACATATGCATTCTCCTCTTCCCAACAACTGATCGCTGTCTCCTGCAGCAGCAATGTAGCGAGAGGAAACAGATGAAGAAAGGCCACAATCGCTCACATCCATATGCGAGCAGTCTGGTGTGATGCACCGAAAACTCAGCTTCCTATCCACATCCAGGCCCCACAGACCTTTCCATGGTTTATCCGGGACATTTCACGTTGATTCTATGGACGGCACGTTGACCCCAGAATACCATATAGTTCCAATTCACTCTAACAGTTAGTTCATATACAACGAACAGACGTAGTTAGGACGCCATTTGGTAAACAAGTGACTACCCAAATGGAGGTTGGGTGCGTTCGTGTCTGGCAACATGCTTATCATAGATTTATTATTTAGACATGAGAGAGACTGTTTACAAATTTTGTCAACAATAAAGCTATCCAATTTGTATAGACCTTCACAAATATAATGTTACAATTCTCTGTGTATTTGATAATAGAAGACTCAGTGATATTTCTCGTGGAACAAGAGTTAGACTTAGTAACTGAGATGGAATTACTCCAGTCAGTACAATGGTCATAAGTTCTAACATAATTAAACAAGGCATTTAATTCTTGTACTGTTCTTATACTATATTTATGTTGCTAAAGTCTAACAGAAAGATCCTTGCCAGTCTGCCCAACATAAAACTTATGACAATTTCTACATGGTACTCTATAGATGCATCCTGTAGAACTTTCTGGTGAGTTTCTGATTAAGATATTCTTTACAGTATTATTGTTGCTGAAGGCAACATTTACACTAAAGGATTTAAGCAACATGGGAAGTAAAGTAAAATTATTACTAAAAGGGAGAACTAAAAGATTCTTGGTGTCAATGGGAGCTTCAGATGTAACTCTATAAAATCATTTTTGCCGATTTAAGGGATTTGTCAATGAAAGATCTAGGGTAGTTTAACTTGGATCCAATAAAACATATCTTCTCAAACTCATCATCATAAACTCTGGACTGCAAATACATAATGCCCAAAGGAAAGTAGAGAAGAATGATGATAATTCAACTCTGTCATGTTGACCCGAGCAATGATGAATATGTGAGCATACGTTGGTAGGTTTCCTGTATATGCTAAGCATAAACATGTTTCCATCCCAATGGATCATGCAATCTAAAACTGGTAACATACCGTTATTTTCAATGTCTACGGTAAAGTTGAAAGAAGTTACCACATTGTTAAGAAAAGTGAGAAAAGTTTGTAAACTTTCATTTGTTGGTCAAACACAAAAAACATCATCCACATACCTAAATCAAATTACATTAGAGTGTAAAATATCTTTTAGTACCTTTGTTTCAAAGAATTCCATGTAAAGATTACTAAATACAGGTGAAAGAGGGTTACCCATTGCCACAACAAGTTTTTAAGCATTATATTCTCCATTAAACTGAAATACACAGTCTGGTTGCTTAATTCATTTATCTATACTATGGGTGGCTAGGGAGGTAAATGCAAGAGTTTTGAAGAGAGGGACGACTGTGCAGCGCGCTTAAACGAGGATACTCCCTCTAAGGTTCATTCCTCTGTTCTCAACGCTACCTCGGAAATGCAGGAAATGGCAAATATGTATGAAAAAAGTATATATATATATATATATATATATATATATATATATATATAGAGAGAGAGAGAGAGAGAGAGAGAGAGAGAGAGAGAGAGAGAGAGAGAGAGAGAGAGGCCCAACCCACGCACATACACATATATATACATACAGAGACATATACATATTTACACATGCACATAATTCATACTTGCTGCCTTTATTCATACCCATCGCCACCCCGCTACACATGAATTGACAACCCCCTGCCCCCGCATGCGCGCGAGGTAGCACTAGGAAAAGATAACAAAGGCCACATTCGTTCACACTCAGTCACTAGCTATTATGTATAATGCACTGAAACCACAGCTCCCTTTCCACATCCAGGCCCAACACAACTTTCCATGGTTTACCCCAGACGCTTCACATGCCTTGATTCAATCCATTGACAGCACGTCGACTCCGGTAAACCACATCGTTCTAATTCACTCTATTCCTTGCAGCCTTTCACCCTCCTGCATGTTCAGGCCCCGAACACTCAAAATCTTTTTCACTCCATCTTTCCACCTCCAATTTGGTCTCCCACTTCTCGTTCCCTCCACCTTTGACACATACATCCTCTTTGTCAATTTTTCCTCACTCATTCTCTCCATGTGACCAAACCATTTCAAAACACCCTCTTCTGCTCTCTCAACCACACTCGTTTTATTACCACACATCTCTCTTACCCTTTCATTACATACTCGATCAAACCACCTCACACGACATATTGTCCTCAAACATCTCATTTCCAACACATCCACCCTCCTCCACACAACTCTACCCATAGCCCATGCCTCGCAACCATATAACATTGCTGGAACCACTATTCCTTCAAACATACCCAATTTTGCTTTCCGAGATAATGTTCTCGCATTCCACACATTTTTCAACGCTCCCAGAACTTTCGCCCCCTCCCCCACCCTATAACTCACTTCCGCTTCCATGGTTCCATCCGCTGCCAAATCCACTCCCAGATATCTAAAACGCTTCACTTCCTCAAGTTTTCTCCATTCAAACTTACCTCCCAATTGACTTGTACCTCAACACTACTGCACCTAATACACACACACACACACACACACACACACACACACATATATATATATATATATATATATATATATATATATATATATATATATATATATATATATATATATATATATATATATGTATATATATATATATATATATTCTTCTGTTTCCCATTTTAGAAAGTTAAAAAAAAAATACAAGGAG
The DNA here is from genome assembly GCF_036320965.1 of Panulirus ornatus. NCBI lineage: Eukaryota > Metazoa > Arthropoda > Malacostraca > Decapoda > Palinuridae > Panulirus > Panulirus ornatus. The sequence continues at coordinate 23,407,973 of NC_092234.1, read as the reverse complement.
GGGAGGATTTCTGGCCCCCCGCTCGCTGATTCATGTGAGAAACTGCAGAAGCTGGTGACTGAGTTTGGTAAAGTGTGTGAAAGAAGAAAGTTAAGAGTAAATGTGAATAAGAGCAAGGTTATTAGGTACAGTAGGGTTGAGGGTCAAGTCAATTGGGAGGTGAGTTTGAATGGAGAAAAACTGGAGGAAGTGAAGTGTTTTAGATATCTGGGAGTGGATCTGGCAGCGGATGGAACCATGGAAGCGGAAGTGGATCATAGGGTGGGGGAGGGGGCGAAAATTCTGGGAGCCTTGAAGAATGTGTGGAAGTCGAGAACATTATCTAGGAAAGCAAAAATGGGTATGTTTGAAGGAATAGTGATTCCAACAATGTTGTATGGTTGCGAGGCGTGGACTATGGATAGAGTCGTGGGCAGGAGAATGGATGTGCTGGAAATGAGATGTTTGAGGACAATGTGTGGTGTGAGGTGGTTTGATCGAGTAAGTAACGTAAGGGTGAGAGAGATGTGTGGAAATAAAAAGAGTGTGGTTGAGAGAGCAGAAGAGGGTGTTTTGAAATGGTTTGGGCACATGGAGAGAATGAGTGAGGAAAGATTGACCAAGAGGATATATGTGTCGGAGGTGGAGGGAACGAGGAGAAGAGGGAGACCAAATTGGAGGTGGAAAGATGGAGTGAAAAAGATTTTGTGTGATCGGGGCCTGAACATGCAGGAGGGTGAAAGGAGGGCAAGGAATAGAGTGAATTGGAGCGATGTGGTATACCGGGGCTGACGTGCTGTCAGTGGATTGAATCAAGGCATGTGAAGCGTCTGGGGTAAACCATGGAAAGCTGTGTAGGTATGTATATTTGCGTGTGTGGACGTATGTATATACATGTGTATGGGGGTGGGTTGGGCCATTTCTTTCGTCTGTTTCCTTGCGCTACCTCGCAAACGCGGGAGACAGCGACAAAGCAAAAAAAAAAAAAAAAAAAAAAATATATATATATATATATATATATATATATATATATATATATATATATATATATATATATATATATACATATATATATATATATATATATATATATATATATATATATATATATATATATATATATATGTGTGTGTGTGTTGGAAAGGATCACAATTTTGCACGTGGTCAAGATATTCCTATTAGTCCACGGGGAAAATGAAACACGATAAGTTCCCAAGTGCACTTTCGTGCAATAATCACATCATCAGGGGAGTCACAAGTGAGAAATATAACAGGCAGTTGATATACATCAAAGAGACGAAGCTAGGACGCCATTTGAATATATATATATATATATATATATATATATATATATATATATATATATATATATATATATATATCTGATGACTGTCTTGTGGAGTCGAAGGTGAAGAGAGTGGTTTGAGTAAGTGAGTTGGAAAGGAGACTTGTTTCAGGAAATACCCGGAGAGATTGAGTGCAGAATGACGAAAGGTGAGAGAAAATGACGTTAGGGGAGTGGGGGAGGAATGGGATGTATATAGGGAAGCAGTGATGGTTTGCGCAAAAGATGCATGTGGCATGAGAAAGGTGGAAGGTGGTTATATTTGAAAGGGTAGTGAGTGGTAGGATGAAGGAGTAAGATTGTTAGTAATAGGGAAGAGAGAGGCGTTTGGACGATTTTTGCAGGAAGTAGTGCAAATGACTGGGAGATGTTTAAGAGAAGGCGGTGGAAGATAAAGAGAAAGGTGGGAGAGGTGAAAAAGAGTGCAAATGATAGTTGGGGTGAGAGAGAATAAAAAGATGTTTTGGAAGGAGGTAAATAAATTGCGTAAGACAAGAGAACAAATGGGAACATCGGTGAAGCGGGCAAAGGCCGAGGTAATAACAAGTAGTGATGAAGTGAGAAGTAGATGGAGTGAGTATTTTGAGGGTTTGTTAAATGTGGCTGATGATAGAGTGGCAGACATAGGGTGTTTTGGTTGGGGTGGTGTGCGAGGTGAGAGGGTCAGGGAGAATGGTTTGGTAAACATAGTAGTGAAAGCTTTCCGGAAGATGAAAGCCGGCAAGGCAGCGGGTTTGGATGGTATTGCAGTGGAAATTATTAAAAAAGGGAGTGACAGTGTTGTTGATTGGTTGGTAAGGGTATTCAATGTATGTATGGATCATGGTGAAGTGCCTGAAGATTGGCGAAACGCATTCATAGTGGCAATGTACGAAGGCAGAGAGGATAACGGTGAGTGTTCAAATTACGGAGGTATAAGTTTGTTGAGTATTACTGGGAAATTATATGAGAGGGTATTGATTGAGAGGGTGAGGGCATGTACAGAGCATCAGACTGGGGAAGAGAAGTGTGGTTTCAGAAGTGGTAGAGGATGTGTGGATCAATTGTTTGCTTTGGAGAATCTATATGAGAAATATTTAGAAAAACAGTTGGATTCGTATGTAGCATTTATGGATTTAGAGAAGGCATATGACAGTGTTGATAGAGATGCTTTGTGGAAGGTTTTAAGAGTATATGGTGTGGGAGGTAAGTTCCTAGAAGCAATGAAGTGTTTTTACCAAGGATGTAAGGCATGTGTACGAGTAGGAAGAGAAGAAAGAGATTGGTTCCCAGTGAATATCGGTTTGCAGCAGGGGTGCGTGATGTCTCCATGGTTCTTTACTTTGTTTACAGATGGGGTGGTTAGGGAGGTGAATGCAAGAGTTTTGGAGAGAGGGGCAAGTATGCCGTCTGTTGTGAATGAGAGGGCTTAGGAAGTGACTCAGTCGTTCGCTGATGTTACAACGCTGGTGGCTGATTCGGGTGAGAAACTGCGGAAGTCGGTGATTGAGCTTCGTAAAGCGTGTGAAAGAAGAAAGTTGAGAGTAAATGTGAATAAGAGCAAGGTTATGAGGATCACTAGGGTTAAGGGAGAAGTTTATTGGGAGGTAAGTTTGAACGGAGAAAAACTGGAGGAAGTGAAGTGTTTTAGATATTTGGGAGTGGACTTAGCAGCGGATGGAACCATGGAAGCGGAAATAAGTCAAAGAGTCGGGGAGGGGGCGAAGGTTGTGGGAGCGTTGGAGAATGTGTGGAAAGTGAAAACGTTATCTCGGAGAGCAAGAATGGGTATGTTTGAAGGAACAGTGATTCCAACAACTTTATATGGTTGCGAGGCATTGGGTATAGATAGGGTTGTGCGGAGGAGAGTGGATGTGTTGGAATTTAAATGTTTGAGGACAATATGTGGTGTGAAGTGGTATGATCGAGTAGATAATGAAAGGGTAAGAGAGATGTGTGGTAATAAAAAGAGTGTGGTTGAGAGAGCAGAAGAGGGTGTGTTGAAATGGTTTGGACACATGGAGAGAATGATTGATGAAAGATTGACAAAGAGGATATATGTGTCAGAGGTGGATGGAAGGAGAAGCGGGAGACCAAATTGGAGGTGGAAGAATGGAGTCAAAAAGATTTTGAGCGATCGGGGCCTGAACATACAGGAGGGTGCAAGGAATGGAGTGAATTGGAACGATGTATACCGGGGTCGACGTGCTGTCAGTGGATTGAAGCAGGGCATGTGAAGCGTCTGAGGTGAGCCATGGGGCTTGGATGTGGAAAGGGAGCTGTGGTTTCTGTGTATTACACATGACAACTAGAGAATGAGTGTGAACGAATGTGGCCTTTTTGTTTTTCCTGGCGCTACCTTGCTGGGGGATGCTATTTCATGTATGGCGGGGTGGTGACGAGAATGGATGAAGCCAGCAAGTATGAATATGTACATGTGTATATATGTATATATCTGTGTTAAGTATATGTATGTATACGCTGAAATGTATATGTATGTATATGTGCGTGGGTGGATTGAGCTACTCCTCGTCTGTTTCCTTGCGCTACCTCGCTGACGCGGGAGACGGCTGTTAAGTATAATGAAAAATAGATATATATATTTTTTTTTTTTTTTTTATACTTTGTCGCTGTCTCCCGCGTTTGCGAGGTAGCGCAAGGAAACAGACGAAAGAAATGGCCCAACCCCCCCCATACACATGTACATACACACGTCCACACACACAAATATACATACCTACACAGCTTTCCATGGTTTACCCCGGACGCTTCACATGCCTTGATTCAATCCACTGACAGCACGTCAACCCCTGTATACCACATCGCTCCAATTCACTCTATTCCTTGCCCTCCTTTCACCCTCCTGCATGTTCAGGCCCCGATCACACAAAATCTTTTTCACTCCATCTTTCCACCTCCAATTTGGTCTCCCTCTTCTCCTCGTTCCCTCCACCTCCGACACATATATCCTCTTGGTCAATCTTTCCTCACTCATTCTCTCCATGTGCCCAAACCATTTTAAAACACCCTCTTCTGCTCTCTCAACCACGCTCTTTTTATTTCCACACATCTCTCTTACCCTTACGTTACTTACTCGATCAAACCACCTCACACCACACATTATCCTCAAACATCTCATTTCCAGCACATCCATCCTCCTGCGCACAACTCTATCCATAGCCCACGCCTCGCAACCATACAACATTGTTGGAACTACTAATCCTTCAAACATACCCATTTTTGCTTTCCGGGATAATGTTCTCGACTTCCACACATTTTTCAAGGCTCCCAAAATTTTCGCCCCCTCCCCCACCCTATGATCCACTTCCGCTTCCATGGTTCCATCCGCTGACAGATCCACTCCCAGATATCTAAAACACTTCACTTCCTCCAGTTTTTCACCATTCAAACTCACCTCCCAATTGACTTGACCCTCAACCCTACTGTACCTAATAACCTTGCTCTTATTCACATTTACTCTTAACTTTCTTCTTCCACACACTTTACCAAACTCCGTCACCAGCTTCTGCAGTTTCTCACATGAATCCGCCACCAGCGCTGTATCATCAGCGAACAACAACTGACTCACTTCCCAAGCTCTCTCATCCCCAACAGACTTCATACTTGCCCCTCTGTCCATATATATATATATATATATATATATATATATATATATATATATATATATATATATATATATATATATATATATATATATATATATATATATATATATATATATCCTAATCTCAGCCAGGTACCCATTTTATCGACCATTTCCTAGGGGTGGATGTACAGCTGGGTTGAATGTGGACCACCTCCCTAACCAGGATTCGAACCTATGCGCTCGACCCTGGGCGGCCCGTGAATGCGTCACGGATAAGAACACTAACAACTACACCAATACAGAGGGTTTGTGATGGTGTTATTAGTTATAGTGGAGGAATGATGTGAGGAGGGAGGACTCGGAGGATATATCTCTGGTTTGTTCGTTTATTCAAGACCAACATAACTAACATTCTAATTTCTGGGTTGCCTGCGGAGGAAGGGGCACGTCCTCTTCAGTAAGGCGTTGCTTTGGAAATTGCCTCGGTCAACCTTTGTGTGCAGGAGGGAGTGTTAAGTTCGTAAACTTGTGGCAACGTTTTTACCTGCAGCATTAAATATTTACGAAGGATGGGCACAGCCTGAGCGATTTAGGTGTTGTCTGGTTTGATAAGGTCTTTGGCCCGCGCGCTCGCTCTTCTCCGTAAGTCAGAACGGTGAAAATTCTTCTTAGAGCAGTTCTCAGTCAGTGACTGGAATAGCTCTTGACTGTGCGAAGTATGTGAAATAGACTTTGAGAGTTAGAGTCAAATACGGTAGAGATGATTAATGATATTATTGCTATAACTTCTAGCCCTGAATCATGGTTAGATATCAAAGATAAAGAATTCTTCACCGCTAATGCAATGTATAGGAGGGACATCATTTGTCATTAACAGAGGAAATTTAGTAGACATAGAAAGTCTGTTGTACATATTTTGTTGTCGTTTTTCTTGTTGTTGTGTCTAAGGAATAGATATGATAACACACCTCTTAACAGATAAAGAAGAAAAGATTTTTATTGGTTTCTTTGTTTCCATGTGGACCAAAAAAATTAACTTCTTCGCCAGCCTGATGACGCTAGAGGCCCCGGCGCCTCGGTGGATGATGAAGTCTTGGCTGGGTTACGAAACTTCGACTTCTCTTCTGGCCAGTACACTGCCAGGTCTTGTGAACTACGATTATTATAAGATCAATCCAAGTTATTCTCTTTTTCTTTAATTCACTTGATCACTATTTTTCCAAGCTCTGGAAACTCTACGATGCTATGATGCTTATCTATCACAAGGAAAAACCGAATCAATGAACTTTTTTCCCGGACATGTGAGTTATTTCACATCTTCATCGGATCTATTTTTTTCCTGGTGCGCTATATCACCCACCTCGATCTCCCTCCGCGATGCTATCCATCATATCTCGTTGCGATAGGCAATCTTGGCGGTGGCAGATCAATCTTGTCGAAAGCGATCATTTTCTGGCTATGCTGAAATCAATTATACTCGCAACTGTCGAAACAGTTGTAATTAGGCCACCAGTCCATTATGTTTCTACGACTCATCAAAATAATTATCTACTCTTTCACCTAAGATGAAGGTGGCCTGATCAGTAGTGATGTCTGAGTTGCCATTACCTAATACAGTTCTAGACTTACCGGGTAATCGACTTCGACTCGCCTGAGTTACATTTATCACATCAACACTATCCTTCTCCAGACCAGTTACGAAATGAGTCTCACGGTTTCGTCTGCAGCCCTCAGCGCTTTGAACAATCTCAGGTTGGTTGGTTGTTGGTTGGTTGGTTGGGTGGTTGGTTGGTTGGTTGGGTGGTTGGTTGGGTGGTTGGTTGGGCATTACACCTACAGACGGTGAGTTTTACCCACAAGTTAATATCTGAGGAGATTTAAAGAAAGAAATACAATCCGATTATCCTTCAGGTTCAAAGATGCTACTCCAGCGAAGTGCCAGTGGTCAAGTGTCTGCCAGTACAAGTGCAACAGGTGTAGAATGTTTTGTATATTGGCGAGACGAAGCGACACCTCAGGACGCGCATTCATGCACACTTTTCAGCGGTTAGTACGAACTGACTAGTTACCAAACCCTCTTTCTCAGCAATACGGAATCATGCTTACGACATTGTCGACAGCAAATTTCTTTGTCTGGCCAGTAACTTATCAAACACCGACCCGCTGACAGTATCTACATTAATTTGGTGCATTTGAATAAACTTTTTTAGGTTTAGAGGAAAGCCATCTAGTTTTTAAAAGCATTTCTAACGTTAGAATATTGAATTATGAACTGTAGAATTTTGATCTGGTTAAGGAAATATTGCCTCTGTTCAATTTGTATTCGTCACATTTTGATGACTGTTAGTCATTATCAGTTCTTCTTTATCTTTCCCGTTTATTCATTTCACTTTGGACTTTTATGATATGCATTTTTCCAGGAATATTTTAGACTTTATACTGTAAGCAGCAACTCATGATGTAGATATCACATGTATATTATCCCTTCTCTGTGGGATATTATTGTGGTTTATATAATTACCAAAAATTAAACCAATAAAACCGTCTCTTATTTTCTAGACTTAATCTTTCTTCTTTCCATCAATTCTTTTCCAACTACTCAGATCATCTTACTCCATCCTCATTTTCATTTTCTGTTGATCATCCTTCCAAATTTGCCCTCCACTCCCGCCCTTCGTCATCGCCCTCAACCCCTGACACGAGCCGACTGAACCGTCCTCCCTCCACACCCACATTCCCCTTCCCACAGGCCCTAAAACCTCACACTCTGCTAGACAAGTCGTATTTACGTTTCGCGAGTCCTCTATTGCAAATTCCATCTCGTCTCTGCTAATATATTGCGTCCACTTATAGGCCAATCACTTTTGGAGATTTACCATACCAATCCAAAAGGAAATAGCTATCTTGTCTTAAGATATCAAGCGCCAGGGTTTCACCTGAAGGAGGATCCACAAATGGTGAATTTCGCGTGTCGTGGAGCGGTGATCACACAGGACTGCAGAGGGTGAGGCTACATAAGGCGTCGCGGAGATATCATCAAGACCCAGCTGTTAATCTAATCACCAGCAAGTGGCCAGGAAACTCCCCGGCCGGCACGACCCCAGCTTAACAAGGTGTTCACAGGGTTAACAAGGTGATCAGCGCCAGTGTTAGCGGCCGCGGCGGCGTCAAGCCCCGACCCCAGCAAATGTCGTAAAGCTACGGGTGAGCTGCGGCTCTGGGCATATACCTGCGGCCTGCGGGATGGCTGCGGCCCTTGATGGCTTTATCCCAACGTCGCTGCACGGGTCTTAGCGGGTCACGCGGTCGACCTGGTTGACCTACCTAGGGATATGACCTCGACGGGTCACACTGGGTCTCGACTCTACTAGCGAAGAGTTTAACGCTAACCATTAGTGAGGCAGAGGGGAAAGTGCTGGAGGAGGAGGAACCACATGACAGAAGTACTCATTGCTGACGCCCTTGGCTACCTGACCTACACTGACATTACTCCACTTACGTTGACATAATTTGTTCGCCTGTAGAGGTAACTGACGGCCTGTGTTAAGAGTATTCCACATTGCTTCAGCTACATAAATAAGGACCACCCGTGTATATCGGTGAAGGCCCGTGGTGTTGGTACTGTTATGTTCTGGTCTAGTGTTATGGTAATTGCACGTTATCCAGTTGGTTCATAGAGACGCTACCCGGAGTCTTTTACGAGTGTATAAACATGCTTCATCTACAGACAGCTTGATGTTCGCCAAAGTCACTCTGGTAATTTATTCCTTTATGATAATTCCCGTAATACCATCAATAAGAAGAGAGGTGAAATATGGCTGGGTTTTTTATTCACCAGAGGCCGTAAAAGGCAATGAAATACGTGCAACAAGACTCCATTCAACACCAACAGCAATTATGCCGACTGGCCAATATTTACGACGTGTGGGGAACAAGTTCTAATGTTGTGTCAGATAATGTATCACTAAAGACACCTCGGTTCATGCAGCTCCAGGTGGCGCGGGTCACTCACAACACCTCACTGTATCAGCCTCAGTAGGAGCTTAGGGCTGGAGGAGGTGATGGGTAGAGCTTCCTACCTCAGAAACGTGAGAGAATAAGTGTCTAACGTTTGCCACACTTATTTACGCTCCTTTGACAGACGAGTGGCGGAGGCATGCATGCTCCAGCCACGTCCAGCGAGAGGGGCATTGCTCGCGTCGGTCTCCTTGACAGATTTTCACTAAGACGAGAAATGAGAAGTTGTTATCAATGGCATTTGCGGGAAGACATACGGACGTCTGGTCCCGACTGGCTCTGCGTGAGGAACACCTTCGATCTTATCACCCAGGGAGGCTGGAGAGACAGCACCATTCTCACTCTATCGTGGCGCACCGTGTGAAGCCATTCTCTGCCAGATTTTATAAGCTATCACTCCCTTCTCACTGAGCTACGTGTCTGTACGGCTGTGTCTACATCTGCGTGTGTGTGTGTGTGCGTACGTGTGTGTGTGTGTGTATGTGTGTGTGTGTGTGTGTGTGTGTGTGTGTGTGTGTGTGTGTGTGTGTGTGTGTGTACCAAAGTCAATGATTAACAAAAGAATATAGAAGTGAGTATCAATATTGATAAAGGGAAAAAGAAAAAGGTGGCTGGGATAGGGAATGTTAAACAATGTTTACACCAAAGACTGGTGAAGATGCGATTGATAATTACTGATGATGAGGTCCACAATGTATGGATTGAGTAGGATCTTGTAGCATCTATACGACCTTGTATGGATTCGAATTCGTTTTGGTGCCGAACTGCAACTCGGGTACGAGGGATCCCTGGTGGTAGGTTATGGTGGGGAGAATGGTGCAATATCTTAATCTTACACCTTAGGATGAGGAGAGTTTATCATGCCACCGCTGCGACCACAAGAGTTGAGGAGAGTTTATTATGTTACTATGAATGTAGACCGAAGCCCTATAATGGACGGGGCCATGCTTGCTGAACCATAGATTCAGGTGTCAGTGAAGACTCTGCTGTACGCAACGACAGTTGCTTTATTGGGACGACTAGATGTGTACTGAGAGTGTGAAGGACACTGGTCTCAAGGAAGGTTGGGAGAAAACTCCTTACAGCAGCAGTATTCAGTGCGACGCCCACGGGCCACATATGGCCTGCGCTTGTCTCACTCAACCTGACATAGAAAGAAAAAAAAAAAAAGTAATTCGATAAGAAGTATTGTTAGTAACAATCGGAAGTATCAAAAAAAAACCTTTAGGCAGCGAGCTATGGTATTTGAACTTTTAATAGATTTCTTTTATTTACTGTGATGTCCTTTTGTGCACTAATTCTACGTGTGTATATATTTCACGGAGACTTTGCGGCCCTATCGAAAATGTCTATTGCCAGACTCGGCCCTTGCCATTTTTCTAGTGAACACCAGAGCCTTACAGATATTGTGGAGTGGATCAGCCAGAGTTGGTGGGTCTCGTGTAAAAGCTTGCTGAGTGAAGACTCCGAACAGAGTGTTGACCGAACTAGCCAACGTGGTCCGGTCTGTAAGTTAAATGGGTGTGTACTCACTCCTGCTTCTCGCTGCATCCCTCTTTATAACCTGACATCTAGTGCTCCTTTTGTGACTGTGACCTCGCATGTGAGAGCTCCTCGTTGGCTCAGCCGGGACAGGTCCTACAGTGGTCAAATAAGGCGTCGCTGTTTGCACGAGCGTGACAGAAGTCTTACATGATGGTTGAGAGGGAGTCTGGAGAGTCGTGTGTTGGGGGCCTCTTGTTAAGTAGTGCAAGAGGGACAGAAGTTGATCTTGCGTGCCCTTACCTTCACCTGTTCCAGGAGTCCCTGTTGTGTACTGG
>NC_092234.1:23382226-23387226 GCF_036320965.1 Panulirus ornatus | reverse complement strand
CACAACTGCTCAGGTCTCTGGGCCAGTTTGGCAGTGCCGACAAGACACAGTTCTCCGTGAGATGCAGAGATAGTGGAACGAGAGGTCGTAATAGATTGAAAATGTACTGAATACTGAAGCTGTAAAGAAGTACTTAAATAGCATCACGTAAATCCATGAATGGAAATTTAAATGATGAAACATTGCAAGAAGAGAGAATGACGAAGTGTAGATACTTGGATGATGATGTGGTAATTTGCAAACTATGGGGTTCTAATAGAATAGAACCTCACCAACCCCACACCCCTTCTCCGTGCTGTCCAAGTAGATAAGTACAGATTGTTAATTACACACACACATACTCACCTGAGCAAACGAAGTGTAATGGGCAGCGTCGCTGACCACGATTCAGCACGGGTTCACCTGGGGTTAGGCCAGCATAGTCTCGAATCTTAAGAGTGGTAGTCGGCCCATAGACGTCCAAGATGTTCATCCTCCCCTCGCGGCTGATCTATAAATGGACTGATGTATACAGATACATACACAATGCACGCACATAAGGAAAGAGCCGGGGCAACACTGGTGCGAGACTATGTCCTCATAGCGCACAAGCAGTAATCAAAAAGTAATTACACACACACACACGCACACACACACATACACACACACACACACACACACACACACACACGCACACACACACATACACACACACACACACACACACACACATACACACGCACACACACACACACACATACACACACACACACACACTTGCCACTTGATAACATCTATGTTGACCACGTTGACCTTTTCCCTTCCTTACTTATGTGTTCCTGCATATTGTTAGTATGACGTGTTTGTTTACGGCAAGACATATTCATTTATATTCGCCTTTTCCCGCGTCAGCGAGGTAGCATCAAGAACAGAGAGCTGAGCCTTAAGGTAATATATATATATATATATATATATATATATATATATATATATATATATATATATATATATATATATATATATATATATATATATGTATATATATATATATATATATATATTTTTTTTTTTTTTTTTTTTTTTTTTTTTTTTTATACTTTGTCGCTGTCTCCCGCGTTTGCGAGGTAGCGCAAGGAAACAGACGAAAGAAATGGCCCAACCCCCCCCCCCATACACATGTACATACACACGTCCACACACGCAAATATACATACCTACACAGCTTTCCATGGTTTACCCCAGACGCTTCACATGCCTTGATTCAATCCACTGACAGCACGTCAAACCCTGTATACCACATCGCTCCAATTCACTCTATTCCTTGCCCTCCTTTCACCCTCCTGCATGTTCAGGCCCCGATCACACAAAATCTTTTTCACTCCATCTTTCCACCTCCAATTTGGTCTCCCTCTTCTCCTCGTTCCCTCCACCTCCGACACATATATCCTCTTGGTCAATCTTTCCTCACTCATTCTCTCCATGTGCCCAAACCATTTCAAAACACCCTCTTCTGCTCTCTCAACCACGCTCTTTTTATTTCCACACATCTTCCACACATATATATATATATATATATATATATATATATATATATATATATATATATATATATATATATATATATATATATATATATATACATATATATATATATATATATATATATATATATATATATATATATATATATATATATATATATATATATATATATATATATATATATACATATATATATACATATATATATATATGTATATATATATATATATATATATATATATATATGTATATATATATTTTTTCTTTCTTTCATAGTATTCGCCATTTCCCGCGTCAGCGAGGTAGTGATATGTATATAAACATATATATATATATATATATATATATATATATATATATATATATATATATATATATATATATATGTATATATATATATATATATATATATATATATATATATATATATATATATATATATATATATACATATATGTGCGTGTGTGTGTGTGTGTGTGTGTGTGTGTGTGTGTGTCATACAAGGCGACCAAAGGGGAAGGGAGCGGAGGGCTAGAAACCCTTCCCTCCTTGTATTTTTACTTTCTAAAAGGGGAAACAGAAGAAGGAGTCACGGGGGAAGTGCTCATCCTCCTCAAAGGCTCAGATTGAGGTGTCTAAATGTGTGTGGATGTAACCAAGATGAGAAAAAAGGAAAGATAGGTAGTATGTTTGAGGAAAGGAATCTGGATGTTTTGGCTCTGTGTGAAACGAAGCTCAAGGGTAAAGGGGAAGAGTGGTTTGGGAATGTCTTGGGAGTAAAGTCAAGGGTTAGTGAGAGGACAAGAGCAAGGGAAGGAGTAGCACTACTCCTGAAACAGAAGTAGTGGGAGTATGTGATAGAGTGTAACAAATAAACTCTAGATTGACATGGGTAAAACTGAAAGTGGATGGAGAGAGATGCACCTGGGCATGAGAAGAAAGTTCATGAGAGGCAAGTGTTTTGGGAGCAGCTGAGTGAGTGTGTTATTAGTTTTCATGCACGAAACCGGGTTATAGTGATAGGTGATTTGAATGCAAGGGTGAGTAACGTGGCAGTTGAGGGAATAACTGGTGTACATGGGGTGTTCAGTGTTGTAAATGGAAATGTTGAAGAGCTTGTAGATTTATGTGCTGAAAAAGGACTGGTGATTAGGAATACCTTGTTTAAAAAGAGAGATATACATAATTATACGTATGTAAGTAGGAGAGATGGCCAGAGAGCGTTATGGGATTACATGTTGATTGATAGGCGCGTGAGAGAGACTTTTGGATATCAATGTGCTAAGAGGCGCAACTGGAGGGATGTCTGATCATTATCTTGCGAAGGCGAAGGTGAAGATTTGTAGAGGTTTTCAGAAAAGAAGGTAGAATGTTGGGGTGGAGAGAGTGGTGAGAGTAAGTGAGCTTGGGAGGGAGACTTGTGTGAGGAAGTACCAGGAGAGACTGAGTTCAGAATGGAAAAGAGTGATACCAAAGGACGTAAGGGGAGTGAGGGACGAATGGTAGGTATTTAGGGAACCAGTGATGGCTTGCGCAAAACATGCTTGTGGCATGAGAAGCGTTGGAGCTGGGCAGATTAGAATGGGTAGTAAGTGGTGGGATGAAGAAGTAAGAGTATTAGTGAAAGAGAAGAGGGAGGCATTTGGACGATTTTTGCAGGGAAAAATGCAAATGACTGGGAGATGTATAAAAGAAAGAGACAGGAGGTCAAGAGAAAGGTGCAAGAGGTGAAAAAGAGAGCAAACGAGAGTTGGTGTGAGAGAGTATCATTAAATTTTAGCGAGAATAAAGATATGGTTTGGAAGGAGGTAAATAAAGTGCGTAAGACAAGAGAACAAATGGGAACATCTGGGAAGGGAACTAATGGGGAGGTAATAACACGTAAAGGTCATGTGACAGGGAGACGGAGTGAGTATTTTGAAGGTTTGTTGAATGTGTTAGATGATAGAGTGGCAGATATAGGGTGTTTTGGTCGAGTTGGTGTGCAAAGTGAGAGGGATAGGGAGAAAGTTTTGGTAAACAGAGACAGAGGTAGTAAAAGGTTTGCGGATGATGAAAGCTGGCAAGGCAGCGGGTTTGGATGGTATTGCAGTGGAATTTATTAAGAAAGGGGATGACTGTGTTGTTGACTGGTGGGTAAGGATATTTAATGTATGTATAACTCATGGTGAGGTGCCTGAGGATTGGCGGAATGCTTGCATAGTGCCATTGTAAAAAGGCAAAGGGGATAAAGGTGAGTGCTCAAATTACAGAGTTATTAGTTTTTTGAGTATTCCTGGTAAATTATATAGGAGGGTATTGATTGAAAGTGTGAAAACATGTACATAGCATCAGACTGGGGAAGAGTAGTGTGGTTTCAGAAATGGTAGAGGATGTGTGGATCAGGTGTTTGCTTTGAAGAATGTATGTGAGAATTACTTAGAAAAGCAAATGGATTTGTATGTAGCATTTATGGATCTGGAGAAGGCATATGGTAGAGTTGATAGAGATGCTCTGTGGAAGGTATTAAGAATATATGGTGTGGGAGGCAAGTTGTTAGAAGCAGTGAAGGGTTTTATCGAGGATGTAAGGCATGTGTACGAGTAGGATAGAGGAAAGTGATTGGTTCTCAGTGAATGCAGGTTTGCGGCAGGGGTGTGTGATGTCTCCATGGTTGTTTAATTTGTTTATGGATGGGGTTGTTAGGGAGCTGAACGCAAGAGTTTTGGAGAGAGGGGCAAGTATGCAGTCTATTGTGGATGAGAGGGCTTGGGAAGGAAGTCAGTTGTTTTTCGCTGATGATGCAGAGCTGGTAACTGATTCGGATGAGAAACTGCGGAAGCTGGTGACTGAGATTGGTAAAGTGTGTGAAAGAAGAAAGCTGAGAGTAAATGTGAGTAAGAGTAAGGTTATTAAGTACTGTAGGGTTGAGGGACAATTCAATTGGGAAGTAAGTTTGAATGAAGAAAAGCTGGAGGAAGTGAAGAGCTTTAGATATCTGGGAGTGGATTTGGCAGCGGATGGAACCATGGAAGTGGAAGTGAGTCACACGGTGGGGGAGGGGGCGAAAGTTCTGGAAGCGTTGAAAAATGTATGGAAGGCGAAAACATTATCTCGGAAAGCAAAAATGGGTATGTTTGAAGGAATAATGGTTCCAACAATGTTATATGGTTATGAGGCGTGTGCTATTGATAGAGGTATGTGGAGGAGGGTGGATGTGCTTGAAATGAGATATTTGAGGACAATATGTGGTGTCAGGTGGTTTGATCGAGTAAGTAAGAAAAGGGTATGAGAAATGTGTAGTAATAAAAAGAGTGTGGTTGAGAGAGCAGAAGAGGGTGTTTTGAAATGGTTTGGTCACATGGAGAGAATGAGTGAGGAAGGATTGACAAAGAGGGTATACGTGTCCGAGGTAGAGGGAACAAAGAGAAGTGGGAGACCAAATTGGAGGTGGAAGGATGGATTGAAAAAGATTTTGAGTGATCGGGGCCTGAATATGC
>NC_092234.1:23337226-23377226 GCF_036320965.1 Panulirus ornatus | reverse complement strand
GAAGGTGAGCAGTGAGTGCTTAGGTAGGACCCCAGAGAGTAACCTGGTACCTGACGGTAGCGGTAAACAGTAGGGACTTAGGGAGGACCCTAGTAACTGACTCGGTAACTCATGATGTAGGTGAGCATTAAGGACCTGAGAGAACCCAGTTAGTAACCCGGTAACTCACGGTGGATGGGAGGAGTAGGGACTTAGGGAGGACCCCAGTTAGTAACCCGGTAACTCACGGCGGAGGAGGGCGGGTCTGGGTGGTTCACAACAGGGTTTGCCCGCCAGTTTTTGTTGTGGTTGCGCTCCCGGGCAGCCGCCGATGTAAAAACAGGCGGTGTGAGCGCGGCCACTGCAGGCGGTGTGAACGCGACCACTGCATGCATAGATTTGTTTTTTCACAATTACTTATCTAGCGGAGGGCGTCGGGGGTTATTTGACAGAGGAAGAAGGTAAGAGTAGTTACAGTAATGTGGGGTTAGGTCAGCTGCCGCGGGCGCATCGCGGGTTAAAATGTATCATTAGAATCAGATCGGTACGGTTCGAACCCTTATGAAAGTTCGTCTGGATTTCCCATAATGGTAATAGACTGGTCATGAAGACCCCTGCGTTTGGAGAAGTTCAAAAAACGAAAACGATTTTATCCCAGTGCTTAGGGGATTCCAGGCGTGCAAACGGAATGACGTTAGCATATTCGGATGGCAAACGAACCGTTTATCTCTATATGGAAATCAATTAGAGATGTGGTCAGATTCTCCTATAAGGAATCACAGACGATATGTTGTTCACACTACTGACGATGTCTTTAAGCGGGTACTTGACATAGCTTAGCGATACAAGGTATGGGAGGTTTTTGCTCTTAGTATTGGTTGACGATAAGATGATATAATTGGAAGTAACAGCTTAAATTTCGCCTCAACAGAGTCAACAAAAATAGCCTTTTGATAACTTAGATTACATGTTCATGGTTGTAATGACCTACGTTTGTTTACAGAAGTAACGACCATTACGGGTTTCCCTTCGTGAAGACTTATGACGTGTTCCTAGTCGTAACGGCTTGTTACGTATTTCCACTGGTAACGACCCCTTCAACCTTCCTGCCAGTCATATTTTGTAGACATAAACTATTGTACTAGATACACACATGGCGTGTTCAGGCGTACGAATTAGTGTAGCGACTTGTATATCATAGACGTGTCTTAGCGTGCAGAATATCCCACACCTACCACCCACTCCTCTGGCTACAGGTATTTCTTCATAGATTTCTTTCAACATGATGTTCAGTAGAAGCCGATGATAAGCTTCTTAACAAGCCATCGCACTAATTGACTACTCCACCACTCCTATAGCTCCGTCTGTCCAGTAAAAGACGTACTAAATGTAAGCCTCAGCTGCACGATGGTAATCGAAAGTATTCTGTGACTTCTCATATGCTTACCAAGTTGCATTGGCTTAATGAGGGAGGGAAAAATGAAATTAGATTCTTCTATGATAAGCTGTTCATACATATCTTACCTAAAGTTAAAGAGTGTTGACGACGTCATATAACTACGACTGTAGTCTCCTTCTGTTGCCGATAGTTGACCATATTCCCCTTTCACTCAAGCAGGAGCTCAAGAAAAAGGTGTCCTGGAATAACTCGAGAACCCTTTCAAGAAAGAGGATGTAGAGCAATTATATCATATATCATTAGATGTATATATATATATATATATATATATATATATACATATATCAACATGTACAGGACACATGAAATACATGACACGATTTTCCTAAGGGCGTCTAGGGATCGAACCCGGTCCTAACGCGTGGCAAGCCAGTACGCTAACCAATGGGTCACAAGGTCTGAGATGGAGACCTGTTGCCTCGTGGTCCATTGGTACGCGGTAGGACCGGTTTCGATTTCTCGACGCCCATAGGTGTCTCTTTATCATTTATTCATATATATATATATATATATATATATATATATATACTTGTATGTTATGGAACCTGTATATATGTGACACCAGCCCAGTATTCTTCAGTCACGGATGATAAAAAGCCAACAGTCTGGTATCTGCTGTCTTTCACAGGCCATCAAGAGGTGGGGAGGAGTCCAGAATAATTCGCAACGTGTTATTTGCTTCGTGCTGTATCTGGCTAATAAAAAGTTGTCCGATAACTTGACCGTCTCTTTATCAGCAATAATCACCCTGGCTTCAAGATCATCCCTAACTGGCTCTACCTAGGATAACTTGACCCTGGAAAAGTTATATATATATATATATATATATATACATATATATATATATATATATATATATATATATATATATATATATATATATATATATATATATAGTAGGTAGAGCCAGTATATATATATATATATATATATATATATATATATATATATCACATTAGCTAATATTATCATTAATACAGTCATAATGATATTACATTAGGATAACTAATGGATTAACCAGTGGGATAGCTGATAGAAGACAATAGACACCAGATGATAGGGTTATCCTCGTGGAGTAAGTCTGGGTAGCCAGTACCACGGTTATGGTGAGCCAGTTTACACACAGTGATATTACTGTGGTCACGCCGCCAGATAAATGTTGTGATTGACGTTCACATGGAATTGAGCATAGCCCTCACCTCACTCTGCTGTCAAAGAATAAAAAATATGACTGGATAGACTTTACTGTCGTCTGGATACAAGTAATTAGGGAAATGAAATTGTGTGTGTGTGTGTCTTACGGAGAGAGAATCTTACACTCGTGTTACCTCGTCTCTTAAGCTCATATTAAGTGTAGCATGTCTTTTATGTGTAGACACACCCGCTCACTTCCCAGCGTTAGCCTGGTAGGTAACCTTTCATCGACCAGTCCCTGAGGGATGATGAACAGTTTGGTTACTTGTGGGCCTACTGCCACGCCCAGGGTTCGAACTCGTGAGGACCTGTGTGTGAATCATTATCAGCGACGCAAACCACTACATTTATTACATCATTTAACTAACCGATATTCAACATGGAAGATTTAAATTAGAAAATAAGTTTTTGCCTTGGCTGTCCGTCTGTGGATAAACGGAGAGCCTGTGTGTACGTGGAGCGATACTATGCTTAATGATATGCACAGATGTATTCCAGGGTTGACATTATGTTTCTATCTAATTTTTAATAGCATTCTTTAACAGGCATATTTTTTTCCTTGTCTAAGGGCAACATATATATATATATATATATATATATATATATATATATATATATATATATATATATATATATATATATATATATATATATATATATTTTTTTTTTTTTTTTTTTCATACTATTCGCTATTTCCCGCGATAGCGAGGTAGCGTTAAGAACAGAGGACTGGGCCTTTGAGGGAATATCCTCACCTGGACCTCTTCTCTGTTCCTTCTTTTGGAAAAAAAAAAAAAAAAAAACGAGAGGGGAGGATTTCCAGCCACCCGCTCCCTCCCCTTTTAGTCGCCTTCTACGACACGCAGGGAATACGTGGGAAGTATTCTTTCTCCCCTATCCCCAGGGATAATATATATATATATATATATATATATATATATATATATATATATATATATATATATATATATATATATATATATATATATATATATATATATATATATATATATATATATATATATATATATATATATATATATATATATATGTTACCCTTAGACAAGGAAAAAAAAATATATATTATCAAAAAAAAGGGGGTGACTGTATTGTTGACTGGTTGGTAAGGTTATTTAATGTATGTATGACTCATGGTGAGGTGCCTGAGGATTGGCGGAATGCGTGCATAGTGCCATTTTACAAAGGCAAAGGGGATAAGAGTGAGTGCTCAAATTACAGAGGTATAAGTTTGTTGAGTATTCCTGGTAAATTATATGGGAGGGTATTGATTGAGAGGGTGAAGGCATGTACAGAGCATCAGATTGGGGAAGAGCAGTGTGGTTTCAGAAGTAGTAGAGGATGTGTGGATCAGGTGTTTGCTTTGAAGAATGTATGTGAGAAATACTTAGAAAAGCAAATGGATTTGTATGTAGCATTTATGGATCTGGAGAAGGCATATGATAGAGTTGATAGAGATGCTCTGTGGAAGGTATTAAGAATATATGGTGTGGGAGGAAAGTTGTTAGAAGCAGTGAAAAGTTTTTATCGAGGATGTAAGGCATGTGTACGTGTAGGAAGAGAGGAAAGTGATTGGTTCTCAGTGAATGTAGGTTTGCGGCAGGGGTGTGTGATGTCTCCATGGTTGTTTAATTTGTTTATGGATGGGGTTGTTAGGGAGGTAAATGCAAGAGTTTTGGAAAGAGGGGCAAGTATGAAGTCTGTTGGGGATGAGAGAGCTTGGGAAGTGAGTCAGTTGTTGTTCGCTGATGATACAGCGCTGGTGGCTGATTCATGTGAGAAACTGCAGAAGCTGGTGACTGAGTTTGGTAAAGTGTGTGGAAGAAGAAAGTTAAGAGTAAATGTGAATATATATATATATATATATATATATATATATATATATATATATATATATATATATATATATATATATATATATATATATATATATATATATATATATATATATATCCATATATATATATATATATATATATATATATATATATATATATATATATATATATATATATTTTTTTTTTTCTTTTTTTTATACTTTGTCGCTGTCTCCCGCGTTTGCGAGGTAGCGCAAGGAAACAGACGAAAGAAATGGCCCAACCCCCCCCCCCCCATACACATGTACATACACACGTCCACACACGCAAATATACATACCTACACAGCTTTCCATGGTTTACCCCAGACGCTTCACATGCCTTGCTTCAATCCACTGACAGCACGTCAACCCCTGTATACCACATGACTCCAATTCACTCTATTTCTTGCCCTCCTTTCACCCTCCTGCATGTTCAGGCCCCGATCACACAAAATCTTTTTCACTCCATCTTTCCACCTCCAATTTGGTCTCCCTCTTCTCCTCGTTCCCTCCACCTCCGACACATATATCCTCTTGGTCAATCTCTCCTCACTCATTCTCTCCATGTGCCCAAACCATTTCAAAACACCCTCTTCTGCTCTCTCAACCACGCTCTTTTTATTTCCACACATCTCTCTTACCCTTACGTTACTTACTCGATCAAACCACCTCACACCACACATTGTCCTCAAACATCTCATTTCCAGCACATCCATCCTCCTGCGCACATCTCTATCCATAGCCCACGCCTCGCAACCATACAACATTGTTGGAACCACTATTCCCTCAAACATACCCATTTTTGCTTTCCGAGATAATGTTCTCGACTTCCACACATTTTTCAAGGCTCCCCAAAATTTTCGCCCCCTCCCCCACCCTATGATCCACTTCCGCTTCCATGGTTCCATCCGCTGACAGATCCACTCCCAGATATCTAAAACACTTCACTTCCTCCAGTTTTTCTCCATTCAAACTCACCTCCCAATTGACTTGACCCTCACCCCTACTGTACCTAATAACCTTGCTCTTATTCACATTTACTCTCAACTTTCTTCTTCCACACACTTTACCAAACTCAGTCACCAGCTTCTGCAGTTTCTCACATGAATCAGCCACCAGCGCTGTATCATCAGCGAACAACAACTGACTCACTTCCCAAGCTCTCTCATCCCCAACAGACTTCATACTTGCCCCTCTTTCCAGGACTCTTGCATTTACCTCCCTAACAACCCCATCCATAAACAAATTAAACAACCATGGAGACATCACACACCCCTGCCGCAAACCTACATTCACTGAGAACCAATCACTTTCCTCTCTTCCTACACGTACACATGCCTTACATCCTCGATAAAAACTTTTCACTGCTTCTAACAACTTTCCTCCCACACCATATATTCTTAATACCTTCCACAGAGCATCTCTATCAACTCTATCATATGCCTTCTCCAGATCCATAAATGCTACATACAAATCCATTTGCTTTTCTAAGTATTTCTCACATACATTCTTCAAAGCAAACACCTGATCCACACATCCTCTACCACTTCTGAAACCGCACTGCTCTTCCCCAATCTGATGCTCTGTACATGCCTTCACCCTCTCAATCAATACCCTCCCATATAATTTACCAGGAATACTCAACAAACTTATACCTCTGTAATTTGAGCACTCACTCTTATCCCCTTTGCCTTTGTACAATGGCACTATGCACGCATTCCGCCAATCCTCAGGCACCTCACCATGAGTCATACATACATTAAATAACCTTACCAACCAGTCAACAATACAGTCACCCCCTTTCTTAATAAATTCCACTGCAATACCATCCAAACCTGCTGCCTTGCCGGCTTTCATCTTCCGCAAAGCTTTTACTACCTCTTCTCTGTTTACCAAATCATTTTCCCTAACCCTCTCACTTTGCACACCACCTCGACCAAAACACCCTATATCTGCCACTCTGTCATCAGACACATTCAACAAACCTTCAAAATACTCATTCCATCTCCTTCTCACATCACCGCTACTTGTTATCACCTCCCCATTTACGCCCTTCACTGAAGTTCCCATTTGCTCCCTTGTCTTACGCACCCTATTTACCTCCTTCCAGAACATCTTTTTATTCTCCCTAAAATTTACTGATAGTCTCTCACCCCAACTCTCATTTGCCCTTTTTTTCACCTCTTGCACCTTTCTCTTGACCTCCTGTCTCTTTCTTTTATACTTCTCCCACTCAATTGCATTTTTTCCCTGCAAAAATCGTCCAAATGCCTCTCTCTTCTCTTTCACTAATACTCTTACTTCTCCCTTACTCTCACCACCTTCTTCACCCCAACTCCTCTTTTCTGAAAACCCATACTAATCTTCACCTTAGCCTCCACAAGATAATGATCAGACATCCCTCCAGTTGCACCTCTCAGCACATTAACATCCAAAAGTCTCTCTTTCGCACGCCTGTCAATTAACACGTAATCCAATAACGCTCTCTGGCCATCTCTCCTACTTACATAAGTATACTTATGTATATCTCGCTTTTTAAACCAGGTATTCCCAATCATCAGTCCTTTTTCAGCACATAAATCTACAAGCTCTTCACCATTTCCATTTACAACACTGAACACCCCATGCATACCAATTATTCCCTCAACTGCCACATTACTCACCTTTGCATTCAAATCACCCATCACTATAACCCGGTCTCGTGCATCAAAACCGCTAACACACTCATGATTCCTCGCGTGTCGTAGAAAGCGACTAGAGGGGACGGGAGCGGGGGGCCGGAAATCCTCCCCTCCTTGTATTAACTTTCTAAAATGGGATATATATATATATATATATATATATATATATATATATATATATATATATATATATATATATATATATATATATATATATATATATATATATGTTATATATATATATATATATTTGTATATATATATATATATATATATATATATATATAGTATATATATATATATATATATATATATATATATATATATATATATATATATATATATATATATACCCCTTGTATTAGCAGGAGAGATGCTGTTTGCATGTTGATATTTCTCTGTGAGCTTCAGACTCGCACTCCTCTAGATCACTGTGGACATCTGTGTGATCCAAGCAGACTAATTCTTTATCACGCCTTACCGTAACCTGGCGTTCCTCAGGGTTCTCCCCTATCGCCTTCGCTGTATCTTCTCTCCTTATAAACGATCTACTTTCTTCATCCTGATATCTTCCACTCCCATAAAGAACTATGAAGGAATCCAGTGATCTGCTGCTGTTCGAATTCCTTTGTATTCCTTTTGTATTTCTTTGTATAAACTCTAATTCCGCACAAAGAAATATTAAGAAATGCAAACGTCAACAGGCCACTGGCTTCATAGGTTATCTTATTTGTGACAGTAAGTGATATTAGGAATATACCAGTTTGATGCTGAAAGAGTTGAAATTCAGGTGGATACTTGAGGAGACACATGTGTCCTCTTCATCTTGACGGAGGCCCACACACAATGTCAGTCATGGACTCGAAGTGCTGTAGTTCATCAAGGCTATTCTCAGTAACATCTATGGTGTTACTTTCAACTACTCTAACTGTTCATACCGTCTATGTGTTCAAACTCCCGTTGGGAATAAAGCTTCACCTCATTCGAAGTGCAATATTGAGCCCTCGAGCTGGTACCCGTTACCGGGAGTGGACTAGTTACGTCACATACCTTAGGAGCTGAGTCCACACTGTACAGGTGAAGATGACTACATTCACAAATACGTTTTGTTGACGTGATGATGCTGTGCGTCACACACCTGTTCTGGCCTGGTCTGGTTGTGTGACGTAGTAAACTGTTGTCCGCTGGCTTGTGAGCTGTTGTGTGACGCAGGGTCCTGTTATCCCTTGGCTTGTGAGCTGTTGTGTGACGCAGGAGGTCTGTTATCCCCTGACTTGTGAGCTGTTGTGTGACGTATTGTCCTGTTACCCTATGGCTTGTAAGCTGTTGTGTGACGCAGGGGGGCCTGTTATCCCCTGGCTCGTGAGCTGTTGTGTTACGTAGTGTTTTGTTACTACATAGCACATAAGCGTTTGTGTGATGTACGTCCAGCAGAGTCGTGTATCTTACATGTCCAGGCGTTCCGCATGTTCACTTCATCATCACCATCACACGTTCAACATTTCTGCTCAGTTATCCCCTACACATCTTTAGCACGCCCATAGTTTCACACGATCAAACGTTCAGCAGCACAAGCAGAGCCATGACACTCACACGTTCAGAAATGTCCACATAGGTGTTATGACCACACGTTCAGCACACTCAGAGAGTCATCACTTTCAGACATTCAGCACATGCAGCCACTTGCTCACACTTGTATCATAACCACAAGACAACTCTGAGCTACACATCTGACCACCACGCTTACATAGTCATCCCCCCGACACACTAATAGAAACTTTCACCCTCACATGGAACCTAAACACGCTCACCAACAGGTCTTAACGCCCACACAACGTACACACCCACAGCTCTGTATACGCTCACACACTTATGATCAACCGGGACACACTTCTTACTCGCTCCCACACTTATGATCACCATACATACACTACTTGTTGCTCACACACTTATGAATATCCTTCATACTACCACTTCTTTACTTATAAAACTCCTAGTACATACCTCTGCTCACCAACACTTTTTCTGGACACCCATCACACTTCCATTCCTCCACATACCTAACAACACCCACACGCTTACAAACACCCATACACTAGTTGGCAACCCCTGTAATTCTGATCGTCCACATACTTATGAACCCCCTACACACTTTTACATGTCCACATATTTATCAACATACGCACTTTTGAATGTACACATATTTATTAACATACACACTTTTGAATGTACACATATTTATTAACATACACACTTTTACATGTCCACATATTTATTAACATGCACACTCTTACATGTCCACATATTTATCAACACACACTTTTACATGTATACACACCTATAAACACCCTCACACTTCTACCCCAACACCAGAGAGACGGAATGGGAGGAGGACCTGGAAAACAGTAAAACTGCTGGAAAAGGCTTCAGCACACTACTAACGGGTCTGGACCCATGTAAGGCGCACTTGCTTGATGAAGATTCTCCATTAGCTGTACAAGTGTACAGATACACTTGACAGGTCGCTTGAAATATTGCTCAATATGTCGTTAGAAGAGGATGCGGTGCCAAAAGAGTGGAAGAGAGTAAATGTCGTGCCTTTGTTTAAGAAGGTAGATCGAGAAATTATGCTCATCTCTGACGAGCGTGGTCTGTAAAACACCAAGAAAGATAATTACACTAGGAAAAGATAATTAGAGAGAGCAATTGAAGGAATGATTGCAAAAGATAAAAAAACTACCAAAGCGTAAGACAAAATGGATTCAAGGAAAGGATATTATTCTTTGAGTTCAAATTCAGATGAAGGATAAGTGCGGTTGGACAGTATGGATTGCCAGGAAGCATTTGACACTGTACTACACAGGAGGTGGCAAATGAGTTGAATCCTCAGGCAGGAACAAAGAGGAGACGCCATCCAAAGACAGAAAATTGCCTTAACGGAAAAGACGGATGGCGTGAGTCGGACGAGACCTCGATGTGGGCTGAGGTCATCAATGGCGTGCCGCAGGATTCGGTCCTGGAGCTAATGCTTCTCTTTGCAGATGTAAATGACCTGCTGGTAAATATCAAAATCTCGTTCAAGGATGTGGACAGGGAAAATATTCAGTGAACATCATAGCATATAACCTGCTTCTTATTTTGGTCACCTCTTTTAAAGAAACACAGCCAACTACTGGAGGAGGTCTTGCAGGCAAGGGAACAAAGATGGTATCATCATATTACTGACTGACCATCACTGACCATCATGGTACCATCATGACACTGACCATCATGGTGGGCACACCAGGAGGGCGTCCAATACGATATCATGGACCACTCCCCTCCCCAACCGGCCACCCAGCCTCGCCTTACAGACAGGATCATAAAGTCTTCAAAAAGGGCTTCAACAAAACCAGTGTAGCGTTAGACAAATTACTCCACCATACCGGTTCACTTAATATTATGTAACGCTCATCAGCATATGTCCTCCTGAATATTGGCAGCAGTTTTAAAAGATATGTAGATTAATGAATTGGTTGATATAAGTATATGATTGAGTACGGAAACACACACACACACACACACACACACATATACATATATATATATATATATATATATATATATATATATATATATATATATATATATATATATATATATATATGTATATATATATATTATATTTATTTATTTTGCTTTCTCGCTGTCTCCCGCGTTTGCGAAGTAGCATCAAGAACAGAGGACTGGGCCCCTTTTGGAATATCCTCACCTGGCCCCACTCTGTTCCTTGTTTGGAAAATAAAAAAAAACGAGAGGGGACGATTTCCAGCCCCCCGCTCCCTCCCCTTTTAGTCGCCTTTTACGACACGCAGGGAATACGTGGGAAGTATTCTTAATCCCCTATCCCCAGTAATATATATATATATATATATATATATATATATATATATATATATATATATATATATATATATATATATATATATATATATATATATATATATATATATATATATATATATATATATATACATATATATATATATATATATATATATATATGTATATATATATATATATATATATATATATATATATATATATATATATATATATATATATATATATATATATATATATATATATATATATATATATACATATATATATATATATATATATATATATATATATATATATATATATATATGTATATATATATATATATATATATTGGCGGAATGATTGCATAGTGCCATTGTACAAAGGCAAAGGGGATAAGAGTGAGTGCTCAAATTACAGAGGTATAAGTTTATTGAGTATTCCTGGTAAATTATATGGGAGGGTATTGATTGAGAGGGTGAAGGCATGTACTAAGCATCAGATTGGGGAAGAGCAGTGTGGTTTCAGAAGTGGTAGAGGATGTGTGGGTCAGGTGTTTGCTTTGAAGAATGTATGTGAGAAATACTTAGAAAAGCAAATGGATTTGTATGTAGTATTTATGGATCTGGAGAAGGCATAGATAGAGTTGATAGAGATGCTCTGTGGAAGGTATTAAGAATATATGGTGTGGGAGGCAAGTTGTTAGAAGCAGTGAAAAGTTTTTATCGAGGATGTAAGGCATGTGTACGTGTAGGAAGAGAGGAAAGTGATTGGTTCTCAGTGAATGTAGGTTTGCGGCAGGGGTGTATGATGTCTCCATGGTTGTTTAATTTGTTTATGGATAGGGTTGTTAGGGAGGTGAATGCAAGAGTTTTGGAAAGAGGGGCAAGTATGAAGTCTGTTGGGGATGAGAGAGCTTGGGAAGTGAGTCAGTTGTTGTTCGCTGATGATACAGCGCTGGTCGCTGATTCATGTGAGAAACTGCAGAAGCTGGTGACTGAGTTTGGTAAATTGTGTGAAAGAAGAAAGTTAAGAGTAAATGTGAATAAGAGCAAGGTTATTAGGTACAGTAGGGTTGAGGGTCAAGTCAATTGGGAGGTAAGTTTGAATGGAGAAAAACTGGAGGAAGTAAAGTGTTTTAGATATCTGGGAGTGGATCTGGCAGCGGATGGAACCGTGGAAACGGAAGTGGATCATAGGGTGGGGGAGGGGGCGAAAATCCTGGGAGCCTTGAAGAATGTGTGGAAGTCGAGAACATTATCTCGGAAAGCAAAAATGGGTATGTTTGAAGGAATAGTGGTTCCAACAATGTTGTATGGTTGCGAGGCGTAGGCTATGGATAGAGTTGTGCGCAGGATGGATGTGCTGGAAATGAGATGTTTGAGGACAATGTGTGGTGTGAGGTGGTTTGATCGAGTAAGTAACGTAAGGGTAAGAAAGATGTGTGGAAATAAAAAGAGCGTGGTTGAGAGAGCAGAAGAGGGTGTTTTGAAATGGTTTGGGAACATGGAGAGAATGAGTGAGGAAAGATTGACCAAGAGGATATATGTGTCGGAGATGGAGGGAACGAGGAGAAGTGGGAGACCAAATTGGAGGTGGAAAGATGTGTGATCGGGGCCTGAACATGCAGGAGGGTGAAAGGAGGGCAAGGAATAGAGTGAATTGGATCGATGTGGTATACCGTGGTTGACGTACTGTCAGTGGATTGAATCAGGGCATGTGAAGCGTCTGGGGTAAACCATGGAAAGCTGTGTGGGTATGTATATTTGCGTGTGTGGACGTATGTATATACATGTGTATGGGGGTGGGTTGGGCCATTTCTTTCGTCTGTTTCCTTGCACTACCTCGCAAACGCGGGAGACAGCGACAAAGCAAAAAAAAAAACAAAAAAAACAAAAAAAAAAAT
Source organism: Panulirus ornatus (assembly GCF_036320965.1). NCBI lineage: Eukaryota > Metazoa > Arthropoda > Malacostraca > Decapoda > Palinuridae > Panulirus > Panulirus ornatus. The sequence continues at coordinate 23,364,267 of NC_092234.1, read as the reverse complement.
ATATATATATATATATATATATACATATATATATATATATATATATATATATATATATATATATATATATATATATATATATATATATATATATATATATAAATATATATATATATATATATATATACATATATATATATACATATATATAAATATATATATTTATATATATATATATATATATATATATATATATATATATATATATATATATATATATATATATATTTTATTTTTTTTTATTATACTTTGTCGCTGTCTCCCGCGTTTGCGAGGTAGCGCAAGGAAACAGACGAAAGAAATGGCCCAACCCCCCCCCTATATATATATAGGGAAAATGATTTGGTAAACAGAGAAGAGGTAGTGAAAGCTTTGCGGAAGATGAAAGCCGGCAAGGAAGCAGGTTTGGATGGTATTGCAGTGGAATTTATTAAAAAAGGGGGTGACTGTATTGTTGACTGGTTGGTAAGAATAATGTATGTATGACTCATGGTGAGGTGCCTGAGGATTGGCGGTATGCGTGCATAGTGCCATTGTACAAAGGCAAAGGGGATAAGAGTGAGTGCTCAAATTACAGAGGTATAAGTTTTTTGAGTATTCCTGGTAAATTATATGGGAGGGTATTGATTGAGAGGGTGAAGGCATGTACAGAGCATCAGATTGGGGAAGAGCAGTGTGGTTTCAGAAGTGGTAGAGGATGTGTGGATCAGGTGTTTGCTTTGAAGAATGTATGTGAGAAATACTTAGAAAAGCAAATGGATTTGTATGTAGCATTTATGGATCTGGAGAAGGCATATGATAGAGTTGATAGAGATGCTCTGTGGAAGGTATTAAGAATATATGGTGTGGGAGGCAAGTTGTTAGAAGCAGTGAAAAGTTTTTATCGAGGATGTAAGGCACGTGTACGTGTAGGAAGAGAGGAAAGTGATTGGTTCTCAGTGAATGTAGGTTTGCGGCAGGGGTGTGTGATGTCTCCATGGTTGTTTAATTTGTTTATGGATGGGGTTGTTAGGGAGGTGAATGCAAGAGTTTTGGAAAGAGGGGCAAATATAAAGTCTGTTGGGGATGAGAGAGCTTGGGAAGTGAGTCAGCTGTTGTTCGCTGATGATACAGCGCTGGTGGCTGATTCATGTGAGAAACTGCAGAAGCTGGTGACTGAGTTTGGTAAAGTTGAGAGTAACTGTGAATAAGAGCAAGGTTATTAGGTACAGTAGGGTTGAGGGTCAAGTCAATTGGGAGGTGAGGTTGAATGGAGAAAAACTGGAGGAAGTGAAGTGTTTTAGATATCTGGGAGTGGATCTGGCAGCGGATGGAACCATGGAAGCGGAAGTGAATCATAGGGTGGGGGAGGGGGCGAAAATTCTGGGAGCCTTGAAGAATGTGTGGAAGTCGAGAACATTATCTCGGAAAGCAAAAATGGGTATGTTTGAAGGAATAGTGGTTCCAACAATGTTGTATGGTTGTGAGGCGTGGGCTATGGATAGAGTTGTGCGCAGGAGGATGGATGTGCTGGAAATGAGATGTTTAAGGACAATGTGTGGTGTGAGGTGGTTTGATTGAGTAAGTAACGTAAGGGTAAGAGAGATGTGTGGAAATAAAGAGAGCGTGGTTGAGAGAGCAGAAGAGGGTGTTTTGAAATGGTTTGGGCACATGGAGAGAATGAGTGAGGAAAGATTGACCAAGAGAATATATATGTCGGAGTGGAGGGAACGAGGAGAAGAGGGAGACCAAATTGGAGGTGGAAAGATGGAGTGAAAAAGATTTTGTGTGATCGGGGCCTGAACATGCAGGAGGGTGAAAGGAGGGCAAGGAATAGAGTGAATTGGAGCGATGTGGTATACCGGGGTTGACGTGCTGTCAGTGGATTGAATCAAGGCATGTGAAGCGTCTGGGGTAAACCATGGAAAGCTGTGTAGGTATGTATATTTGCGTGTGTGGACGTATGTATATACATGTGTATGGGGGTGGGTTGGGCCATTTCTTTCGTCTGTTTCCTTGCGCTACTTCGCAAACGCGGGAGACAGCGACAAAGCAAAAAAAAAAAAAAAAAAATATATATATATATATATATATATATATATATATATATATATATATATATATATATATATATATATATATATATGTAAGTGCACTTTAGTGTAATGATCACATCATCAGGGAAGATACAAGAAAGAAATATAAGTCAGTTGATAAACAACGAAGAGACGCAGCTAGGACGCCATGTGGTAAAAAAGCGAATGTTCAAATCTTTACCAAATGGCGTTTTAGCTACGTCTCTTCGTTGTATATCAACTGACTGCCATATTCCTCTCTTGTGTCTCCTCAGATGATGTGATTATTACACGAAAGTGCACCAGGGAACATATAGTGTTTCATTTTCCCCGTGGACTCATAGGATCATGCGCTCAATTGTAATCCTTTGCAATATATATATATATATATATATATATATATATATATATATATATATATATATATATATATATATATATATATATATATATATATATATATATATATATATATATATATAAATATATATATATATATATATATATATATTTATTTATCTATTTATTATACTTTGTCGCTGTCTCCCGCGTTTGCGAGGTAGCGCAAGGAAACAGACGAAAGAAATGGCCCAACCCCAACCATACACATGTATATACATACGTCCACACACGCAAATATACATATATATATATATATATATATATATATATATATATATATATATATATATATATATATATATATATATATATATGGGATGTATTTAGGGAATCAGTGATGGATTGCGCAAAAGATGCTTGTGGCATGAGAAGAGTGGGAGGTGGGTTGATTAGAAAGGGCAGTGAGTGGTGGGATGAAGAAGTAAGAGTACTAGTGAAAGAGAAGAGAGAGGCATTTGGACGATTTTTGCAGGGAAAAAAGTGAAGGGCGCAAATGGGGAGGTGATAACAAGTAGTGGTGATGTGAGAAGGAGATGGAGTGAGTATTTTGAAGGTTTGTTGAATGTGTTTGATGATAGAGTGGCATTTATAGGGTGTTTTGGTCGAGGTGGTGTGCAAAGTGAGAGGGTTAGGGAAAATGATTTGGTAAACAGAGAAGAGGTAGTAAAAGCTTTGCGGAAGATGAAAGCCGGCAAGGCAGCAGGTTTGGATGGTATTGTAGTGGAATTTATTAAAAAAGGGGGTGACTGTATTGTTGACTGGTTGGTAAGGTTATTTAATGTATGTATGACTCATGGTGAGGTGCCTGAGGATTGGCGGAATGCGTGCATAGTGCCATTGTACAAAGGCAAAGGGGATAAGAGTGAGTGCTGAAATTACAGAGGTATAAGTTTGTTGAGTATTCCTGGTAAATTATATGGAGGATATTGATTGAGAGGGTGAAGGCATGTACAGAGCATCAGATTGGGGAAGAGCAGTGTGGTTTTAGAAGTGGTAGAGGATGTGTGGATCAGGTGTTTGCTTTGAAGAATGTATGTGAGAAATACTTAGGAAAGCAAATGGATTTGTATGTAGCATTTATGGATCTGGAGAAGGCATATGATAGAGTTGATAGAGATGCTCTGTGGAAGGTATTAAGAATATATGGTGTGGGAGGCAAGTTGTTAGAAGCAGTGAAAAGTTTTTATCGAGGATGTGAGGCATGTGTACGTGTAGGAAGAGAGGAAAGTGATTGGTTCTCAGTGAATGTAGGTTTGCGGCAGGGGTGTGTGATGTCTCCATGGTTGTTTAATTTCTTTATGGATGGGGTTGTTAGGGAGGTGAATGCAAGAGTTTTGGAAAGAGGGGCAAGTATGAAGTCTGTTGGGGATGAGAGAGTTGGGAAGTGAGTCAGTTGTTGTTCGCTGATGATACAGCGCTGGTGGCTGATTCATGTGAGAAACTGCAGAAGCTGGTGACTGAGTTTGGTAAAGTGTGTGAAAGAAGAAAGTTAAGAGTAAATGTGAATAAGAGCAAGGTTATTACGTACAGTAGGGTTGAGGGTCAAGTCAATTGGGAGGTGAGTTTGAATGGAGAAAAACTGGAGGAAGTGAAGTGTTTTAGATATCTGGGAGTGGATCTGTCAGCGGATGGAACCATGGAAGCGGAAGTGGATCATAGGGTGGGGGAGGGGGCGAAAATCCTGGGAGCCTTGAAGAATGTGTGGAAGTCGAGAACATTATCTCGGAAACAAAAATGGGTATGTTTGAAGGAATTGTGGTTCCAACAATGTTGTATGGTTGCGAGGCGTGGGCTATGGATAGAGTTGTGCGCAGGAGGATGGATGTGCTGAAAATGAGATGTTTGAGGACGATGTGTGGTGTGAGGTGGTTTGATCGAGCTAGTAACGTAAGGGTAAGAGAGATGTGTGGAAATAAAAAGAGCGTGGTTGAGAGAGCAGAAGAGGGTGTTTTGAAATGGTTCGGGCACATGGAGAGAATGAGTGAGGAAAGATTGACCAAGATAATATATGTGTCGGAGGTGGAGGGAACGAGGAGAAGAGGGAGACCAAATTGGAGGTGGAAAGATGGAGTGAAAAAGATTTTGTGTGATCGGGGCCTGAACATGCAAGAGGGTGAAAGGAGGGCAAGGAATAGAGTGAATTGGAGCGATGTGGTATACCGGGGTTGACGTGCTGTCAGTGGATTGAATCAAGGCATGTGAAGCGTCTGGGGTAAACCATGGAAAGTTGTGTAGGTATATATATTTGCGTGTATGGGGGTGGGTTGGGTCATTTCTTTCGTCTGTTTCCTTGCGCTACCTCGCAAACGCGGGAGACAGCGACAAAGCAAAAAAAAAAAAAAATATATATATATATATATATATATATATATATATATATATATATATATATATATATATATATATATGCGTGTCTGTGTGTGTGTGTGTGTGTGTGTGTTTGTGTGTGAACTACTGTACTACTATAACTGTTCATCACTTACTGTTCAACCAACTGCATGATGTATAAACCATAGTATTTATTCTGCAAACATTCCTGTATGTCTGCCACCCTCACTATCTAGATGTACCTCACTCACCTGCTCATCCAAATGATGCAAACATCAAGCCTCACTTTGACGTTAAGCTCACTTATGATTAACTGAATAGTTACTATCATGACCCCCCCCACACGTCTGTAACGTCTGTAATACCGCAACTGTATATTTTCAGCCAAGGAGCTGCCCTAAATTCAGTAAAACGTTATATGTATATATATATATATATATATATATATATATATATATATATATATATATATATATATATATATATATATATATATATATATATATATATATATATATATATATATATACATATATATATATATATATATATATATATATATATATATATATATATATATATATATATATATATACATATATATATATATATATATATATATATATATATATATATATATATATATATATATATATATGTATATATATATATATATATATATATATATATATATATATATATATATATATATATATATATATATATATATATATATATATATATATATATATATATATATATATATATGTGTGTATATATATATATATATATATATATATATATATATATATATATATATATATATATATATATTATTATTATTATTATTATTGTTTTAGGTACTTTTAATTGCTGTTTCCCGCGTCAGCGAGGTAGCGCTAGGAAACCGACGAATAATGGCCCATCCACTCATACACACATATACATTCTTAAACGCCCATACACGCACATATACATGCTTATACGTATACATAATAACATATTCACATATACATGCACATACACAGACATATACATATATAGACATGTACATATTTAAATTTGATTGCCTTCGTCCATACTTGGCGCTACCCCGCCCCATAGGAAACAGCATCGCTGCCCCTGGGGCAGGGGAGAAAGAATAGTGGCCAAGTTTTCCCTTCGTGCTGTAGAAGGCGACTAAAGCGGGTGGGAGCAGGGAGCTGGAAATCCTCCCCTTCAGTTTCACTTTTGCAATAGATGGAACAGAGAGAGGGGCCAAAAGAGGATTTTTCCCTCAGAGGTTCAGTGATATGTTCCTTAAGTTACCTCATTCACGCAGAAAATGGCGAATATGTATGAAAAATAAAAGAAAAAAATTACACACACACACACACACACACACACATATAAAAACATATATATATATATATATATACATATATATATATATATATACGAATAAAGCGTATATGAACGCGCACCTTCATAGAACATACAAAGCTCCATCAGCCAGGATCGAACCTGGGACCCCTTGTGCAAGAGGCAGGCATGCTAACCGCTAGGCTAAGGGACTGTATAATAGAAAACAACTATTCGAAATACTAAGTACTCGAATACCCTTCGTCTCACTATGGTGAGCAACGGGGTCTATCGGTTGTTTCCGAACAGAACACATAGCCAGCTGATAGCGTTTTACCGAACCTGACTGTACAACTCGGAGTTATATGAATACGAATAAAGTGTATATGAATGCGCACCTTCATAGAACATACAAAGCTCCATCAGCCAGGATCGAACCTTGGACCCCTTGTGCATGCCTGCCTCTTGCACAAGGGGTCCCAGGTTCGATCCTGGCTGATGGAGCTTTGTATTATATATATATATATATATATATATATATATATATATATATATATATATATATATATATATATATATATATATATATATATATATATATATATATATATATATATATATATATATATATATATATATGTATATATATATATATATATATATATATATATATATATATATGTATATATATATATATATATATATATATATATATATATATATATATATATATATATATATATATATACATATATATATATATATATATATATATATATGTATATATATATATATATATATATATATATATGTATATATATATATATATATATATATATATATATATATATATATATATATATATATATATATATATATTTATTTTGCTTTGTCGCTGTCTCCCGCGTTAGCGAGGTAGCGCAAGGAAACAGACGAAAGAATGACCCAACCCACCCACATACACATGTATATACATACACGTCCACACACGCAAATATACATACCAATACATCTCAGTGTACACATATATATACACCCACAGACATATACATATATACAGAAGTACAAAATTCATACTGTCTGCCTTTGTTTATTCCCATCGCCACCCCGCCACACATGGAATAACAACCCCCTCCCCCCTCATGTGTGCAAGGTAGCGCTAGGAAAAGACAAAGGCCCCATTCGTTCACACTCAGTCTCTAGCTGTCATGTAATAATGCACCGAAACCACAGCTTATATATATATATATATATATATATATATATATATATATATATATATATATATATATATACATATATATATATATATATATATATATATATATATACATATATATATATATATATATATATATATACTTATGTTCTGTTATTTCATGACTTATGGTGTCTTGGATAAGAATTTACGTACACAATGTCTGGTTCTGGACGGGGTTCGAGACCTGCTGACCGGGTATACAAACCGGGAGGTTAAAAGCACGAAGCCATCCAGGTCTTCGGCGTATATGGCGCCTCTGGTCTGGCAACGTGGGCTCACATCCTGCTCAGGACCACAGCCTCTAATATCCACTAACATACCGCTGTCTTGCACTACACACACACACACACACACACACACACATATATATATATATATATATATATATACATATATATCATTTATTTCGTTACACTTTGTCGCTGTCTCCCCCGTTTGCGAGGTAGCGCAAGGAAACAGACGAAAGAGTGGCGCAACCCACCCTCATACAAATGTATATACATACACGTCCACACACGCACATATACGTACCTATACATTTCAACGTATACATATATATGCATACAGACATACACATATACACACATGTACATAATTCATACTTGCTGCCTTTATTCATTCCCGTCGCCACCCCGCCACACATGAAATGACAACCCTCTCCCTCCAGCATACGCGCGAGGTAGAGCTAGGAAAAGACAACAAAAGTCACATTCGTTCACACTCAGTCTCTAGCTGTCATGTAATAATGCACCAAAACCATAGCTCCCTTTCCACATCCAGGCCCTACAAAACTTTTCATGGTTAACCCCAGACGCTTCACATGCCCTGGTTCAATCCATTGATAGCACGTCGACCCCGGTACACCAGATCGTTCCAATTCACTCTGTTCCTTGCATGCATTTCACCCTCTTGCATGTTCAGGCCCCGATTGCTCAAAATCTTTTTCACTCCACTTACCACCTCCAATTGGTCTCCCACCTCTCCCCGTTCCCTCCACCTTTGACGCATATATCCTCTTTGTCAATCTTTCCTCACTCATTCTCTCCATGTGACCAAACCATTTCAAAACACCCTCTTCTGCTCACTTAACCACACTCTTTTTTATCACCATACATCTCTCTTACCCTTTCATAGAGTGTGTGTGTGTGTGTGTGTGTGTGTGTGTGTGTGTGTGTGTGTGTGTGTGTGTGTGTATAAGAGACAGAGTATTTTGAAAGACTGATGAAATTGTTATATAACTATATGGAATATGTGTAGGTATGTGAAGCAAGAACATCATGGTAGTCATTCATTCTGTCCTAACTCTTTACAAGTTACATACAATCATCGTTCATCAATATACACCAGGTTATCAGCAGTATATGACAGGTTATCATCAGTACATGGTAGTTATCCGCAGTATACGGTAGATTATCATCAGTACACGTCTATTATCATCACAATACGTAAATTATCATCAGCACACAGTAGGTTATCATCAGTCCACAGTAGATTATCGTCAGTACATGGTAGATCATCATCAGTACACGTCGATTATCATCAGTACACGGTAGATTATCATCAGAACACGATAGATTATTATCAGTACACGGTAGATTATCATCAGTACACCATCAGTGCACGGTAGCTCATCATCAGTACACGGTAGATTATCATCAGTACACGGTAGATTATCATCAGTACACCATAGATTATTATCAGTGCACGGTAGCTCATCATCAGTACACGGTAGATTATCATCAGTACACGGTAGATTATCATCAGTACACCATAGATTATTATCAGTGCACGGTAGCTCATCATCAGTACACGGTAGATTATCATCAGTACACGGTAGATTATCATCAGAACACGATAGATTATTATCAGTACACGGTAGATTATCATCAGTACACCATAGATTATTATCAGTGCACGGTAGCTCATCATCAGTACACGGTAGATTATCATCAGTACACGGTAGATTATCATTAGTACACGGTAGATTATTAGCAATACACGGTAGATTATCATCAGTACGCGGTAGATTATTATCAGTGCATGGTAGATCATCATCAGTACACGGTAGCTTATCATCAGTACACGGTAGTTATCATCAGTACACGGTAGATCATCATTACACCGTAGATTATTATCAGTATACAGCATGTCATCATCAGTATACAGTAGGTTATCATCAGTATACAGTAGGTTATCATCAGTATACGGTAGGTTATCATCAGTATACAACAGGTCATCATCAGTATACAGTAGGTTATCATCAGTATACGGTAGGTTATCATCAGTATACAACAGGTCATCATCAGTATACAGTAGGTTATCATCAGTATACAACAGGTCATCATCAGTATACAGTAGGTTATCATCAGTATACAGTAGGTTATCATCAGTATACGGTAGGTTATCATCAGTATACAACAGGCCATCATCAGTATACAGTAGGTTATCATCAGTATACGGTAGGTTATCAACAGTATACAACAGGTCATCATTAGTATACAGTAGGTTATCATCAGTATACGGTAGGTTATCATCAGTATACTACAGGTTATCATAAGTATACAACAGGTTATCATAAGTATGTAGTAAATAATCATAAGTATACAGTAAGTTATCATAAGTATACAGTCGGCTATCATAAGTATACAGTAGGTTATCATAAGTATACAGCATGTTATCATCATTATACAGCAGGTCATCATCAGTATACAGTAGGTTACATCAGCATACAGTAGGTTATCATAAGTATACAGTAGATTATCTTCAGTATACAGCGGGTCATCATCAGTATACAGCAGGTCATCATCAGTATACAGTAGGTTACATCAGTATACAGTAAGTTATCATAAGTATGCAGTAGATTATCATAAGTATACAGTGAGTTATCATAAGTATACAGTCTGTTTATAAGTATACAGTAGGTTATCATAAGTATACAGTAAGGTATTATAAGTATACAGTAGGTTATCATAAGTATACAGTACGTTATCATAAGTATACAGTAAGTTATCATAAGCATATAGTAAGTTATCATAAGTATACAGTAGGTTATCATAAGTATACAGTAAGTTATCATAAGTATACATTAAATTATCTTAAGTACACAGTAGGTTATCATAACTATACAGTTAGTTATCATAAGTATACAGTAGAATATCATAACTATACAGTAAGTTATCATAAATATACGGTAGGTTATCATTACTATACAGTAAGTTATTATAAGTATACAGTAGGTTATCATAACTATACAGTAAGTCATCATAAGTATACAGTAGGTTATCATATCTGAACAGTAAGTTATCATAAGCATGTTATTGGTGATTTTCAGTATACAGTGAGCTATCATCAGTATACAGTAGGTCACCATCAGTATACAGTGAGCTATCATCAGTATACAGTAGGTCACCATCAGTATACAGTGAGCTATCATCAGTATACAGTAGGTCACCATCAGTATACAGTGAGCTATCATCAGTATACAGTAGGTCACCATCAGTATACAGTGAGCTATCATCAGTATACAGTAGGTCACCATCATTATACAGTGAGCTATCATCAGTATACAGTAGGTCACCATCAGTATACAGTGAGCTATCATCAGTATACAGTAGGTCACCATCAGTATACAGCAAGTTGTGATAACTATGCAATGGTTCATCATCAGAATACCGTATATTACGATCAATATGCAGTATATTATCATCATCATACAACATGTCATCATCAGTATACAACAGGTTACCATCTCTATACAGTAGAGTACCATCAGAAAACAGTAGGGTATCATAAACATGTTGATGATATTCAGTATACAGTGAGCTATCATCAGTATACATTGGGTGGTCTTTATTATACAATAAGTCATTATTAGCATATAGTCTGTTATCATCATTATACATTAGGTAGTCTTCAGTATACAGTAGATTATCATTAACATATTGTCATTGATCATCAGTATGTAGTAGGTTATCATCGGTACACTGTTCGCTATCATCAGTATACAGTCGGTTGTCATCATTAGGTGATCATCAGCATATAATAGGCTATCATGAACATACTGTCATTTATCATCAGTACGCAGTAGGTTATCAGGATCAAGTGGGCTATAATTAGTGTACAGTCAGTTATCATCGGTACACAGTAGGCCATAATCAGTATAAGTTATCATTAGTATACTGAGAGTTATCACAGTAAACGGTAGGTAATCATCAGTGCACAGCAGACCATCAGTATCACTTATCATCAGTATCGTGTCGGTTATCATCAGTATATCCTCACTATGTCACAGGAAACAAGTTTGTGAAAAGCAGTTTGGCTTTTCTTTTCTTACTCTGAACTTGAAGTTCAGCAAAGTATTCTAACTTTAAATTCATCATCCATTTACTCTAATTTCTAACATGTACTTAATAATCTTTACAGCAGCTCCTAGAAATATCAACAAATTCCAGAACGATTTAATGGCATGTTATCGACGAGCAGTTCAACCATACAGTTGGCACAGACGAGCAACACACACAAGGCCACATTGTAAACACATGGACGATGGGGCACATAAGGCAACATTATCAAGTCCTGGACCACACGAGGACCAGAGCCGACTATATCCAACATCAGCTTCTCCACACTGCAACCTCCTCCATCACAACAACACCAGCAATAACAAGAACCCCAGCAATGCAAAACCAGACGGCATTGGAAACTTTTTTTTTGCACTATAAACACTAAGAAAAGAAAAAAAAAGAAAACGAAAGACCAAAGCAACACTGACCAAACAGCATTGGAAACTCCTGGTTCGCCTTATAGACGCCATAAACGCAGCGGCCGAGGGTTGGATATCTCACCTTAACATTAATCTTTATTAAGTGAACATAATTATAGCTTGGGAGGTACCCGGCGCTATCATTCGCTCACTGAGGCTCTGATTAGTAGAGATTTGGAGAATAATATGATTATACGCATTAATGTCAAGTTTCGCCTTGAGTCTCGTCGGGGAGGAGCCTTAATTATATTGACAACAGTTGTAGCTCTTTAATATCTGTTCATTTGGAGAATTATTTGTTTACGTACAGTCATTTCTCGGGCTGCTTGCGGGGGAAAGCCTCTAAGCTTATGGTATAGTTCAACTGACCATTTTACAGGTAGAACTAATTCCACTCGGCAGATAATTGATGGTCGTAAGGAAGTTCATCTTACCGCAAGGACTGAAGCTGTGTAATTATCCTAAGCTATATTAACGTTCTATTACGCTTTAGGAAACCTTCTCATCGCCTTTTAAGAAATGGCAAAGCGTTTTCTGGTTGTTAGGTGCACAGAGGTGATTGATATATATTGTAGGTTTTTTTTTTAATTTTGTTTAATTATTACTTTCAAACGAGTGTGGTAAATACTTACTGTTATCGTGGTTGTTTTAATATTTTAGAGAGATATTTGTAAGCCAGTGATTTGTCCGTTTAAACAATATAGTTACTTGATGAAACTATAAATCATGTGATTAATGTAATGTTTAACTAGACTTAATGGGTTAAACCATTGTTTAGTGAGTTGCTAGTGATGTGCTAAGATCAAGTGATGTCTTAGTTGGCTAAACAAAGAAATCTGTGTTTAAGTATTACAGTGTTGTGTTATACGTAAGATATTTATATATATATATGTATGTAATATGTGTGTGTGTGTGTGTGTGTGTGTGTGTGTGTGTGTGCGTGTGCGTGTGAGTGTGCGTGTTTGTGTGTGTGTAGAAACAATCTCCTGCATAACACATGCATATATAACCACAGGAGAAATGAAATTGTGGCTGCAAGATGTTTCGTTTATCACATCTTCAGACAAGAATTGGTTTTCAGATACAATGAACGAAAGATCTTGAAACAACACTTTCGTTTCTCCTGTGATTGTATATTCGCCATTTCCCGCGTTAGCGAGGTAGCTTTAAGAACAGAGGACTGAACCTAAGAGGGAATATCGAGTTGAAACAGAATTTACAACTTCCATGCTATGGCACATTATTAAAACTCGAACATTAAAAAGTGGAGTATATTTACGATAAGCATTTGAACATCAGAGAAAAATAGACAAACTTTCTCCAAGTTCCAGTACCATTACGTCCTGAGTCCACCTCTCCAGTGGAGAGGTGGACCTCCTCTTCAGGACACGTTTAAGCTGTTCTTACGTGGCTGAATCTGCTGTCTTGCGGGTGAATTAGTAACGGAGTTATTATCCTGTAAATGGTTAATGCTATCTTCATGTGGGGGAAAGGTTCACCAAGGCACACGCTCCTTCCTGACCGTTCCATACCACGTGAAGTTCCCAGAGTCGAGTCTTGCTTACCTTGGTGTGTTTAATGACCCAGTCATGTATAGGTCGAACACCGTCAGCACGACGGTACAATGCTCAAGCACAACCTTACAACACCCTGACCACGACGGTACGATCCCAAAGCACAACGGTACAACACCCTGAGCACGACGGTACGATGCCCAAGCACAACGGTATAATACCCTGAGCACGACGGTACGATGCCCAAGCACAACGGTACAACACCCTGATCTCGACGGTACGATGCTCAAGCACAACGATACAACATACTGAGCACGACGGTACGATCCCAAAGCACAACGGTATAATACCCTGAGCACGACGGTACGATGCTCAAGCACAACGATACAACATACTGAGCACGACGGTACGATCCCAAAGCACAACGGTATAATACCCTGAGCACGACGGTACGATGCTCAAGCACAACGATACAACATACTGAGCACGACGGTACGATCCCAAAGCACAACGGTATAATACCCTGAGCACGACGGTACGATGCTCAAGCACAACGATACAACATACTGAGCACGACGGTACGATCCCAAAGCACAACGGTACAACACCCTGAGCACGACGGTACGATGCCCAAGCACAACGGTATAATACCCTGAGGATGATGGTACGATCCATTGAACATGACGGTACAACCCTTGATTTGGACGGTTCGATCCTTGATCACGGCAGTACGATCCTTGAGCACGACGGTACGACCCCAGAGCAAGACGGTACGACCCTTGAGTACATCTGTAGTACCTTTAGAAATCAAGTTACGACCCTTTGAGTTTGAGGGTGTGACGCCCTACCTAACTCTCAAGGATCAGGTGAAAAACAAAGCCATCATATCCAAGGGTTAGTTCCGTCGTACTTTGTGCAGTACCGTCGTACTCAAGGATCGTACCGTCGTACTCAAGGACCGTACTGTTGCGCTCAAGGATCGTAACATGGTACTCAAGGATCGTACCATCGTGCACAAGGATTATATCTTCGTTCTCAAAGATCGTACCGTCATGCTCATGGATCATACCTTCGTGCTCAAGAATCGTACCTTCGTGTTCAAGGATCGCACCGTCGTGCTCAAGGATCGTACCGTTGTGCTTAAGGATCGTACCTTCATGCTCAAGGATCGCACCGTTGTGCTCAAGGACCCTACCGCCGTGCTCAAGGACCCTACCGCCGTGCTCAAGGATCATACCGTCGTGCTCAAGGATCATACCGTCGTGCTCAAGGTTTGTCCTACTGAGCACACAGGTTTGGATGACCAGAGTGCTTTGTTTAATACTGATAGAAAGAAAAACATAATTTGCCACATCAAAGAAGTTGCCTCAGACAATACCCCTCGCCTTAACCCTTATGTTACAATATCTTATGACTGGTTTTGACTTGCCATGTCATATGGTTATGATGATCATGAGTTTGATTTATGTGATGTGGCTATGTTGATCATGGGTTGTGATGTGGCTATGTTGATCATGGGTTGTGATGTGGCTATGTTGATCATGGGTTGTGATGTGGCTATGTTGATCATGGGTTGTGATGTGGCTATGTTGATCATGGGTTGTGATGTGGCTATGTTGATCATGGGTTGTGATGTGCTCTATGATATGGTTATGATGATTAATTATAAGTTTCGATTTGTTAGACAGGGTGAACCAAAGCCACTGTGCACCTACACTACAAACGACCAAAACGCCTCATTATCATTATCATTGTTACAGCCAATGGCCTACTAGACCATCCTCCTACCCTTCCCTCCATCCCTTCCTCCTCCTCCTCCTCCTCCTCTTCTTCCCTCCTCCTCCTCCTCTCCTTCTCTCCTTCCCTCATCCTCATTCCATCCTTCCTTGCCTTCCTCACACAATGTCACTCCAGCGTTTCCTTCAGCGCGAGCGTGTCTGGATGCTGACAGACGTTTATGTGACAATGTTTCGTCGTGTGAGGCGCGACTGTTTCTGATGGAATGGTTGTTGTGCAGGATAAAGCAATATACACATGAACTGCAAGAGAAGTTTGCTGAAAGCTACGCTAACGTACTGAGACCCGCTAAATGTACTCATCATCTACAGTAGGTATACAGTGACTTTTGGCTCACCCTGTATAATGTGGCTATTTTGATTATGGGGTTTGATTTGCTGTCATATGGCTTTGTTGAGTATGTCTTTTGAACTGCGGTATCATATGGCTATGTTCATGATGGGTTTCATTTCCTATGTCTTATGGTTATTTTCATCATGGGTTTGATTTGCTGTATCACATGGCCATGTTCATTATGGGTTTGATTTGCTGTGTCACATGACTATGTTAATCATGTTTTGATTTGCTATGTCATATGGCTAAGTTGATTACGAGTTTTGACTTGCTAAGTCATATAGCTATGTTAATTATGTTTTTTGATTTCTAACTCATATGGCTATATTGATTATGAGTTTCAATTTGCAATGTCTTATGGCTATATTGATTGTGGATTTGATAAGCTGTGTCATATGGTTATGTTAATTATGGGCTTGTGTTGCTATTGCATGTGGCTATGGTATGCGATTTGGCCATACATTTGGCTCAATAACATGATTGCTTTATGCTGCGTCAGACTCTGAGATGTTTCTATCCTGGGCCATGTGGTTGTATTATGTGATGCGCTTCTTTAATGTGAGTGTGTTGCTATTACCATGCCTCTGTAATATCAATTGGGCAGACTTATTTAGCATGTGATGTGGATGTGATGTAATTGTCTTGCTGGGTGTAGTTACGCTATGGGATGAACGTATGCTAAGTCGTATGAATATTCTAAGCTGCAGCACTACATTATGAAAGTAGGATATAAGGTTATCATTAGCTTACATGATGGACAAAGGAGTTCATACAGCGTCAGACCACTAGGTCCCCGCGAGACAACAGGAAACCTCTAACATGTTATCAGCAGCTGCGCAGCGCATTATGGTTATTGTACGTGGCTGAATTATGTTATGTGGCATCAAGTGTGACGTGCATTATAGTGTGCAATTGCTGTGCCATGTGCGATAATCTTTTCGTGTCGCCAAAATATGTTCTGTGGTACACATATTATTTGTGATGGATCTATGCTCTGGGATAAGAACATGCTATGTCATGCTACTTTATGTAGAGGTGGTTGAAATAATGTCATGACTATCATGTGATCGAACTATATAGTGAGATGTGATAATGCTGATTCATTTGATACTATCAATCGTTTCGGACATCCAGTATGTAGGGTTAAGTTAGGTTCATTTGTTATTAATATTATTCCGTGGGTTTCTGATCTCTTTTGAACGATCCTGACCTTCGTTTCTATGGTAGATCATTGCTTTTTTTGAGTCTGCTTCACCCCGAACCCCGGTTCCCACTGGGAGTCATCTGTTGTCGTCGGATAAAGGGAGATTGGAGGGAGAGAGAGAGAGAGAGAGAGAGAGAGAGAGAGAGAGAGAGAGAGAGAGAGAGAGAATCTCGAAACGTAGTAATTTACCGTAGAACTGGAGGCAAGAATCATGCGAACCACATCAGAAACCGTCGGAAAAATATAATTTCAACTTCCTAACAAGTGGGCGTCCGAAACCATAATGTTACTTGTTCCTTAATATCATATGAGGAAATTATGTGACGTGATTATGTTAGGTGAGGTAAAGATAATACATTCATACTATATATGAGGTAATCATGTGACATGATTATTCTGTGACGTAAAGATAATACATTCATACTATATATGAGGTAATTATGTGACATGATTATGTTGTGACGTAAAGATAACACATTTATACTATATATGAGGTAATGTGTGACTTGACTATGTTATGTGACGTAAAGATAATACAATTATATTACATATATCGTAACTTTATAATCTAATGTGAACTTATATTTGACTCTACCATGATTGCGTCTTGTAGAATGTCATGCAGTTGCCATGGTATATACTGTAGTATACAATGTAGTTGGCCTGATGTCTTGCCGTACGTTAAGTGGTTGCCATAATATGTCCGTAGTATACTGTGTAGTTGCCAAGATACGTCCTATAGTATATAATGTGGTTGCCGTATGTCCTGTTGTATATCATATGGTTGCCATGATATATCCTACAGTATCCTATATGAATATCATAATATGTTTGTAGTATACCATGTAGTTGCCATGATATGCTCTGTAGTGTATCATATGTTTGCCAGCTATATATCCTGTGGTATATCATGTGTTTGCTATGATACGCCCTGTAGTTTACTATGTGCTTGCTATGATATGCCATGTAGTATACCATATGGGTGATATGATATGTTCCTTTAGTTTGTCACGTGGTTGCTATGATATGTCTGTTATTATATCATGCGTTTGCTATGATATGCCCTGTAGTTAACTATGTGCTTGCTATGATATGCCATGTAGTATACCATATGGGTAATATGATATGTTCCTTTAGTTTGTCATGTGGTTGCTATGATATGTCTGTTATTATATCATGTGGTTGCTATGATATGTCCATTACTATATCATGTGGTTGCCATGATATATCTATAGATATGAAGCAGATAAGCCACCTCAGTAAAGAAGCTACAATCCTACACATGAGACTTGCTTACTAAAAACATTGATTTAAGGTAGATGGAAAGGACTAAGTGGTTGTTATCATGCGTGAGTAAGAGTTACTAAAGATATCTACGATAACATAAACATTGATGCAGACAACCAATATGAATGATATCGAGAAAAAGAAAGTAGATAAACTAGTAGAAAGAAAAATGATTAATCCAGATGAATGCTGCGTTTATATAGTGATAAGTGCTCTAAGACAGGTCAAGGTAGAGGCATGGTGGTATTGGAAATAAATTTTGCATTCAGAACCTAACCTTACTTTTTTATTAGTGTTTAATCGTAGCGTCAATACATCTAGAGCAGCTTAAAATCGTGACACCTAATCCTTATAAATGGATTTACTGTTAGAAAAAACAGTGCATGTACGAGGCTAATATTACAGAGAAGGTTGTATATGTGGCCCTCAGAATCAAGTGAGAGTTTAACTTATCATATTTCAGTATAAGGATGCAAGGCATGGTTGTGTCTTTCATCCGTGTGTTCCTTGGCATTCAGAGGTAGATGGGTATTGATGACCCACATGCAGCTAACTTGTGAATGCCATGAGTCGTGAGGGCTGGAGAAAGGACGTAAAGCAGTTCCTTTTCCATGGCAGCCGCATCCCACTTTCCTCAAGCGACCTTAACAATTTCTGTTGTTTGATCCTGACATTTGCTGGACGGAGTGACTGATCTTAGTGTTGCCTGCGCTTTGTTACTGAGCCTATAATTTGTTCTGGAAATCTCCCGACTGAGAAACGGGTCTTTGCTAACCAATCCGAGATACATCTCTCCTTGACCAAGACATATAGCGAGACACTGAGCTCCAGGTTTCTCTATAATGAGTGGAGGAGTGCCACTAATGGTCCCACCTCTTGCAAGTAATTAGCGTATGATTGTTAACACGGGCGAGGTATAGAGAAGGTAAGGGGTCCAGCGCTTGTTACATTGTTAGCGCTGTTCTTAACCCAGCAGTAAATTAGGGACTCAGTCGATTTTATGACCTCTTTCATCTGCGAGTATTGAACAGCGTGCGTCATGCAAGGAGATTATGAACTGCTTGGCCCGCTGATTTATCCACTCGGCAAATACCAAAAACATCCAGAACTGGTGAAGGTATATACCAATCTCTGTTTGCACATGGAAGCTTCGGAGACTGCATGACCCTACAAAGGTGGTCGTCATAGTACTACAATCTGAAAAGAATATATTAGTCACAGAATTTTATATTTATCGGAGCTTCGTGGGGTAGCGGGTAGCTGTGTTGGTCGTGACGCATTCATGGGACGCCCGCGGTCCAGTACATAGATTCGAACCTTGGTTGCGGCAGTTCTCCACAGTCAACCCAGCTATTCATCCTCCTCTAAAGGCACCTGCCTTTGGCTAGGATTTATATATAATCATTATTAATTTATCATACTTTTTTTTTTCATACTATCCGCCATTTCCCGCGATAGCGAGGTAGCGTTAAGAACAGAGGACTGGGCCCCCGAGGGATCATCCTCACCTGGCCCCCTCCCCCGTTCCTCCCTTTGGAAAACAAAAAAAGAGAGGGAAGGATTTCCAGCCCCCCGCGCTCTTCCCTTTTAGTCGCCTTCTACGACACGCAGGGATTACGTGGGAAGTATTCTTTCTCCCCTATCCCCAGGGATAACACACACACACACACACAAACACATATATATATATATGTATGTATATATATATGTATATATATGTAGCGCAAGGAAACAGACGAAAGAAATGGCCCAACCCCCCCCCCCATACACATGTATATACATACGTCCACACACGCAAATATACATACCTACACAGCTTTCCATGGTTTACCCCAGACGCTCCATATGCCTTGATTCAATCCACTGACAGCACGTCAACCCCGGTATACCACATCGCTCCAATTCACTCTATTCCTTGCCCTCCTTTCACCCTCCTGCATGTTCAGGCCCCGATCACACAAAATCTTTTTCACTCCATATATATATATATATATATATATATATATATATATATATATATATATATATATATATATATATATATATATATATATGTATATATATATTATTTATGTATTTATTTTGCTTTGTCGCTGTCTCTCGCGTTTGCGAGGTAGCGCAAGGATACAAACGAAAGAAATGGCCCAACCCACCCCCATACACATGTACATACATGCACGTCCACACACGCAAATATACATACCTATACAGCTCAATGTACACATATATATACACACACAGACACATACATATATACCCATGCACACAATTCACACTGTTTGCCTTTATTCATTCCCATCGCCACCTCGCCACACATGGAATACCATCCCCCTCCCCCCTCATGTGTGCGAGGTAGCGCTAGGAAAAGACAACAAAGGCCCCATTCGTTCACACTCAGTCTCTAGCAGTCATGCAATAATGCCCGAAACCACAGCTCCCTTTCCACATCCAGGCCCCACACAACTTTCCATGGTTTACTCCAGACGCTTCACATGCCCTGATTCAATCCACTGACAGCACGTCAACCCAGGTATACCACATCGATCCAATTCACTCTATTCCTTGCCCTCCTTTCACCCTCCTGCATGTTCAGGCCTCGATCACTCAAAATCTTTTTCACTCCATCTTTCCACCTCCAATTTGGTCTCCCACTTCTCGTTCCCTCCACCTCCGACACATATATCCTCTTGGTCAGTCTTTCCTCACTCATTCTCTCCATGTACCCAAACCATTTCAAAACACCCTCTTCTGCTCTCTCAACCATGCTCTTTTTATTTACACACATCTCTCTTACCCTTACATTACTTACTCGATCAAACCACCTCACACTACATATTGTCCTCAAACATCTCATTTCCAGCACATCCATCCTCCTGCGCACAACTCTATCAATAGCCCACGCCTCGCAACCATACAACATTGTTGGAACCGCTATTCCTTCAAACATGCCCATTTTTGCTCTCCGAGATAACGTTCTCGACTTCCAAACATTCTTCAAGGCTCCCAGGATTTTCGCCCCCTCCCCCACCCTATGATTCACTTCCGCTTCCATAGTTCCATCCGCTGCCAGATCCACTCCCAGATATCTAAAACACTTCACTTCCTCCAGTTTTTCTCCATCAAACTTACCTCCCAATTGACTTGACCCTCAACCCTACTGTACCTAATAACCTTGCTCTTATTCACATTTACTCTTAACTTTCTTCTTCCACACACTTTACCAAACTCAGTCACCAGCTTGTGCAGTTTCTCACATGAATCAGCCACCAGTGCTGTATCATCAGCGAACAACAACTGACTCACTTCCCAAGCTCTCTCATCCACAACAGACTTCATACTTGCCCCTCTTTCCAGAACTCTTGCATTCACCTCCCAAACAACCCCATCCATAAACAAATTAAACAACCATGGAGACATCACACACACCTGCCGCAAGCCTACATTCACTGAGAACCAATCACTTTCCTCTCTTCCTACACGTACACATGCCTTACATCCTCGACAAAAACTTTTTACTGCTTCTAACAACTTGCCTCCCACAACATATATTCTGAATACCTTCCACAGGGCATCGCTATCAACTCTATCATATGCCTTCTCCAGATCCATAAATGCTACATACAAATCCATTTGCTTTTCTAAGTATTTCTCACATACATTCTTCAAAGCAAACACCTGATCCACACATCCTCTACCACTTCTGAAACCATACTGCTCCTCCCCAATCTGATGCTCTGTACATGCCTTCACCCTCTCAATCAATACCCTCCCATATGATTTACCAGGAATACTCAACAAACTTATACCTCTGTAATTTGAGCACTCACTCATATCCCCTGTGCCTTTGTACAATGGCACTATGCAAGCATTCCGCCAATCCTCAGGCACCTCATTATGTGTCATACATACATTAAATAACCTTACCAACCAGTCAACAATACAGTCACCCCCTTTTTTAATAGATTCCACTGCAATACCATCCAAACCTGCTGCCTTGCCGGCTTTCATCTTCCGCAAA
This sequence comes from Panulirus ornatus, assembly GCF_036320965.1. NCBI lineage: Eukaryota > Metazoa > Arthropoda > Malacostraca > Decapoda > Palinuridae > Panulirus > Panulirus ornatus. Next base: position 23,341,966 of record NC_092234.1, on the reverse strand, counting down.
GCTTTTACTACCTCTTCTCTGTTTACCAAATCATTTTCCCTAACCCTCTCACTTTGCACACCACCTCGACCAAAACACCCTATATCTGCCACTCTATCATCAAACACATTCAACAAACCTTCAAAATACTCACTCCATCTCCTTCTCACATCACCACTACTTGTTATCACCTTCCCATTAGCGCCCTTCACTGAAGTTCCCATTTGCTCCCTTGTCTTACGCACTTTTTTTACCTCCTTCCAGAACATCTTTTTATTCTCCCTAAAATTTAATGATACTCTCTCACCCCAATTCTCATTTGCCCTCTTTTTCACCTCTTGCACCTTTCTCTTGACCTCCTGTCTCTTTCTTTTATACGTCTCCAACTCAACTGCATTTTTTCCCTGCAAAAATCGTCCAAATGCCTCTCTCTTCTCTTTCACTAATAATTCTACTTCTTCATCCCACCACTCACTACCCTGTCTAATCAACCCACCTCCCACGCTTCTCATGCCACAAGCAACTTTTGCGCAATCCATCACTGATTCCCTAAATACATCCCATTCCTCCGCCACTCCCCTTACTTCCATTGTTCTCACCTTTTTCCATTCTGTATTCAGTCTCTCCTGGTACTTCCTCACACAAGTCTCCTTCCCAAGCTCACTTATTCTCACCACCCTCTTCACCCCAACATTCACTCTTCTTTTCTGAAAACCCATACAAATCTTCACCTTAGCCTCCACAAGATAATGATCAGACATCCCTCCAGTTGCACCTCTCAGCACATTAACATCCAAAAGTCTCTCTTTCGCGCGCCTGTCAATTAACACGTAATCCAATAACGCTCTCTGGCCATCTCTCCTACTTACATACGTATACTTATGTATATCTCGCTTTTTAAACCAGGTATTCCCAATCACTAGTCCTTTTTCAGCACATAAATCTACAAGTTCTTCACCATTTCCATTTACAACACTGAACACCCCATGTATACCAATTATTCCTTCAACTGCCACATTACTCACCTTTGCATTCAAATCACCCATCACTATAACCCGGTCTTGTGCATCAAAACCACTAACACACTCATTCAGCTGCTCCCAAAACACTTGCCTCTCATGATCTTTCTTCTCATGCCCAGGTGCATATGCACCTATTAATAATCATCCCTCTCTCTCCATCAACTTTCAGTTTTACCCATATTAATCGAGAATATACTTTCTTACATTCTATCACATACTCCCAAAATGCCTGTTTCAGGAGCACTGCTTCTCCTTCCCTTGCTCTTGTCCTCTCACTAACCCCTGACTTTACTCCCAAGACATTCCCAAACCACTCTTCCCCTTTACCCTTGAGCTTCGTTTCACTCAGAGCCAAAACATCCATTTTCCTTTCCTCAAACATACTACCTATCTCTCCTTTTTTCACATCTTGGTTACATCCACACACATTTAGACACCCCAGTCTGAGTCTACGAGGAGGATGAGCACTCCCCGCGTGACTCCTTCTGTTTCCCATTTTTAGAAAGTTAAGATACAAGGAGGGGAGGATTTCTGGCCCCCCGCTCCCGTCCCCTCTAGTCGCCTTCTACGACACGTGAGGAATGCGTAGGAAGTATTCTTTCATCCCAGTCCCCAGGAATAACATATATATATATATATATATATATATATATATATATATATATATATATATATATATATATATATATATATATATATATATATATATATACATATATATATATATATATATATATATATATATTTTTTTTTTTTTTTTTTTTTTTTTTATACTTTGTCGCTGTCTCCCGCGTTTGCGAGGTAGCGCAAGGAAACAGACGAAAGAAATGGCCCAACCCCCCCCCCCCCATACACATGTACATACACACGTCCACACACGCAAATATACATACCTACACAGCTTTCCATGGTTTACCCCAGACGCTTCACATGCCTTGATTCAATCCACTGACAGCACGTCAACCCCTGTATACCACATGGCTCCAATTCACTCTATTCCTTGCCCTCCTTTCACCCTCCTGCATGTTCAGGCCCCGATCACACAAAATCTTTTTCACTCCATCTTTCCACCTCCAATTTGGTCTCCCTCTTCTCCTCGTTCCCTCCACCTCCGACACATATATCCTCTTGGTCAATCTTTCCTCACTCATTCTCTCCATGTGCCCAAACCATTTCAAAACACCCTCTTCTGCTCTCTCAACCACGCTCTTTTTATTTCCACACATCTCTCTTACCCTTACGTTACTTACTCGATCAAACCCCCACCACTGCAGAACTGGACGCCAGACTTAGCTTCAGCAAGGACATGGTCACACCCATCGACAACGGTAACCTCCAGAAGACCGATTTCGACGATGAAGGCCTGCACTGTGGCTGAGAGATTGACTTGGGGAGGCAGAAGTGATATTGTGACAGTGATTGTGTCAGCGTCGCGTCGCCTCGCCGCAGTGTATCGAGACAGACTTCCCCAGAACTTTTAAAGGGGAAGTAAATGTTTATAGTTGTGTTAATGGAGTGATAGTTTTTATGCATGGTGTTTTTGACAAGAAAATAGTGAAGTTGGAGAAAAATGTAGCTTAGACATTGAAGCTTATTGATACAGTGGTGAAATTGATGAGAACTGCTATTGACGTTTGTGTGAATAAATTGTACATTTCCTTTTCCATAGCCAGAGGTTGAACCATTATGTGACATTCATTTTTTTTTTCATTCATTTCAAGCTAAAAGTTTGTTTTCTAAATTGTTTCTTACATTTGTCATATGTATATATATGTATGTGTGGGTGTGTGTGTGTGTATGTGCGTATGTGTGTGTGTGTGTGTGTGTGTGTGTGTGTATATATATATGTATATTATCCCTGGGGATAGGGGTGAAAGAATACTTCCCACGTATTCCTCGCGTGTCGTAGAAAGCGACTAGAGGGGACGGGAGCGGGGGGCCGGAAATCCTCCCCTCCTTGTATTAACTTTCTAAAATGGGAATATATATATATATATATATATATATATATATATATATATATATATATATATATATATATATATATATATTATCCCTGGGGATAGGGGAGAAAGAATACTTCCTACGTATTCCCTGCGTGTCGTAGAAGGCGACTAAAAGGGGAGGGAGCGGGGTGCTGGAAATCCTCCCCTCTCATTATTTTTTCTTTTTAATTTTTCCAAAAGAAGGAACAGAGAATGGGGCCAGGTGAGGATATTCCCTCAAAGGCCCAGTTCTCTGTTCTTAACGTTACCTCGCTAACGCGGGAAATGGCGAATAGTTTGAAAGAAAAAGAAAATATATATATATATATATATATATATATATATATATATATATATATATATATATATATATATATATATTTATTTATATTTTTATTATACTTTGTCGCTGTCTCCCGCGTTTGCGAGGTAGCGCAAGGAAACAGACGAAAGAAATGCCCCCCCCCCCCATACACATGTATATACATACGTCCACACACGCAAATATACATACCTACACAGCTTTCCATGGTTTACCCCAGACGCTTCACATGCCTTGCTTCAATCCACTGACAGCACGTCAACCCCGGTATACCACATCGATCCAATTCACTCTATTCCTTGCCCTCTTTCACCCTCCTGCATGTTCAGGCCCCGATCACACAAAATCTTTTTCACTCCATCTTTCCACCTCCAATTTGGTCTCCCTCTTCTCCTTGTTCCCTCCACCTCCGACACATATATCCTCTTGGTCAATCTTTCCTCACTCATCCTCTCCATGTGCCCAAACCACTTCAAAACACCCTCTTCTGCTCTCTCAACCACGCTCTTTTTATTTCCACACATCTCTCTTACCCTTACGTTACTCACTCGATCAAACCACCTCACACCACACATTGTCCTCAAACATCTCATTTCCAGCACATCCATCCTCCTGCGCACAACTCTATCCATAGCCCACGCCTCGCAACCATACAACATTGTTGGAACCATTATTCCTTCAAACATACCCATTTTTGCTTTCCGAGATAATGTTCTCGACTTCCACACATTCTTCAAGGCCCCCAGGATTTTCGCCCCCTCCCCCACCCTATGATCCACTTCCGCTTCCATGGTTCCATCCGCTGCCAGATCCACTCCCAGATATCTAAAACACTTCACTTCCTCCAGTTTTTCTCCATTCAAACTCACCTCCCAATTGACTTGACCCTCAACCCTACTGTACCTAATAACCTTGCTCTTATTCACATTTACTCTTAACTTTCTTCTTCCACAAACTTTTCCAAACTCAGTCACCAGCTTGTGCAGTTTCTCACATGAATCAGCCACCAGCGCTGTATCATCAGCGAACAACAACTGACTCACTTCCCAAGCTCTCTCATCCCCAACAGACTTCATACTTGCCCCTCTTTCCAAAACTCTTGCATTTACCTCCCTAACAACCCCATCCATAAACAAATTAAACAACCATGGAGACATCACACACCCCTGCCGCAAACCTACATTCACTGAGAACCAATCACTTTCCTCTCTTCCTACACGTACACATGCCTTACATCCTCGATAAAAACTTTTCACTGCTTCTAACAACTTTCCTCCCACACCATATATTCTTAATACCTTCCACAGAGCATCTCTATCAACTCTATCATATGCCTTCTCCAGATCCATAAATGCTACATACAAATCCATTTGCTTTTCTAAGTATTTCTCACATACATTCTTCAAAGCAAACACCTGATCCACACATCCTC
>NC_092234.1:23332226-23334726 GCF_036320965.1 Panulirus ornatus | reverse complement strand
ATCATTATTATTATTATCATTATTATTATCATTATTATTGCTATTATCAATATTATTACTATTATCAATATTATTATTATTATCATTATTATCAGTTAGGTAATATGACTACAATTTTCTGTGTTGACTATTCAGTCGACCAGAACAAATGATGTATTAAATTTATAGCACAAACCTGGCGTTATACTTCCTAGATAATGAGACATTCCTCACATTAGACAGAAATATGGACATGATGACGAACATAAGAACACTCAGGAGACGACGGAATGTACCATAATGTAAGCGAGAAGGTAAGAAGAGGATTTTCTAGACAACAGGCAAATGCCAACCAGCCAAGGGCAGACAGACAAGCACAATCATGGTAGGTAAACAGACAGGGATCAATTAACAGCCAGGAGTTTATAGACAGCCAGGGGTATAGTAACATGCAAGGATATACAAACATCTAGGGATATACAAACAGCCAGGGGTATAGTAACATGTAAGGATATACAAACTTGTAGGGATATACAAACAGCCAGGGGTATACAAATTGTTAAGAGTTATACAAATAGCCAGGGAGTATATAAACCATGGGTATATAGATAACCAGAACTATAAGAAATGTGGGTTGCCACTGGAAATATATAATCAGACTCTATACATAAATGTTGATTCTGAGAGTAATATATACGATTGTGTGCAAGTGGATGACTGTAAAGTCGATATTATTGGCTTAGAGATAAGCATCTTACACATTTATGTATCTCAGCCTTTGAAGAAACTATTTTCCAGTAAATTACCTAATATTTCAATAAGTCTTCTGTATGCCGTCAGCATTTGATACTATTTGCATTAATCTATGTAAGAAGTTATAGTAATTTTAAATCTATTTACGTTTGTTGCATCAAGGTTACCCTTTAAAAGAAATATTTCAGAAATTTAATTTCTATTTCATCGCTTCATGAGCAACCTTTAAACAGGAAAACTTTCCCAAACTCAGAAAACAGCTTCTGCAGTTTGTAACTCGAGTTTGCCATCAACGCCGTGTCATCAGCAAACAACAGTTCACTCATCTCCCAGGATCCCCCATATCTAACAGACTGCAAGCCTGCCTTTCTCCCCAAGACCGGTACATTTACCTCCCTCACCACCTCACCCATGAACAAACGAAACAATCAAGGTGACATCACACATCCTTGCCGGAAACACTCCTTCACTATGAATCATTCACTCTTCACAGTTGCAGTGCCACTCCTCACTACTTCTTGTAGCTTTTCTACCACACAGTATAATGTTAAAACCTTCCACAAAGCGTTCATATCAGCTATATCATACGCTTTCTCCAGATGCATAAATGCTACATATAAATATTTCTCTTACTTTAAGTATTTCTCACACAAATTCTTCAGAGCAAATATCTGATCCACACATCCTGTACCACTCCTAAAACCATCGTTGTTCATCCCCAATCTGATGCATTGTGCATGCCAACACCCACTCAATCGCAACTCTTCCATACAGCTGACCAGATACACTCAGCAAGTGTATACCTCTGTAATATATACTTACCTCCTTCCCCAGGAGTTCCTTCTATCTTTATGAGACTTCCGCAGCGGTCAGGATGACAGGCACATCTACCGGACCGGACAATAGATCATAGAGTATAAAGATACTGTGTGTATGTCTATGTGGGGAGACTGTAGGGCATTAAGCAGTAAGTGTTCGCTGCCTTCATTGTGGAAGCTGCATCATGAGCACGAAGGGTCGTGGATGTGTTGAATCGGTGTTTGTAGTACTGTAGGGATGGGTGATGTCCAGAGAATAAACGGGAAACTTTGACTCGTGTTTGTCTGGGGAGTGTGGCTTCTGATGAGTGCATATCTGTTGAAGTGGAGTTTCAGACTGACCGTAGATGGCTCTTGTTTAGAGTTTGTTTACTTATTTCCGTGTGTATGTGCTATGTTCGTGTTGGGTCGAAGGAACTGTGAGCTGAGGGCGCTGAGTCTTTTTATTTCTTCTTTGGGGATGATGGTTAGTTATAGAGTGGTTTTGGTGGGAGAGGCTGCATAGAAGTGGATGCTAAGCAATGTGAGGTGAGATTATACAGGAAAAATCATTGTTTAATTGTGTAGGTGTTTAGAGTTTATGGTTACTATGCAGTCAGTGATTATTCCGAGTGATTTATTTTGTGTGGTTTTCAACTTTCTTAATACTTGTTTTTGAAAGTGTGGAAGACCAAGTAGGTGAGGCGAAATTTAGAGCAGATCAGGTGAATTGTTTGTAGAGTATGTTTGAGGATTCTTTTTCTTGTCCAAATAAGGTACCAACTAGTGTTCTAGGGACATCTATTTTGAGTAGTGATATTTTGGTGTGGGGATTAAATGTTATGTTTGTCATATGTTGTGCATAAAATAATTGGCTTGTCCATTGGTTGTAATTGTCCATTAGAATAGACTGGAGGGTTTCCATCTGGTGTTAAAGGAGAGATTGATGACTTATATAGAGATGCAAACAT
>NC_092234.1:23312226-23327226 GCF_036320965.1 Panulirus ornatus | reverse complement strand
TTTCACGTCCTATGATGGTGTACCTTCCCTTAGCAGACGATAGTTCACAACACCAGTAGCACCAGAGCGTAACACGTACTAGGGTAGGTACGATCAACTGTGTATTCCTTGTTCGTTAGATCCGATCTCCGGACGATACATTCTGGAACCTATTAAGCCTTTCCTCTTGTTTTCGTTCGCTGGTTCTGTCATATTCGCCAGGGAGTAATGGTCAACCTTGGTATGTTTATTTTCTACGTAGACCCTCTGAATATTCACCAGAGATTCGAGTTGAGGTCTGATCCACGGATGTCCTTCGGCTTCTGAGAGTTGACTGAACCCTTTTAGATGATAAGGATAAGTCAGGATGATATCGATTCACTTAGTTTGTGAAGGAGATTTGATTTTCAAAGGTTACTAATTCTGTATGTATATATATATATATATATATATATATATATATATATATATATATATATATATATATATATATATATATATGGCGGGGTGGCGCCGAGAACGGATGAAGGCAAGCAAGTATGAATATGTATGTATATGTGTATATGTGTACGTATATGCGTAAATGCTGATATGTATATGTATATGTATGTATTTGTACGTGAATGCTCGTGTATGTATATATGTGTGTATGTGAGTGGATGGGTCTTTCTTCGACTGTTTCCTGGCGCTACCTCGCTCACTTGGGAAACAGCGATCAAGCATCATAATGATAATATATATATATATATATATATATATATATATATATATATATATATATATATATATATATATATATATATTCGCATATATAGACACAACAGTAGGTATAAAGTATTATGCAAAATTGATTAACGATCATTTTTTTTTCTTGCTTATCTAGACATTAGATGTGATGTTTGAAGTGATTGCATTTACATTCTCGTCTACAGGGTATGAAAGTGTTACCAAAGTTTATCTAAAGCAGAATCTAAAAAAGAAATCAAAAATCTGTTTAATTTTCATGATGTTTACCAGCACAATATGAAAAAAAACCGAAAAAATCAATACTTACTAAGCCTAGAAATTTTGTGATAAAATACACACACACACACGCACACACACACACACACACACATACACACACACACACACACACACATACACACACACACACACACACACACACACACACACACACACACACACACACACACACACATACACACACACACACACGGGCCTCCGTGATGTAGTGGCTAGAGTTAATGCTCAGACAACATGGGCTCCGCCCAGGGTCGGGCCCACATGGGTTCTAATCCTGGGGTGCGGCAGTCGACCCACAGCCAATCCCAGCTGTTCATCTTACTCTCGTGGAAGGTTACTAAATGGGCACCTTTCTCAGGCTGCAGTGTGTATGTGTGTGTGTGTGTGTGTGTGTGTGTGTGTGTGTGTGTGTGTGTGTACATACATACAAATAAAGACATAGTGCACATATACACGGGTAAGAGACGGGGCAACACAATTCCAAAACTCTTTCTCCGTAACACGTAAACAAACAGTGATCACTCACACACATGTTGTGGGACTCAGGAGCGTAAACTCCTCATCCCGTCCAGCACAGATACGTAATTTCAGGGAGGTAATTGGACACACAAAGCAAAGAGATGTAGACATATGCAACATTAATCAGACAATGGGTAATGGAGTTTACATCGTGGATTACGTAATAAGAAATTATTGTGATACATATTACGATCTCGTCTCTCGAGGCAAATGATATTTTAGTCAACTTGGAAATTGGTTTTTACCACAGAGACAGTAATAAGTTTAGGATGACATACACGACGTATATTCGACCTAAGTTAAATTATACAGCAACTTTTTGGTTCTTCTTACTTAAGGAGCCACACACGACTTTTGGAGGAGGTCCGTTGAAACGCAACAAGAATGTTACCAAACCTGAGTGGAATGAGTTACGGGATGAGGAGGGAATCACTCGATCTCTCCACTCTGGAAGACATGATTAATATATATATATATATATATATATATATATATATATATATATATATATATATATATATATATATAATGACACGATGCCCGTAACGTAATGGACGTTTTAAGACCATGTACATCCAGAGTGCGTAATGGGAAGTGAGGGGAGGAAGTGTGGGGAAAAAAGTGAGGAAATGTTTAGAGGGAGGCGAGGAAGTGTTAGGAAAGTGAGGAAGAGTAGGGAAGGAATCGAGGAAGTGTAGGGAGGGAGACGAGGAAGGATTCCTTGAACAAAGGAATAGTGAGACAAGCTAAGCAAAGATGAGCTAGATGTTAGCACGATTAGCAGCTATAAAAGCCTTTTATGTTAAATATGCAGGAGTAAGATGTGGAGGGCGTCACGAATGTGAAGTTCCCTCCCCATATGTAAAATTGATAACACACACAGACACACACACACACACGCACACACACACACACACACACACACACACACACACACACAGAAAACGTCATCAGGTGTTCTACCGCTACACACCTAACACTCTACAAGGCCCTCTGTGATAATACATTCTGGGAGAAACCTCTGCTATCCCACTAGGCTACAGTAACAGGAACACTCCAACATTAATCAGTGGTGTGAGAAAGTGGAAGAGCTGGGAGGATGACACAGTAAATATCCTATATTCCTGCGTTCATCAACTCTCCAATAAACAACAATCCAATCGCCTCCATCTGCCAAAGACTCTTCCACCCAGATACCCCATGCCTCCCTGCCTACCCTCCAGCCAACAGCCTCCCTTAGAGTCAGTACAATGATATGCACTTGCCAGACGGTCACAAACCCTGAAGGTCAAGCGCTTCACTACACCCAGCGACTTACCTATGATATTCTAAGTGGGGATCTCGTCTGAGCCAGCCTTACCTCCATGGTCGATCATCACTGCTTCGCTTAATAAGTCAACGTTGACAGACTGACTCTAAGGAACTATATATATTTCCCAAATACCGTAGAATGACCGGTCCTGGAGGTCCCAAGTCAGTCAGTCAGTCGTCAGTTAGTCAGTCAGTCGTCAGTCAGTCGTCAGTCAGTCAGTCACTCACTCACTCACTCACTCAGTTCTCATTTGTAGTACTTACCTTAACCCTAAGTGGCTCTGGTGGTACGAGAGGGGAGAAGTCGAGAATGCGCCATTACCCTAATACGTTAGTTGTGTTCTTCAAAACCTTTCGGCTGGGTTTTCCCGTAGTGGAAAGTTTGAAATGGACAACAAATATGAGTCAGTCTCTTGTCATTGCCATCTACCTGATCCCCATTCAATCCTGTGAAAGTTTTTGCATGAGGTGGTTTACCCAGGCAGTGCAGGTTCCATAGACCCACAACAATTAATAATGATGAGAATCTCCTCTACCACCCGCTATCTCCTCAGACTTGTAGACTTCATCTGTCGTAAACTATAGAGACGCAAGACCTCTGTGACTTTTTCCTTCGACGATTTCATCAAATTTCTCGAATTAGTCAGCCATGACACAACTATCATCCCTGGGCCGCCGAGACGTGTCCTACCATGGGTGCTATATGATCTCAGTGAACGTCTCCAGACGGTACGAGTTCGACATGCCGTTTCCATCCGTCAGTCCCTCACCTTAGGCACAGACATGGCTCGCTCATGCCTCCTCACCTATACAAATGATGTTGTAATGGATGCACCTGATCGAAGGGAAATACGTTGACGACTTTACCAGTAGAACCTGCATTAACAACAGAAATCCCGACTACATCGCCCTCAGAACACTCATAAAGGCTCCAGAACGTCGTCATCTACTACACCAGACTACAGGAAGGCTGTCATCATGCACGTCAGGCTGGGTTCCGAACCCAGCCCCAACTCTTGCTGTCTATTAGACTACAAGCCACTCCAAGTTGTTTAGTCTGACACGCTTTTCGTTTTTACTTTAGACGGTAAAATGTGCAGTAGGAATTACGTCAGTTATCACATCAGAGTATCCAGTTGGCATCGTCGACGTAGGACACAACCATCCTGCACAAGAGCTCAGCAAAACCAACTTTCATTCTTCGTAAACTTGTCTACACCTCTCGCACCTGGTCCTCTTCCTTATCCACAAAGGCAAAGGAAAAAAAGTGAGGAAAGGGTTAGGCAAGGCAATCTTGTGTCCATTTTGCACCCACTATTTAGACTCAGAGGCATTCAACACACTCGGCTTCCAGACTCTCTTCTCACACTGGTCATTGGAGATCTCTCGTCCACAGATTACAGTTGGGTACTGCAACACCACAAAGCTTACTTAAGCTTTTACAGCTGCTGAAATAACACGTCCACCCCAGCTACTGTGACCGTTATTAGTTTGGTAAACAACAGAACACCAACCTGATATTTGTGCAAAGATTGTTGATGTAAAGCCTTCAGTTTTTCTCGATATATCCACTGTTCACGCAGGTCATATCTTATCATTTAGCCTTTAGTTAATTTAACAAAACGTTAGTTATTATTGTTGTTATCATTATGATCTTTACTATTATTACTATTATTATTATCATTATCATCATCATTATAACTATCATTGTCATTATTCATACTTATTATTATTATCACTATTATCATTACTATCATTATTATCATTATCATTATTATTAATAATATCATTATCATTATCATCATTATTAACCATTATTGTTATTATCATCTTTACTATCATTACTATTTTTACTGTCATTATTCCTATTATAGCTATCATCATTATTGTCATTATTACTATTATCATTATCATTACTATCATTGATATTATCATTATTATTATTATTATCATTGGCTGAATGATACAAGGAGAAAGGCATTTCCCCTGGTGGATCCCTGTAACATAAACCAAGGCTCTCCTGCCGCAGGGGTGGGCGTGGGTGACGGAACATGAGGGTAGGTGTGTTTTTCAGTAGCACGGTCGAGTAACACAGGGTTAGTCACATTGTGCTATCATACCCTGGGGGCTAATACATATATATGAGGGGTTCTTGACCTTCGCTACTGGGCCCAGGATCGAGACATCGTAATTATTGGTCTGGACGAAATATGAAAAACTCTACAGCGTAGATGATGATAGAGAGACTGAAGATTGTGTAGAAGGGCAAACGATGGCTGTGATTGTCTCTATGACAGAGAGGCAGCGCCAGGAGGAACCTGCCGTATGTCACCAGAACAGTATTGTGAAGTCAGTGAACACAGTTTTATAATAGTGGGAAAATATATGTATACAGACTCATATATGGATAGATAGATAGATGGATAGATAGATAAATAGATAGATAGACAGATAGATACCAGAAAAAGCTTGTCTTGTTTCGTCTTCGTCAGACTGAAGAGCAACAAAGATGGCACAAGGGCTAAGAGAGATGCGTAACGGTGAGAGGCTTGGGCCATTCTTACCCATTATGGAAGAGAGAAGAGTAAGCAGTGACTTAATCACAACCTTCAAGCCTCTCGACCTGTTGGAGTGGTAGGCAAAGGTAAAGGCAGAACAACCAGAACAGCAAGAAACTTTTTAAAAAGGTGTAAAGAATTATCTTTATTCTCTCAAAACAGAAGCTGAATGAAATTAGTTAAAGTGATGAAGGCATGACAGTACAGATAAGATTAGAAAAACTCTACGACAGTGTCCAGCGAGTTTCAGAGATGAGGCCCCAAGAGTGTAGAACCACCCCTCCCATACTGTGCAAATATTCATACACACACACACACACACACGACCATCGTCACCCATATATCAGCACAAGGTTATGAATATACAACTAATCCTTCCCCAGTCAAAGATTAATTATTTCTATACGTTTATTGATTTCTTATTCTACATCCAATTGAATTTAGACTATGACGATTTCTCAGTACGAGGTTAATTACAACCCCGTCAGAGGTTGAGGTAAATCATGCTGAACAAAACAAAATCATGCGTGGATCGAAATCTGGTACATTGATCATCTTCGACAAGTCTGCAGAGATATCTGAAGTACACATTCATAGGGAGTATATCAAAGTAATGGAATGATCTCCCTTCAGTGGTTCAGTTGGGAGTGTATTAAAGTAATGGAATTCTCTCCATTCAGGTAAATGTACTCAGTCATATGGGTTGTTGCATCTTGGCGTACAATTCCACGTGCTTGCTTATGCTGTCCATTTTTAGCAGCCATCCTCAGCTACTTACATGGAAACCTATCATTCCGGCCTCGCCTGCCCATACACACGCTTCCCTATTGTTGCCCTAAGGCACCCGACCAGTTCCATCCATTTCCGAGGAGATCTTTCATGCATTAGCACACCCACTCCCCTCCTCCCAGCACCTCTTGATGGGCTGTCGTGCCAGTGAAGCGCTGGGCTGTGTTGGACATGTTATTTGTAAGTTAACATAGCGCGAGTCCATTTATTTTGGATCCCGCCCCCTAAACAAGGGTGCTATTGACGTCAGCGCACTGGGTAGCCCCGGACGCCTACAGTCCACACATTCATATTCCGTAATGACACACACCAAGTCCCTCCAAGTAGTTTATTACACACCAGCCGAAGTTGTGTCGAAGATCATCCATATCTGCCAAGTACAGACAAGTGTAGAAAAAGACAGACACAGACAGGCAGGAAGACAGAAGGAAACACACACACACACACACACACACACACACACACACACACACATATACATACACGTGTATATAGATAAGGATATATTCAGCAAATTTTTCATACTGTACTACAGGCCGGGGTTAGAGGAGGGCAACAAAGTTGGTCCTAAAGTCATGAGTCCTGAGTTAAAGTGAAGGGTTAGGGGCCACAAGTGCGAACACTATGGAAGAGAGAAGGGTAAGGGATGACTTGTTCAAAAGTCCTCATCTATCTAAACCAGTTTGATAATATCAGCAGTGAACGGTTGTTCGAAGGATGCAAACATAGAACAACCAGAGGCTCATAACTGGAACTTTTATGCATGAAACATCCTGGGAACAATGAGAAGTTCTCCAGTACGAGAGTAGTGTTATTACCAGCACTGCCCTGGGAGGGTAATAGTGAGGCCTGATGATTATCATCATTATTATTATTAATGATGTTGTTGTTGTTTTTGCTGTGGTTTTTATGTCTGTTGTTATTGTTATCATTATATTCATGACTATCAATATCACAGTTATTCAGAGAGCTATAGACCACTGGGGCCCATCCAGGTTCTTTGTGCCGGTAGCAAGAGGTAAACAAGAGAGTACTGAAATTACAGATGTATAAGTCACAGAGCATCAGCCGGGGGAGGAGCAGTGTGTCCTCAGGAGTGGTAGAGAGGGTGAGCACCAGTCATCGGCTTTGGAGTGCCTGTGTGATCAGTACTTGGAGAAATAGATCTAATTGTATATGGGAATAAAGGATATGAAAATGGCGTCCGGCAGGGGTCACACAGAGGTGTTTTTGAAGAAACTATTCATCATGGAGGAAGTGGAAAGTTGCTATCTCTCTCAGCTCATCCTCTGGATCTCTCTCATACACGTATCACTTACTACCACACCTCCCTCTTATCCTATCATTTCTTATTCGATCAATCCTCCTTTCACCACATACTGTCCTCAAACATTTCATCTCCACCACATCTATGATCACCTGAATATTTTGTCTAAGGCTCACTCCTCATCCATACAACACCAAACGGACCATTTTACTATTAAGCGTAGCCACCACTGTTATTAAGGACAGTAAACTCTCTCTCCACATTTCTTACTACGCCCAAGACCGCTACCCTTCCTCAGCCACCCCGCTCCTCACTTGAGCTCACATGGTTTCCACTCGCTGCCATATCCACACCCTAGGTTACCAAAGCACTCCATTTCAAGTTTTCTCCAAGTAACCTTATCTCTTCGTTCTTCATTGCCAAACCTAGTAACGATGCTCATATTCACATTGGTCTCCCCACTCTCCTTACACACACTCCCCCAGATTCAGACACCAGTTTCTAATTGTACTTTCTCACCTGTATCTCCCAACAGGGTTGTTTCATCAGCAAACAACAACTGACTCACCCCTAGCCCCCCACTCCCCCCAACCCCCAACCCCACCCACACCCCCCCACCCCCACCCTCCTCCTCCTCCACCTCCCCCTCCACTCCCGACAGTTTGTATACCTGCTTTTCTCTCCAACACTTTTTCATTCACCTCCCTCACCACCCCAACCATAAAGAAATTAAACAGCTATGGTGACATCACAACTCCCTGCCGCAGATCCAACTTCACCTGGAACCACTTGCCCTCCTCTCTACCTACTCGTAGACACGCCTTACTCTCTTAACAAAAGCACCACAATACTTCTAATAGCTTTCTACCTACACTATATATATTCGTAACACCTTCCACAAAGCATCTCTATTAACCCTGTCATATGCTTTCTCCAGATCCAGAAATGCCGTATACAAATCCTTCTGTTTCTCTCAATATTCTCCCAATCTGTTGCTCTGTTGCCACCACCCTCTCAATCGCAACTTACCAGATACACTCAATAAACTTATACACCTGTTACTCGAACACTCAGCTTTGTTCTCCTTGCCTATATACAGTGACACTATACATGCCTTCTGCCAGTATTTATATGTATGTATGTATGTATGCATGGACGTATGTATATATGTATGTATGTATAATCATTACCGTTATCATAACTATTATCATTACAGATATTAACATCACTCTCAGTAACATCGTTGTTATTATATCATCATTCATTGATGTCATTGATGCAACCTCTCTCTCTCTCTCTCTCTCTCTCTCTCTCTCTCTCTCTCTCTCTCTCTCTCTCTCTCTCTCTCTCTCTCTCTCTCTCTCTCTCTCTCTCTCTCTCTCTCTCTCTCTCTCTCTCACCGCCCGTAAACTTGTTGGAGACGTACCATTTACGGAAGTGATGCTTCAGTAAATACAATACTAAACAGACTGAGCCACTTAAATACATGCATTACGTGATGTAGTGAGTTTGTATGAAATCTCTTTATTTCGTGGTGCTGGAACATACAGTATAGCTAACAAACTTGTAATATCATCTCACTACCCTAATAAAACCAGACCCCCTTTTCATTAAGGGAATTAGCTCTTCTCTCTCTCTCTCTCTCTCTCTCTCTCTCTCTCTCTCTCTCTCTCTCTCTCTCTCTCTCTCTCTCTCTCTCTCTCTCTCTCTCTCTCTCTCTCTCTCTCTCTCTCTCTCTCTCTCTCTCTCTCTCATCATATATAATCCCACTGACTACCGAGGAATGCTAATCCTCCGAAATTAGTCGCTGATTATACCAATAACTTAGAGTTATGGCACCAGCGACGTAGAGAGGAACTGTTTACAAAGGTAATCTTGCAAGATTATCAGTATATACGGCAGAGGATTATTATATTAGATACTATGATCCAAGATTAATATCTTAAGCAGTACATAGCGGAGTATTATCAACCAGGATTAATTCTATAACTAGTACGTCACAAAGTAATATAAACATAAGCATCGCCTATCAGGCTTCATCATGCCTATAAACCTAGTGGTTCAATAAGCACAATTAAGAAATTTCATTGACGTACAATTTGATAAGAAATTGAATAGATAGAGTTGATCTTCAGCATAACTAACGGCTCAAGACTTGTGGTGTCTGGCGGTCATAATCATGCGACATAATGGTGTCTGACGGTTATAATCATGCGACATAATGGTGTCTGACGGTCATAATCATGCGACATATTGGTGTCTGACGGTCATAATCATGCGACATATTGGTGTCTGACGGTCATAATCATGCGACATATTGGAGTCTGACGGTCATAATCATGCGACATATTGGTGTCTGGCGGTCATAATCATGCGACATATTGGTGTCTGACGGTCATAATCATGCGACATAATGGTGTCTGACGGTCATAATCATGCGACATAATGGTGTCTGGCGGTCATAATCATGCGACATAATGGTGTCTGACGGTCATAATCATGCGACATAATGGTGTCTGGCGGTCATAATCATGCGACACAATGGGTTCGAAACCTGGGCGCGGAAGTCAGTATACACCATAACCCAGGTGTTCATGCTCTTCACGTGGCTGATCGAAAAAATTGTACCTGGTTTAGTTTGGTGTGTGTGTGTGTGTGTGTGTGTGTGTGTGTGTGTGTGTGTGTGTGTGTGTGTGTGTGTGTAAGCATAAATACTTAAGACTAAACACATGACACGCATATACAAGGTAAAGAGACGAGGCAACGCGAGTGTAAAACTCATCTGTACACCATATATGTCATATGAAAGCAAGATTTTTCATGTGCATATCCGATTTTCCTCATGCAAACTAGATTGGCCATACCCACACCCGAACTACAGTGTGCATACCAGATCTTATTTAAATGTTAGCTGAGACGTCACGTGCACCTGAGGCCCTGATCAAGGCCATCTCATTAACGCTATATATATATATATATATATATATATATATATATATATATATATATATATATATATATATATATATATACATTTTTTTTTTTTTTTTTTTTTTTTTTTTGCTTTGTCGCTGTCTCCCGCGTTTGCGAGGTAGCGCAAGGAAACAGACGAAAGAAATGGCCCAACCCACCCCCATACACATGTATATACATACGTCCACACACGCAAATATACATACCTACACAGCTTTCCATGGTTTACCCCAGACGCTTCACATGCCTTGATTCAATCCACTGACAGCACGTCAACCCCGGTATACCACATCGCTCCAATTCACTCTATTCCTTGCCCTCCTTTCACCCTCCTGCATGTTCAGGTACCGATCACACAAAATCTTTTTCACTCCGTTATTCCACCTCCAATTTGGTCTCCCTCTTCTCCTCATTCCCTCCACCTCCGACACATATATCCTCTTGGTGAATCTTTCCTCACACATTCTCTCCATGTGACCAAACCATTTCAAAACACCCTCTACTGCTCTCTCAACCACGCTCTTTTTATTTCCACACATCTCTCTTACCCTTACGTTACTTACTCGATCAAACCAACTCACACCACACATTGTCCTCAAACATCTCATTTCCAGCACATCCATCCTCCTGCGCACAACTCTATCCATAGTCCACGCCTCGCAACCATACAACATTGTTGGAACCACTATTCCTTCAAACATACCCATTTTTGCTTTCCGAGATAATGTTCTCGACTTCCACACATTCTTCAAGGCTCCCAGGATTTTCGCCCTCTCCCCCACCCTATGATCCATTTCCGCTTCCATGTTTCCATCCGCTGCCAGATCCACTCCCAGATATCTAAAACACTTCACTTCCTCCAGTTTTTCTCCATTCAAACTCACCTCCCAATTGACTTGACCCTCAACCCTACTGTACCTAATGACCTTGCTCTTATTCACATTTACTCTTAACTTTCTTCTTTCACACACTTTACCAAACTCAGTCACCAGCTTCTGCAGTTTCTCACATGAATCAGCCACCAGCGCTGTATCATCAGCGAACAACAACTGACTCACTTCCCAAGCTCTCTCATCCCCAACAGACTTCATACTTGCCCCTCTTTCCAAAACTCTTGCATTCACCTCCCTAACAACCCCATCCATAAACAAATTAAACAACCATGGAGACATCACACACCCCTGCCGCAAACCTACATTCACTGAGAACCAATCACTTTCCTCTCTTCCTACACGTACACATGCCTTACATCCTCGATATAAACTTTTCACTGCTTCTAACAACTTGCCTCCCACACCATATATTCTTAATACCTTCCACAGAGCATCTCTATCAACTCTATCATATGCCTTCTCCAGATCCATAAATGCTACATACAAATCCATTTGCTTTTCTAAGTATTTCTCACATACATTCTTCAAAGCAAACACCTGATCCACACACCCTCTACCACTTCTGAAACCACACTGCTCTTCCCCAATCTGATGCTCTGTACATGCCTTCACCCTCTCAATCAATACCCTCCCATACAATTTGCCAGGAATACTCAACAAACTTATACCTCTGTAATTTGAGCACTCACTCTTATCCCCTTTGCCTTTGTACAATGGCACTATGCACGCATTCCGCCAATCCTCAGGCACCTCACCATGAGTCATACATACATTAAATAACCTTACCAACCAGTCAACAATACAGTCACCCCCTTTTTTAATAAATTCCACTGCAATACCATCCAAACCTGCTGCCTTGCCGGCTTTCATCTTCCGCAAAGCTTTTACTACCTCTTCTCTGTTTACCAAATCATTTTCCCTAACCCTCGCACTTTGCACACCACCTCGACCAAAACACCCTATATCTGCCACTCTATCATCAAACACATTCAACAAACCTTCAAAATACTCACTCCATCTCCTTCTCACATCACCACTACTTGTTATCACCTCCCCATTTGCACCCTTCACTGAAGTTCCCATTTGCTCCCTTGTCTTACGCACTTTATTTACCTCCTTCCAGAACATCTTTTTATTCTCCCTAAAATTTAATGATACTCTCTCACCCCAACTCTCATTTGCCCTTTTTTTCACCTCTTGCACCTTTCTCTTGGCCTCCTGTCTCTTTCTTTTATACGTCTCCCACTCAATTTCATTTTTTCCCTGCAAAAATCGTCCAAATGCCTCTCTCTTCTCTTTCACTAATACTCTTACTTCTTCATCCCACCATTCACTACCCTTTCTAATCAACCCACCTCCCACTCTTCTCATGCCACAAGCATCTTTTGCGCAATCCATCACTGATTCCCTAAATACATCCCATTCCTCCCCCACTCCCCTTACTTCCATTGTTCTCACCTTTTTCCATTCTGTACTCAGTCTCTCCTGGTACTTCCTCACACAAGTCTCCTTCCCAAGCTCACTTACTTTCACCACCCTCTTCACCCCAACATTCACTCTTCTTTTCTGGAAACCCATACAAATCTTCACCTTAGCCTCCACAAGATAATGATCAGACATCCCTCCACACAATTTTCCACGTGATCAAGATATTCCTATGAGTCCACTGGGAAAATGAATAATAATCTTAATATTAGTGAGGGTCTATACAAAGTAGATAACTATACTGTTGATAAGATTTGTAAAATGATAAGTTTATGAACACTCGTTGTATGTTTTGGACAATCACATGTTTATCAAATGGCGTCCTAGCTTCGTCTCCTCGATGTATATCAACTGACTGTTATATTTCTCTCTTGTATCTCCCCTCCCCTGATGATGTGATTATTACACGAAAGTGCACTTGGGAACTTTTCGTGTTTCATTTTCCCAGTGGACTCATAGGAATATATATATATATATATATATATATATATATATATATATATATATATATATATATATATATATATATATATTGGAAAAGTGTGTGGAAGAAGAAAGTTAAGAGTAAAAATGTGAATAAGAGCAAGGTTATTAGGTACAGTAGGGTTAAGGGTCAAGTCAATTGGGAGGTGAGTTTGAATGGAGAAAAACTGGAGGAAGTGAAGTGTTTTAGATATCTGGGAGTGGATCTGGCAGCGGATGGAACCATGGAAGCGGAAGTGGATCATAGGGTGGGGGAGGGGGCGAAAATCCTGGGGGCCTTGAAGAATGTGTGGAAGTCGAGAACATTATCTCGGAAAGCAAAAATGGGTATGTTTGAAGGAATAGTGGTTCCAACAATGTTGTATGGTTGCGAGGCGTGGGCTATGGATAGAGTTGTGCGCAGTAGGATGGATGTGCTGGAAATGAGATGTTTGAGGACAATGTGTGGTGTGAGGTGGTTTGATCGAGTGAGTAACGTAAGGGTAAGAGAGATGTGTGGAAATAAAAAGAGCGTGGTTGAGAGAGCAGAAGAGGGTGTTTTGAAGTGGTTTGGGCACATGGAAAGGATGAGTGAGGAAAGATTGACCAAGAGGATATATGTGTCGGAGGTGGAGGGAACAAGGAGAAGAGGGAGACCAAATTGGAGGTGGAAAGATGGAGTGAAAAAGATTTTGTGTGATCGGGGCCTGAGCATGCAGGAGGGTGAAAGGAGGGCAAGGAATAGAGTGAATTGGAGCGATGTGGTATACCGGGGTTGACGTGCTGTCAGTGGATTGAATCAGGGCATGTGAAGCGTCTGGGGTAAACCATGGAAAGCTGTGTAGGTATGTATATTTGCGTGTGTGGACGTATGTATATACATGTGTATGGGGGTGGGTTGGGCCATTTCTTTCGTCTGTTTCCTTGCGCTACCTCGCAAACGCGGGAGACAGCGGCAAAAAAAAAAAAGAAAAAAAAAAAAAAAAAATATATATATATATATATATATATATATATATATATATATATATATATATATATATATATATATATATATATATATTATTATCATTATTATACTTTGTCGCCGTCTCCCGCGTTTGCGAGGTAGCGCAAGGAAACAGACGAAAGAAATGGCCCAACCCCCCCCATACACATGTATATACATACGCCCACACACGCAAATATCCATACCTTCACAGCTTTCCATGGTTTACCCCAGACGCTTCACATGCCTTGATTCAATCCACTGACAGCACGTCAACCCCGGTATACCACATCGCTCCAATTCACTCTTTTCCTTGCCCTCCTTTCACCCTCCTGCATGTTCAGGCCCCGATCACAAAAAATCTTTTTCACTCCATCTTTCCACCTCCAATTTGGTCTCCCTCTTCTCCTTGTTCCCTCCACCTCCGACACATATATCCTCTTGGTCAATCTTTCCTCACTCATCCTCTCCATATGCCCAAACCACTTCAAAACACCCTCTTCTGCTCTCTCAACCACGCTCTTTTTATTTCCACACATCTCTCTTACCCTTACGTTGCTCACTCGATCAAACCACCTCACACCACACATCGTCCTTAAACATCTCATTTCCAGCACATCCATCCTCCTGCGCACAACTCTATCCATAGCCCACGCCTCGCAACCATACAACATTGTTGGAACCACTATTCCTTCAAACATACCCATTTTTGCTTTCCGAGATAATGTTCTCGACTTCCACACATTCTTC
>NC_092234.1:23132226-23307226 GCF_036320965.1 Panulirus ornatus | reverse complement strand
TATATATATATATATATATATATATATATATATATATATTCCATTGTTCCATCCCCTGCTGAGTCCACTCCCAGATATCTAAAACATTTCACTTCCTCCAGTTTTTCTCCATTCAAATATACCTCCTTGTTCATTTGTCCCTCCACATTACTGAACTTAATAACCTTGCTCTTATTCACATTTTCTCCTTTCACTCTCTTTACCAGTCTCAGTTACCAACCTCAGCAGTTTCTCACCCGATTCAGCCACCAGCACTGTATCATAAGCGAACAACAACTGACGCACTTCGAGCCCTCTCATCCACAACTGACTGCATACTTGCCTTTCTCTCCAAAACTCTTGCATTCACCTACCTAACCAACCCATCCATAAACAAATTAAACAGCCATGGAGACATCACGCATCCCCTGCCGCAAACCGACATACATTGGGAACCAAACACTCTCCTCTCTTCCTACACGTACACATGCCTTACATCCTTGGTAAAAACTTTTCACTGCTTCTAGCAACTTACCTCCCATACCATATACTCTTAAAACCTTCTACAAAGCATCTCTGTCAATCCTATCATATGCCTTCTCCAGATCTGTAAATGCTACATACACATCCATCTGTTTTTCTAAGTATTTCTCACATACATTCTTCAAAGCAAACACCAGATCCACACATCCTCTGCACACCATATTTACCATGTGCATACCAGACTTGCCATATTTACACCAAATTCATCACATGCACACCAGAGTTGCCATATGCATAACAGATTTGCCGTATGCACACTAGATTTACCTTATGCCTAATAGATTTGTCATGTGCACACCAGATTTGCCATATGCACAAGAGATTTGCAATATCATACCAGATTTACTATAGACATACC
Organism: Panulirus ornatus; assembly: GCF_036320965.1. NCBI lineage: Eukaryota > Metazoa > Arthropoda > Malacostraca > Decapoda > Palinuridae > Panulirus > Panulirus ornatus. The sequence goes on along the minus strand of NC_092234.1, from coordinate 23,306,346 downwards.
AAATTTGTCATATTCATTCCGGATTTAACTAAAATTGTCTCGAACTGCACTGAAAACTAGTTTAAAGAAACTGAATACATGAGAAATGATGGGCAAATAGGCAACCGGGGTATCAATTATGGATACGTATACCACGTCATTTCCAAGAAGTGGGCTACATGCGAGAGAAACACGACTAAAGCCCATGTACGTATAATCATAAATGATTATACTACATTATATCATATTAAACTACAGTAAATCATATTTTGTTACATTATATTATATAATTATACATCATGTCATATTATATTATATTGTATTAAATCAAAGTATATTCAATCATATTTTATGACATTATATCATATAATGTTATATCATATTGTATTATATCATACCACATGGTATGGATTATTCTAGATCAAAGCAAAAGATAGCATATCATTTCCTGCAACAAAAACTTCATGATCGAATGTGAGGGTCACTTTCAGTTAGCTCAATTCTCCGCTTATGATCCGGTTGCTTGGGTCTGGCTAACTCAGTTGCTAGTTTAACTGAGGTTCGACTGGGTTAGCTTAGCTCAAGCTACTCGAGGTTAAGCTACATCTTCAGTTAGCTTCGATACAAGTAAATCAGGTCATTTTATCTGATTTCTATTTTTTTCTCAGATTAACTCAAGTTCGTTTTCGTTGAATTTAAAGGTATCTGGAATTACTGTTCTTTTATACAATATATGTTTCTCAGGGTTAGGCGCATAGGTTCGAATCCTGGCTACCAAAAGAAGGCACGTAGAACGGGGCCAAGTGAGGATGTTCCCTCTTAGGCTCAGTCCTCTGTTATTAAAGCTACCTCGGTAACGCGTAATATGGCGAATATATATATATATATATATATATATATATATATATATATATATATATATATATATATATATATATATATATATATATATATATATATATATATATATATTTATATATATATACATATTTATATATATATATATATATATATATATATATATATATATATATATATATATATATATATATATATATATATATATATATATATATATATATATATATATATATATTCCTAGAGTCCACTGGGAAAATGAAACACGATAAGTTCCCAAGTGCACTTTCGTGTAATAGTCACATCATTAGGGGAGACACAAGAAAGAAATATCAGTCAGTTGATATACATCGAAGAGACGAAGTTAGGACGCCATTTGGTAAACATATATATATATATAGATATATATATATATATATAAATTTTTTTTTTTTTTTTGCTTTGTCGCTGTCTCCCGCGTTTGCGAGGTAGCGCAAGGAAACAGACGAAAGATATGGCCCAACCCCCCCCCCCATACACATGTATATACATACGTCCACACACGCAAATATACATACCAACACAGCTTTCCATGGTTTACCCCAGACGCTTCACATGCCCTGACTCAATCCACTGACAGCACGTCAACCCCGGTATACCACATCGATCCAATTCACTCTATTCCATGCCCTCCTTTCACCCTCCTGCATGTTCAGGCCCCGATCACACAAAATCTTTTTCACTCCATCTTTCCACCTCCAATTTGGTCTCCCACTTCTCCTCGTTCCCTCCACCTCCGACACATATATCCTCTTGGTCAATCTTTCCTCACTCATTCTCTCCATGTGCCCAAACCATTTCAAAACACCCTCTTCTGCTCTCTCAACCACGCTCTTTTTATTTCCACACATCTCTCTTACCCTTACGTTACTTACTCGATCAAACCACCTCACACCACACATTGTCCTCAAACATCTCATTTCCAGCACATCCATCCTCCTGCGCACAACTCTATCCATAGCCCACGACTCGCAACCATACAACATTGTTGGAACCACTATTCCTTCTAACATACCCATTTTTGCTTTCCGAGATAATGTTCTCGACTTCCACACATTCTTCAAGGCTCCCTGGATTTTCGCCCCCTCCCCCACCCTATGATCCACTTCCGCTTCCATGGTTCCATCCGCTGCCAGATCCACTCCCAGATATCCAAAACACCTCACTTCCTCCAGTTTTTCTCCATTCAAACTCACCTCCCAATTGACTTGACCCTCAATCCTACTGTACCTAATTACCTTGCTCTTATTCACATATATATATATATATATATACATATCTTTCTTTTCTTTTAAGCTATTCGCCTTTTCCCGCGTTAGCGAGGTAGCGTTAAGAACAGAGGACTGGGCCTTTGTGGGATATCCTCACCTGGCCCCCCTCTGTTCCTCCTTTTGGAAAAAAAAAAAAAAAAAAAAAAAAAAAAAAAAACGAGAGGGGAGGATTTCCAGCCCCCCGCCCCCTCCCCTTTTAGTCGCCTTCTACGACACGCAGGGAATACGTGGGAAGTATTCTTAATCCCCTATCCCCAGGGATATATGTATATATATATATATATATATATATATATATATATATATATATATATATATATATATATATATATATATATATATATATATATATATATATGTATATATATATATATATATATATATATATATATATATATATATATATATATATATATATATATATATATATATATATATATATGTATATATATATATATATATATATATATATATATATATATATATATATATATATGTATATATATATATATATATATATATATATATATATATATATATGTATATATATATATATATATATATATATATATATATATATATATATATATATATATATATATATATATATATATATATATATATATATATATATATATATATATATATATGCTTAATTTGTTTATGGATGGGGTTGTTAGGGAGGTGAATGCAAGAGTTTTGGAAAGAGGGGCAAGTATGAAGTCTGTTGGGGATGAGAGAGCTTGGGGAAGTGAGTCAGTTGTTGTTCGCTGATGATACAGCGCTGGTGGCTGATTCATGTGAGAACTGCAGAAGCTGGTGACTGAGTTTGGTAAAGTGTGTGAAAGAAGAAAGTTAAGAGTAAATGTGAATAAGAGCAAGGTTATTAGGTACAGTAGGGTTGAGGGTCAAGTCAATTGGGAGGTGAGTTTGAATGGAGAAAAACTGGAGGAAGTGAAGTGCTTTAGATATCTGGGAGTGGATCTGGCAGCGGATGGAACCATGGAAGCGGAAGTGGATCATAGGGTGGGGGAGGGGGCGAAAATTCTGGGAGCCTTGAAGAATGTGTGGAAGTCGAGAACATTATCTCGGAAAGCAAAAATGGGTATGTTTGAAGGAATAGTGGTTCCAACAATTTTGTATTGTTGCGAGGCGTGGGCTATGGATAGAGTGGTGCGCAGGAGGATGGATGTGCTGGAAATGAGATGTTTGAGGACAATATGTGGTGTGAGGTGGTTTGATCGAGTAAGTAACGTAAGGGTAAGAGAGATGTGTGGAAATAAAAAGAGCGTCGTTGAGAAAGCAGAAGAGGGTGTTTTGAAATGGTTTGGGCACATGGAGAGAATGAGTGAGGAAAGATTGACCAAGAGGATATATGTGTCGGAGGTGGAGGGAACGAGGAGAAGAGGGATACCAAATTGGAGGTGGAAAGATGGAGTGAAGAAGATTTTGTGTGATCGGGGCCTGAACATGCAGGAGGGTGAAAGGAGGGCAAGGAATAGAGTGAATTGGATCGATGTGGTATACCGGGGTTGACGTGCTGTCAGTGGATTGAATCAGGGCATGTGAAGCGTCTTGGGTAAACCATGGAAAGCTGTGTAGGTATGTATATTTGCGTGTGTGGACGTATGTATATACATGTGTATGGGGGTGGGTTGGGCCATTTCTTTCGTCTGTTTCCTTGCGCTACCTCGCAAACGCGGGAGACAGCGACAAAGCAAAAATAAAAAAAAAAATGTATATATATATATATATATATATATATATATATATATATATATATATATATATATATATATATTTTTTTTTTTTTTTTTTTTTTGCTTTGTCGCTGTCTCCCGCGTTTGCGAGGTGGCACAAGGAAACAGACGAAAGAAATGGCCCAACCCCCCCCCATACACATGTATATACATACGTCCACACACGCAAATATACATACCTACACAGCTTTCCATGGTTTACCCCAGACGCTTCACATGCCTTGATTCAATCCACTGACAGCACGTCAACCCCGGTATACCACATCGCTCCAATTCACTCTATTCCTTGCCCTCCTTTCACCCTCCTGCATGTTCAGGCCCCGATCACACAAAATCTTTTTCACTCCATCTTTCCACCTCCAATTTGGTCTCCCTCTTCTCCTTGTTCCCTCCACCTCCGACACATATATCCTCTTGGTCAATCTTTCCTCACTCATTCTCTCCATGTGCCCAAACCATTTCAAAGCACCCTCTTCTGCTTTCTCAACGACGCTCTTTTTATTTCCACACATCTCTCTTACCCTTACGTTACTTACTCGATCAAACCACCTCACACCACATATTGTCCTCAAACATCTCATTTCCAGCACATCCATCCTCCTGCGCACCACTCTATCCATAGCCCACGCCTCGCAACAATACAAAATTGTTGGAACCACTATTCCTTCAAACATACCCATTTTTGCTTTCCGAGATAATGTTCTCGACTTCCACACATTCTTCAAGGCTCCCAGAATTTTCGCCCCCTCCCCCACCCTATGATCCACTTCCGCTTCCATGGTTCCATCCGCTGCCAGATCCACTCCCAGATATCTAAAGCACTTCACTTCCTCCAGTTTTTCTCCATTCAAACTCACCTCCCAATTGACTTGACCCTCAACCCTACTGTACCTAATAACCTTGCTCTTATTCACATTTACTCTTAACTTTCTTCTTCCACACACTTTTCCAAACTCAGTCACCAGCTTCTGCAGTTTCTCACATGAATCAGCCACCAGCGCAGTATCATCAGCGAACAACAACTGACTCACTTCCCAAGCTCTCTCATCCCCAACAGACTTCATACTTGCCCCTCTTTCCAAAACTCTTGCATTTACCTCCCTAACAACCCCATCCATAAACATATATATAAACATATATATAAATAAATATGCATATAAATAACGTCAGTGACATGGCCTTGATTAGAGCCTCAGTTGCCCGTGCCGTCTCAGATAACATAAGAGAAACAGATACTCTCGATGGTATTTAGTTTTTGACTTTATGTTTCTCGTTATAAATCTAGCTTTTTCCATGATTTTTTTTTTCATTCTAAGGGAAGTCAGATAATTTTTTTATTTTAAAGATATGTCAAACAGAAGCTTACTTGAGTTTTCTAAAGATGTTGGTGCGCTGTAAACTTAAATGTAGCACTATAAAAAACCTAATTAGCTTACGATTAACATATTAATGAGCCTGAAGAGTGGATTATCCCAAGCGGACTATATTATACCTGACATATCGTCAAAGATGTGCAGTTATCCTGTGCCACACCGCCATATATGACGATATAGATACAGATGCATCTGCCAGATAGAACAGCGAGAGTCTCTGCTTAGTATAGCACTGAGATGCGCTGGTGGATATAGCTAACTAGCGGGCATAGTTTGCTAGTGGATATAGCTGATTAGTTGATATAGCTGACTAGTGGATATAGGTGACTAGTGGGCATAGTTTGCTAGTGGATATAGCTGATTAGTTGATATAGCTGACTAGTGGATATAGCTGACTAGTGGGCATAGTTTGCTAGTGGATATAACTGACTAGTGGATATAGCTGACTAGTAGTTAGCTGACTAGTGGATATAGCTTGTTAGTGGATAAGGTTGACTAGTGGGAATAGCTGAGTAGTAGATATAGCTCACTAGTGGACATGGCTTATTTGTACACATAACTTACTTATGGATATATCTAAGAAGAGGATATAGCTTATTAGCGGATAAAGCTTACTTCTGGACGTAACTTATCAGTGGTAATAGCTTACTTCTGGATGTAACTTATCAGCGGTAATAGCTTACTTCTGGATGTAACTTATCAGTGGTTATAGCTTACTTCTGGATGTAACTTATCAGTGGTTATAGCTTACTTCTGGATGTAACTTATCAGTGGTAATAGCTTACTTCTGGATGTAACTTATCAGTGGTAATAGCTTACTTCTGGATGTAACTTATCAGTGGTTATAGCTTACTTCTGGATGTAACTTATCAGTGGTAATAGCTTACTTCTGGATGTAACTTATCAGTGGTTATAGCTTACTTCTGGACGTAACTTATCAGTGGTAATAGCTTACTTCTGGATGTAACTTATCAGTGGTTATAGCTTACTTCTTGATGTAACTTATCAGTGGTTATAGCTTACTTCTGGATGTAACTTATCAGTGGTTATAGCTTACTTCTGGATGTAACTTATCAGTGGTAATAGCTTACTTCTGGATGTAACTTATCAGTGGTTATAGCTTACTTCTGGATGTAACTTATCAGTGGTTATAGCTTACTTCTGGACGTAACTTATCAGTGGTTATAGCTTACTTCTGGATGTAACTTATCAGTGGTAATAGCTTACTTCTGGATGTAACTTATCAGTGGTTATAGCTTACTTCTGGACGTAACTTATCAGTGGTAATAGCTTACTTCTGGATGTAACTTATCAGTGGTTATAGCTTACTTCTGGACGTAACTTATCAGTGGTAATAGCTTACTTCTGGATGTAACTTATCAGTGGTTATAGCTTACTTCTGGACGTAACTTATTAGTGGTAATAGCTTACTTCTGGATGTAACTTATCAGGGGTTATAGCTTACTTCTGGATGTAACTTATCAGTGGTAATAGCTTACTTCTGGATGTAAGTTATCAGTGGTTATAACTTACTTCTGGATGTAACTTATCAGTGGTTATAGCTTACTTCTGGACGTAACTTATCAGTGGTAATAGCTTACTTCTGGATGTAACTTATCAGTGGTTATAGCTTACTTCTGGATGTAACTTATCAGTGGTAATAGCTTACTTCTGGATGTAACTTATCAGTGGTAATAGCTTACTTCTGGATGTAACTTATCAGTGGTTATAGCTTACTTCTGGATGTAACTTATCAGTGGTTATAGCTTACTAATGAATGTATTTCACCACTGTATACAGCTTACTGGGAGATATAGTTTACCAATGGATATAACTTTTAGTGAATATGGCTTATCTGTAGATATAGGTAACTTATTGATATAGCTTACTATCAAATATAGTTGACTATTGTTATAACATATCATATACAGTAGCTGTCAATATGATTATGATAACATGATGACGTAATGATAACGATAAAGACGCACTGTGTCGTAGCGGTAGCGACTGTATCGTAGCGGTAGCGACTGTATCGCAGCGGTAGCGACTGCTGGTGAAGCCGTCGGGACCCGTAGCCGCCAGTGTCAACATCTACACGAGGTTTGTCTCTCATTTTAGGGATGCCCCAAAGGCTCAAAAGCGACCCTTAAACTGATGTAAAACATGAAACAGAACCTCAGTCTGGTGTCCATCCCCTGAATAGAAACAACTTGGCCTCAATCAAGCAGGATCCCCGGCTATTCAGGACTGGCGAGGTTAGACAGAATGGATATATTTAATTCCGGCATAAAACTCCTGTAAAGGACCGAGGGACCGCCATATGGCATAGACATTCCATTATGGAGGTAAGCGGCGAGAGAAGAGAGACGAGGAGAGCTCGTGTAATCGGGTAATCTTACACGAGTCTTAAACGTAAAATATCTGGGCAAAAAGATGTGTGGGACGAAGGACCTGTTGGCCGAGTGGCTGGTCGGATGCCGCTGGGCTGGGGACAGACGGAGCGTACGCCGCAAATTACCTCCACATAGAGAATTAAATTCGAGTAGAAACGTTTAATTTTCAGACGATGCAAACGGCCGACTGATAAAACCTGTCCACTGCTTTGCAGAGGTGATGTCACTGCTCGGTTTAATGGCAGAATTACTGTGGCAATGAGCATGTTACAACCTTAACTAAGGCCGCTGGTGAAAAGGATTCCACAGTTGTTTGTGGTCAGGTTTCATGATTCGTTCCTCCTCGGCTGACGAAGGTAGGAGGTCAGTGTTAATAAGATGACGGGCGGGCGGCAGGGAGGGGATACACTGGTCTCAGGAAGTAGGTAGTCGTGTCTGGTACATACACCGCCTCCAGGACCAGCTACTGTTGGATCTCTTATCTTGATCCGAGAGAGAGAGAGAGAGAGAGAGAGAGAGAGAGAGAGAGAGAGAGAGAGAGAGAGAGAGAGAGAGAGAGAGAGAGAGAGAGAGAGACATCGATCTTGTGAAGTGACTCAAGTCACAGGAAAGTGTCTGGTCAAGTACAGCTTATTCATCTTGTATAAACAAATGCAATCTGCCCGATTTTATAATCGCCGTTTTACATATGTATGCATATATATATATATATATATATATATATATATATATATATATATATATATATATATATATATATATATATATATATATATATATATATATATATATATATATATATATATATATATGTATACTCATATATACAAGGCTTTTCCTCGTGTGTTTTTATTCACATCAATTTTGCTTATCTGTTATGGGCGAGTGAAGTGTTGTGTATTTCCATTCATCATTTATCATAAGAAGACCCAACTCCTCTCCAGCCTTCGCTAAGGACGAAAAATAACTTTGACTTCGTGTCATCATTCCACATTTATTTTTCTCTCACTCATAATTAACCCACAAATGTTTTTCTTTCCCAGTAGACATAAAACTATGTTACTTTCCTTAACATCAAGATCATCGCAGTTGTGCAAGAAAGTAAGATTTTGAACGAGGGAACCAGAAGGTTTGGGTGTCAAGATTCAAGACTGAGCCTGGCATGGGCCCCTTCTCGGGTGTGCCATTACTGGCACAAGTCGGGTGTATGTGCCTGGGGTACCATTACTGGCACAGGGGAGCCTGTGTGTAGCATTAGCGTAGTGAACTATTAGATGGATGTGTGTGTTGTATGTGTTAACCGGAAGACAGTTTGAGATCATTATACCATGTGTAATAAAGAAATAGTTACAATTCAACAAACTCTTTTATAAGATGATAAAATTATATTGCAAAACATTGAAAATGGCTCTGGCTCAGTGGCTTGGAGTTACCCAGAGGTGTCCATGTCTGGGGATGTGGCCCTCACTGACGGGCCAGTGGGCCTATCAGGTGTTGGTACTTTACTATTAACTGTCCGTCAAACAACTTAAGAACCCTGGGCGATACGTTGAGGACTATTCTTATCATCCTATCTCTCATCGCTTAAGCATTCTTCTCATCGTGTTTATAACGAGAAAGATTACGGTATTTGGCGACGCGTGGCCTGTGTGAGGGACGAGTGAGGGAAGCACAGACGGCCGTGGGTGGGCGGCTTTCTGGAGACGGGCGGCCAAGACTGGCCGTGGGTGGGTAGCTCTCTAGAGAGAGGCGGCCAAGACTGGCCGTGGGTGGGCAGCTCTCGAGAGACTGGTGGCCAAGACTGGCCGTGGGTGGGCAGCTCCCGAGAGACTGGTGGCCGAGGGTGGCCGACTTTATGACTCCTGCTGGAGGCCCATATCAACCTGATGGTTTTTATTAAGGTTGATAAAGGCAGCACAAAGGTATGGCTGGAGGTTTTTTTCTTTTTTTGTTCAGATTGCCATACTGGTGCACACGGTTTATGGATGATAAGTTCAGTGAGTTACATTACACGAATGACTTACATATACTCATGAACACACACACACACACACACTCACACACACACACACACACACACACACACACACACACACACACACACACACACACACTGTATAAAGGAGTGCTGATGATTCATGATCTTACTGAACAGGACAATATACAGAAATAACGATGAAAGAGCGATCAGGATGGAGCAGCAAGACACACATTCCTCAGAGACAGTAAAGTTCTGGTCATAGAAAAAGTCAGTTATAAAGAGATGTATGAGGAGAACTTGCGTACCCATGAAGGTAGAGTGTCATGGAGAACTTGTGTACCCATGAAGGTAGAGTGTCATGGAGAACTTGTATACCCATGAAGGTAGAGTGTCATGGAGAACTTGTGTACCCATGAAGGTAGAGTGTCATGGAGAACTTGTGTACCCATGAAGGTAGAGTGTCATGGAGAACTTGGGTACCCATGAAGGTAGAGTGTCATGAGACCCTGGGTACCCATGAAGGTAGAGTGTCATGGAGACCCTGGTTACCCATGAAGGTAGAGTGTCATGGAGACCCTGGGTACCCATGAAGGTAGAGTGTCATGGAGACCCTGGGTACCTATGAAGGTAGAGTGTCATGGAGACCCTGGGTACCCATGAAGGTAGAGTGTCATGGAGACACTGGGTACCCATGAAGGTAGAGTGTCATGGAGACCCTGGGTACCCATGAAGGTAGAGTGTCATAGAGACCCTGGGTATCCATGAAGGTTGAGTGTCATGGAGACACAAGTTCTGAGGGTGTACCGGCGAGTCACTGAGCAAACTACAATCAGAGGGGCTGATACACCATTATTACTTGATCGTATCTATATAAATAGTACATTGGAATCTGAGCTTATCAGATATCATTCCCCAGCTGGACACAGTGGTTATATAATGCTTGAAATTGGTCGTGTGAGAAACGATAACATAAGATCAGAGAGGAAATCTGTCTCAAAGAGATGATTCTCGGCCAGACTATACAGAAATGAAAAATACTTTGAAAACATAAAGTAGGAAATGGATTTCTGTGGCCATGATACATATTATTGTTATGAAGGGATCCTAGAGTCTACGGTGAAAGATAAAGAATGATGGGGTACCGTTGGCTGGAAGTAAAGCTGGAAGGTTGAATGAAAAAGATGTATGGCTCGACAAAAGATTTTAAAGACTGAAAAAGTTTGAGAATGTTTTTTGGAGGAGATACACTCTTAGTTACAGCCAGCCAGCATTTTGAAGGTACGAAATGAGTGCAGCAAGATAAGACACGAAGAGCAAATAACTCTGAAAAGAATATTGCAGGTAAAGCGGGAGATAATGTAAAACTCCTCCATAAATTCATCATGTATAAGCAAATTGTTGGTTGAAGGACAGCAAGTCAAGCAAAGGGATTGAGAGGATAGAGTTGTGTTGGATGATCTAGAGATATGTAAAGTGACCAATGAAAAATACTAAATTGTTTTCGTACTGTTAGGCTTCGTGACTCTAACACCTGTGAGATGAAGTGGGAGAGAAGTCTTGGAAATCAGTGAAATTAAGAGGAAAAGCTAATGCAGACTGCTGAGAGGCCTTGACACAAATAATGAACTATATTCCTGATGAAGTTTCTCTTTACGATTTGAAGGATGTGCTTGACAAACCTGTTTCAGGAAGTTATAATGCCAAGGGAATGGCTGCCACATTCTTTAAGACAGAATTTACTTTCCTTGTTAAGGCTACTGCAGCTTTGGACAGAATGCTTCCAGCTGTGCTGACCGTACATAAGCAAAGGTTATTTTGGCCCAGGATGGAGTCCTACAATTTGTCTCCTGACCAGATCTTTATTGCCCAGTCATGGTTCGATCACTCTTGCTTTGTTGCTTATTGAGTCAGGGACAAAGGGTATTGGGTAATGGCACTCTCCCCTTCTCTTCATAAAGGGAAAGTGGGTTCATTTGCTTTCTACTTTTGCAACCAAATCTCTCTGATCCAAAAGCAAAAGTATCTCTAGTAGTTTCTAAAATTCTATCTTTCCTCGTCTCTTCCGAGCTGGTAAATAATCAGCAAACTCTTTAACTAATGAATATGCTCTTTTTATCGTCTTATTTCCTCTAATTAAACTTTGGATGATTCACCGTCTATTCCTTCTCCCCAGTCTCCTCTTGTATTTTCTTCACAGTAGTTTTCTAAGCACTTTTCCAGCCCTGGATGGGAAAGGCATTTTGCCCAGATGGCATACTCCTCACGCGCGATTAGATCGTCCCTGTCAAAGCCCAGACATTTCTCTCTCCTTAGAAGCATGATTTGGTGCAGTCCAAGACAACAAAAGAAGACCGTTCTAATCTTTCCAACTATCGGCCTATCGCTCTCACTTCCGCTGTCCATAAAGTCTTTGAAACCCTCCTCAACTCCCACTTTTATAAACAGTTAGAATCCAATTCCTTCTTATGGTCAACGATAGGGCTTTCGCCGTGCGAGGTCTACTGGCGACTTCTCCTACTAGATTCATCTACGGTCGAATTCTTTCACAGTGATTTTGATGAACCGTTTTTCGCACCCTTCGAAATCTCCAGATCATTTGGTTGTGGCAATTGTCTTTACTCTCTAAACTTCCTTTTTTTCAGTTTCCTGCTTCTCTATGTTCCCTAATACAGAACTTTCTTTGTGATGAGTCCAATGCAGTGGTTCTTGATGAGGCGACATCTCCCTCTTATCTAATCAACCGTGGTGTTCATCAGGAATCTGTCCTCTCACCTTTCCTCTTTCTTCTCTCGGTAAATCACTTTCTCTCATCATCACTCGTAGATAGATGATCCAACCATTGCACACTTCCAAGACACTTTTCCTCCCCTCCTCATCCTGATACTCGCTCTCTATGTTGAACATAAACCCTCCCTGTGTTGGGCATGTGCAGCATCTCAGAATGAGGAATCAGTAACCTGGTTACATTCACTAGAGCTGAGACGCAATTTCTCCCTGTAACTCTTCCTGTGTTTCACTCTGTCACTCGTGTCGCACAGTTCAATTTCCAAACACCGCAGTTCATCCGTGCAATAACGTCAACATGTTGAGCATGTCCATATCCTCTGTTTTCTCCTAAAAACTCAATGCAGTCAACCCACAAAATCTATTTCTCAGAAGTTAGTGATACTGCATAGATGCTGTAATTGCTTATCTTGTGAGCATTTAATTCACATTTACGGTGGTTTTGTTGGCCCAGTCTGGAGTGCTGTTCACATATCTGGGATGGTTCTTTGTCCACTTCCCTATTCGCGAGGGTGGATTTAAAGGTCTTATGACTAACCAGACATCATCTCTCATTCAACCATCCTTTTCTGTCCTCTTCCTATTCTACAGGTATTATTTTGGCCACTGCTCTCGTGAGCTGCCTGCACGTGTCCCTACCGTCAAGGCTTGATCTCATGGCACGTGCCTGGCTGCTGCTTCCCTTAGTTTATGTGTAGAGACTGGCTTTATGTGGAATGATAACCCTGCTTATCTCCAACAGTTAAGCTTTAAGCTGAGGAAATCTTTTCCTTCATTTGTTTCTCCCGCTTTCAGCATTTAAGAGTAAGGTCTACAAACACTTGCAGAACACTCATTACTTTCTTTGTTCATTTTCTCTCATGTTTTTCTTTTCTTTTCACCTGAGATGGCCCGGACTGGGGGCATAGTATGCTTGTGCCATGTCCATCACTACGAAAAAAAAAATTGCGTTCAGTGTGGTTTGCAAAATGTTGGAAAAGACAATGAATAGATAGACCGCTTGCAAATGTGAAATTTCCTAAGCGATAGATAACACGGATTCAGGGAAATCGTCATATGTAAGAAACCTCTCACTCTTCTGCGAGAGAGTGAGGATATTCTCAACAAAAGAAAAAGGCTGAAAGATTATGTGTACAGTATCAAGACTACCAGAAAGCATTTGACACTATTCCACATTAAGGGTATGCGAAGTTGGTGGAGCTTCCGGGAGGAGAGGGAGATGATGATTCCTCCGATGGATAGAGCATTGCACTAGTGGAAGGGAGGAAATAGTGCGTAACAGAGGAACCTTCTCGAGATGTAGTGGGGTGACCACTGGCGTGCCGCAGGGATCGCACGTGGGACCATTACTCTCAAGTGGTCAACGTAAATAATGAGCCAGGCAGACTGGATCTGCTTCCTCAGGCTGACTTGGTCATGGGATCTGGCCCAGCACAAATAAGTGATTAACAATAAGTAATCACACACACACACACACACACACACACACACATCGACTTACTTCACCCCTGGCTACTTACTTCGTGCCAAGGTTCATAATCAGAGTCGTCAATCTCACTTCAGCTGCACATATATTCCTCGGGAATGCTCTCGCATGATAAAGGATAATTAATTGTTGATGAACTCTTAGAGCTGCGGTTACGGTAGCAGGTCGTGACCATTAGCATGCAAATGTGTAAGGTACGTCCAGTTATACCGCTAATGTTATCATGAGAATGATATAATGACACTCGCTACTGACTTACGGCATCAGTAGCACCTTCCCGCGACCAGGAGACGTGTGTGAGTATATATGTGTACGGCGAAAGGTTGGAGTAGGTGGGAGTTGTGTGGGTGTGTGTGGCATGGTGGGCAGGTGTGTAGATAGCCGTGCACCCACACACGGGTAAATATATATATATATATATATATATATGTGTGGTGTGAGGTGGTTTGATCGAGTAAGTAACGTAAGGGTAAGAGAGATGTGTGGAAATAAAAAGAGCGTGGTTGAGAGAGCAGAAGAGGGTGTTTTGAAATGGTTTGGGCACATGGAGAGAATGAGTGAGGAGAGATTGACCAAGAGGATATATGTGTCGGAGGTGGAGGGAACGAGGAGAAGAGGGAGACCAAATTGGAGGTGGAAAGATGGAGTGAAAAAGATTTTGTGTGATCGGGGCCTGAACATGCAGGAGGGTGAAAGGAGGGCAAGGAATAGAGTGAATTGGAGTCATGTGGTATACAGGGGTTGACGTGCTGTCAGTGGATTGAATCAAGGCATGTGAAGCGTCTGGGGTAAACCATGGAAAGCTGTGTAGGTATGTATATTTGCGTGTGTGGACGTGTGTATGTACATGTGTAGGGGGGGGGGGGCATTTCTTTCGTCTGTTTCCTTGCGCTACCTCGCAAACGCGGGAGACAGCGACAAAGTATAAAAAAAAAAAAAAAAAAAAAAAAAAATATATATATATATATATATATATATATATATATATATATATATATATATATATATATATATATATTGGAAAGGATCACAATTTTGCGCGTGATCAAGATGTTCCTATGAGTCCACGGGGAAAATGAAACACAAAAAGTTCCCGAGTGCACTTTCGAGTAATAATCACATCATCAGGGGAAACACAAGAGAGAAATATAACAGTCAGTTGATATACATCGAAGAGACGAAGCTAGGACGCCATTTGGTAAACATGTGATTGTCCAAAACATACAAAGAGCGTTCATAAACTTATCATTTTACAAATCTTATCAACAATAAAGTTATCTAACTTGTATAGACCATCACTAATATTAACATTATAATTCTTTGTGAATTTAATAATAGAAGATTCAAGGATATTTCTCTTGGTAATAGAGTTAGAGTTAATAACTGAGATGGCGTTACTCCAGTCAATACAATGATCATAGTTTTTAACATGATTAAACAAGGCATTTGATTCTTGTCCCGTTCTCATACTATATTCATGTTGCTTAAGTCTAACAGAAAGATCCTTACCAGTCTGACCAAGGTAGAATTTATCATAGTTTCCACAAGGCACTTTTTAGATGCATCCAAGAGAATTTTCTGGTGAATTCCTGATTAAGATGTTCTTTATAGTATTATTGTTGCTAAAGGCAACATTTACATTAAAGGATTTAAGCAACATGGGAAGCAAAGTGAAAGTATTATTAAAAGGGAGAACTAAAAGATTCTTGGTGTCAATGGGAGGTTTGGGCTCAACTCTATAGAATGATTTCTTTGCTAAATTAAGGGATTTATCAAAGAAAGTACTAGGGTACTTTAACTTAGATCCAATAGAATATATCTCCTCAAAATCATCATCAATAAATTCTGGACTGCAAATGCGTAATGCCCTAAGGAACATAGATTGTAATGATGATGATTTAACTCTGTCATGTTGAGATAAGTAATAATGGATATATGAGCATACATTGGTGGGTTTTCTGTATATGCTAAACTTAAACTTGTTTCCTTGTCGATGGATCATGCAATCTAAAAATGGTAACATACAATTATTTTCGTTTTCTACAGTAAATTTGATTGAAGGTACTAAATTGTTAAGTGAGGTGAGAAATATTTGTAAATTTCATTTGTCGGCCAGACACAAAGAACATCATCTACATACCTAAACCAAATTGCATTAGAAGGGAAGATATCGTTTAGTAATATTGTTTAAAAATATTCCATGTAAAGATTACTTAGTACAGGTGAAAGAGGGTTACTCATTGCCATACCAAATTTATGAGTTAAATTGTCATCATTTCAATCTATGTTCCTTTGGACAATCATATGTTTACCAAATGGTGTCCTAGCTTCGTCTCTTCGATGTATAACAACTGACTGTTATATTTCTCTCTTGTGTCTCCCCTGATGATGTGATTATTACACGAAAGTGCACTTGGGAACTTTTCGTGTTTCATTTTCCCCGTGGACTCATAGGAATATATATATATATATATACATATATATATATATATATATATATATATATATATATATATATATATATATATATATATATATATATATATATATATATATATATATATATATATATATATATATATATATATATATATATATATATATGAGTTTGGTAAAGTGTGTGAAAGAAGAAAGTTAAGAGTAAATGTGAATAAGAGCAAGGTTATTAGGTACAGTAGGGTTGAGGGTCAAGTCAATTGGGAGGTGAGTTTGAATGGAGAAAAACTGGAGGAAGTGAAGTGTTTTAGATATCTGGGAGTGGATCTGGCAGCGGATGGAACCATGGAAGCGGAAGTGGATCATAGGGTGGGGGAGGGGGCGAAAATCCTGGGAGCCTTGAAGAATGTGTGGAAGTCGAGAACATTATCTCGGAAAGCAAAAATGTGTATGTTTGAAGGAATAGTGGTTCAAACAATGTTGTACGGTTGCGAGGCGTGGGCTATGGATAGAGTTGTGCGCAGGAGGATGGATGTGCTGGAAATGAGATGTTTGAGGACAATGTGTGGTGTGAGGTGGTTTGATCGAGTAAGTAACGTAAGGGTAAGAGAGATGTGTGGAAATAAAAAGAGCGTGGTTGAGAGAGCAGAGAGGGTGTTTTGAAATGGTTTGGTCACATGGAGAGAATGAGTGAGGAAAGATTGACCAAGAGGATATGTGTCGGAGGTGGAGGGAACGAGGAGAAGAGGGAGACCAAATTGGAGGTGGAAAGATGGAGTGAAAAAGATTTTGTGTGATCGGGGCCTGAACATGCAGGAGGGTGAAAGGAGGGCAAGGAATAGAGTGAATTGGAGCGATGTGGTATACCGGGGTTGACGTGCTGTCAGTGGATTGAATCAAGGCATGTGAAGCGTCTGGGGTAAACCATGGAAAGCTGTGTTGGTATGTATATTTGCGTGTGTGGACGTATGTAAATACATGTGTATGGGGGTGGGTTGGGCCATTTCTTTCGTCTGTTTCCTTGCGCTACCTCGCAAACGCGGGAGACAGCGACAAAGCAAAAAAAAAAAAAAGAATACATATATATATATATATATATATATATATATATATATATATATATATATATATATATATATATGGAACCATGGAATCGGAGGTGGATCATAGGGTGGGGGAGGGGGCGAAAATCCTGGGAACCTTGAAGAATGTGTGGAAGTCGAGAACATTATCTCGGAAAGCAAAAATGGGTAGGTTTGAAGGAATAGTGGTTCCAACAATGTTGTATGGTTGCGAGGCGTGGGCTATGGATAGAGTTGTGCGCAGGAGGATGGATGTGCTGGAAATGAGATGTTTGAGGACAATGTGTGGTGTGAGGTGGTTTGATCGAGTAAGTAACGTAAGGGTAAGAGAGATGTGTGGAAATAAAAAGAGAGTGGTTGAGAGAGCAGATGAGGGTGTTTTGAAATGGTTTGGGCACATGGAGAGAATGAGTGAGGAAAGATTGACCAAGAGGATATATGTGTCGGAGGTGGAGGGAACGAGAAGTGGGAGACCAAATTGGAGGTGGAAAGATGGAGTGAAAAAGATTTTGTGTGATCGGGGCCTGAACATGCAGGAGGGTGAAAGGAGGGCAAGGAATAGAGTGAATTGGATCGATGTGGTATACCGGGGTTAACGTGCTGTCAGTGGATTGAATCAGGGCATGTGAAGCGTCTGTGGTAAACCATGGAAAGCTGTGTAGGTATGTATATTTGCGTGTGTGGACGTATGTATATACATGTGTATGGGGATGGGTTGGGCCATTTCTTTCGTCTGTTTCCTTGCGCTACCTCGCAAACGCGGGAGACAGTGGCAAAAAAAAATATATATATATATATATATATATATATATATATATATATATATATGTATATATATGAGTCAATTGGGAGGTGAGTTTGAATGGAGAAAAACTGGAGGAAGTGAAGTGTTTTAGATATCTGGGAGTGGATCTGTCAGCGGATGGAACCATGGAAGCGGAAGTGGATCATAGGGTGGGGGAGGGGGCGAAAATTTTGGGAGCCTTGAAAAATGTGTGGAAGTCGAGAACATTATCTCGGAAAGCAAAAATGGGTATGTTTGAAGGAATAGTGGTACCAACAATGTTGTATGGTTGCGAGGCGTGGGCTATGGATAGAGATGTGCGCAGGAGGATGGATGTGCTGGAAATGAGATGTTTGAGGAAAATGTGTGGTGTGAGGTGGTTTGATCGAGTAAGTAACGTAAGGGTAAGAGAGATGTGTGGAAATAAAAAGAGCGTGGTTGAGAGAGCAGAAGAGGGTGTTTTGAAATGGTTTGGGCACATGGAGAGAATGAGTGAGGAAAGATTGACCAAGAGGATATATGTGTCGGAGGTGGAGGGAACGAGGAGAAGAGGGAGACCAAATTTGTGTGATCGGCCTGAACGCAGAGGTGAAGAGCAAGAAAATGAATTTGATGTATAGGTTAATGCTTATATTAATCACATGTAACGTCTGTAAACTGAAACTTTATATGTATATTCGTGGTGGACGTATGTATATACATGTGTTGGGATGGTTGGGCATTTCTCGTTGTCCTTGTACCTCGCAAAGGGAGATAAAAAATAATATTAAATATATATATATATATTATTAATTATATGGGTATTGAATGAAAGAAGTAAGGTTTAGATTCTGGAATTACGTGGAAATGGAAGCGGAAGTGGTCAAGGGTGGGAGGGAAAATTGACTTGAAAATGTGTGGAAGTCGAACATTATCTGGAAAGCAAATGGTATTTTGAAGGATAGGGTCCAACATGTTATGGTTGGAGCGTGTATGATAGAGTTGCAGGGAGATGGCTGGAAATGAGAGTAGAAAGTGTGGTGAATAAAGAGGTGGTTTGACGGTAGAGAAGAAGGGTTTGAATGGAAAGATGGAGTGAAAAAGATTTTGTGTGATCGGGGCCTGAACATGCAGGAGGGTGAAAGGAGGGCAAGGAATAGAGTGAATTGGAGCGATGTGGTATACCGGGGTTGACGTGCTGTCAGTGGATTGAATCAAGGCATGTGAAGCGTCTGGGGTAAACCATGGAAAGCTGTGTAGGTATGTATATTTGCGTGTGTGGACGTGTGTATGTACATGTGTATGGGGGGGGGGTTGGGCCATTTCTTTCGTCTGTTTCCTTGCGCTACCTCGCAAACGCGGGAGACAGCGACAAAGTATAAAAAAAAAAAAAAAAAAAAAAAAAAAAAAAAAATATGAGTGATTGGTAAGGTTATCTAATATATGTATGGCTCATGGTGAGGTGCCTGAGGATTGGCGGAATGCTTCCATAGTGCCATTGTACAAAGGCCAAGGGGATAAAAGTGAGTGCCCAAGTTACACAGGTCTAAGTGTCTTGAGTATTCCTGGGAAATTATATTGGAGGGTATTGATTGAGAGGATGAAGGCATGTACAGAGATCAGATTGGGGAAAAACAGTTTGGTTTCAGAAGTGATAGAGGATGTGTGGATCAGGTGCTTGCTTTGATGAATGGATGTGAGAAATACTTAGAAATACAAATGGATTTGTATGTAGCATTTATGGATCTGGAGAAGTCATGTAATAGATTTGATAGAGATGCCCTGTGGAGGATATTAAGAATATATGGTGTGGGAGGGAAGTTGTTAGAAGCAGTGAAAAGTTTTCATTGAGGATGTAAGGCATGTGTACATGTAGGAAGAGAGGAAAGTGATTGGTTATCAGTGAATGTTGGTTTGCGGCAGGGGTGTGTGATGTCTCCATGGTTATTTAATTTGTTTATGGATGGGGTTGTTAGGGAGGTGAAAGCATGAGTTTTGGAGAGAGGGGCAAGTATGCAGTCTGTTGTGGATGAGAGAGCTTGGGAAGTGAGTCAGTTGTTGTTTGCTGATGATACAACGCTGGTGGCTGATTCGGGTGAGAAACTGTAGAAGATGGTGACTGGTTTGGTAAAGTGTGTGAAAGAAGAAAGCTGAGAGTAAACGTGAATAAGAGCAAGGTTATTAGGTACAGTAGGGTTAAGGGACAAGTCAATAGGGAGGTAAGTTTGAATGGAGAAAAACTGGAGGAAGTGAAATGTTTTAGATATCTGGAAGTGGATTTGGCAGCGGATGGAACCATGGAAGCGGATGTCATTCATAGGGTGGGGGAGGGGGCGAAGGTTCTCGAAGCGTTGAAGAATGTGTGGAAGTCGAGAACGTTATCTTGGTAAGCAAAAATTTGTATGTTTGAAGGAGTAGTGGTTCTAACAATGTTATATGGTTGCGAGGCGTGGGCTATAGATAGAGTTGTGCGGAGGAGGGTGGATGTGTTGGAAATGAGATGTATGAGGACAATATGTGGTGTGAGGTGCTTTGATCGAGTAAGTAATGAAAAGGGAAGAGATATGTGTGGTAATAAAAATAGTGTGGTTGAGAGAGCAGAAGAGGGTGTTTGAAATGGTTTGGTCACATGGAGAGAATGAGTGAGGAAAGACTGACAAAGAAGATATATGTGTCAGAGGTGAAGGGAACGAGGAGAAGTGGGAGAACAAATTGGAGGCGAAAAGTTGGAGTGAAAACGATTTTGAGTGATCGGGGCCTGAACATGCAGGAGGGTGAAAGGTGTGCAAGAAATAGAGTGAATTGGGACGATGTGGTATACCGGGGTCGACGTGCTGTCAATGGATTGAATCAGGGCATGTGAAGCGTCTGGGGTAACCCATGGAAAGTTTTGTGAGTCTGGGATGTGGAAAGGGAGCTGTGGTTTCGGTACATTATACGTGACAGCTAGAGACTGAGTGTGAACGAATGTGGCCTTTGTTGTCTTTTCCTAGCGCTACCTCGCGTACATGCGGGGGGAGGGGGCTGTCATTTAATGTGTGGCGGGGTGGCGACGGGAGTCAAAAATTAAGAATAATGTACATGTGTATATATGTATATGCCTGAGTGTGTATATATATGTATACGTTGAGATGTATAGATATGTATATGTGCGTGTGTGGACGTGTATGTATATACATGTGTATGTGGGTGGGTGGGTCATTCTTTCGTCTGTTTCCTTGCGCTACCTCGCTAACGGGGCGTAGAGCGACAAAGTATAATAATAAAAAAAATATATATATATATACATATATATTCATATATATATTTTTTTTTTTTTCTTTTTTTTGCCGCTGTCTCCCGCGTTTGCGAGGTAGCGCAATTTTCGGCATGATCAACTATATTCCTATGAATCCGCTGGGAAAATGAAACACGATAAGTTCCCAAGTGCACTTTCGTGTAACAATCACATCATCAGGGGAGACACAAAAGAGAAATATTGCAGTCAGTTGATATACAAGGAAGAGACGTAGCTAGGACGCCATTTAGTAAACATATTTACCAAATGTCGTCCAAGCTACGTCTCTTCGTTGTATATCAACTGACTTATATTTACTGACTCGATCAAAGCACCTCACACCACATATTGCGCTCAAGCATCTCATTTCCAGCATATCCACCCTCCTCCGCACAACTCTATCTATAGCCCACTCCATGGAACCATATAACATTGTTGGAACCACTATTCCTTCAAAGATACTCATTTTTGCTTCCCAAGATAACGTTCTCGACTTCCACACATTCTTTAACGCTCCCAGATCTTTCGTCCCTTCCCCCACCCTATGATTCACATCCGCTTCCAAGGTTCCATCCGCTGCCAAATCCATTTCCAGATATCTAAAACATTTCACTTCCTCCAGTTTTTCTCCATTCAAACTTACCTCCCTATTGACTTGTCCCTCAACCCTACTGTACCTAATAACCTTGCTCTTATTCACATTTACTCTCAGCTTTCTTCTTTCACACACTTTACCAAACCTGTCACCATCTTCTACAGTTTCTCACCCGAATCAGCCACCAGCGCTGTATCATCAGCGAACAACAACAGACTCACTTCCCAAGCTCTCTCATCCACAACAGACTGCATACTTGCCCCTCTCTCTAAAACTCTTGCATTCACCTCCCTAACCCCACCCATAAACAAATTAAACAACCATGGAGACATCACACACCCCTGCCGCAAACCAACATTCCCTGATAACCAATCACTTTCCTCTCTTCCTACACATGCCTTACATCCTCGATAAATACTTTTCTCTGCTTCTAACAAATTGCCTCCCACACCATATATTCTTAATACCTTCCACAGGGCATATCTATCAACTCTATCATATGCCTTCTCCAGATCCATAGATGCTACATACAAATCCATTTGTATTTCTAAGTATTTCTCACATACATTCTTCAAAGCAAACACCTGATCCACACATCGTCTACCACTTCTGAAACCACACTGCTCTTCCCCAATCTGATGCTCTGTACGTGCCTTCACCCTCTCAATCAATACCCTCCAATATAATTTACCAGGAATACTCAACAAACTTATACCTCTGTAATTTTAGCGCTCACTTTTGTCCCCTTTGCCTTTGTACGATGGCGCCATGCAATCATTCCGCCAATCCTTAGGCACCTCACCATGAGTCATACATACATTAAATAACCTTACCAACCAGTCACCAATACAGTCACCCCCTTTTTTAATAAATTCCACTGCAATACCATTCAAAACCGCCGCCTTGCTGGCTTTCATCTTCCGCAAAGCTTTTACTGCCTCTTCTCTGTTTACCAAATCATTTTCCCTAACCCTCTCACTTTGCACACCACCTCGACCAAAACACCCTATATCTGCCATATCTATCATCAAACACATTCAACGAACCTTCAAAATACTCACTCCATCTCCTTTCACATCACCACTACTTGTTATCACCTCCCCATTAGCCCCCTTCACTGAAGTTCCCATTTGTTCCCTTGTCTTACGCACTTTATGTACCTCCTTCCAAAACATCTTTTTATTCTCCCTAAAATTTGATGATACTCTCTCACCCGAACTCTGATTTGCCCTCTTTTTCACCTCTTGCACCTTTCTCTTGACCTCCTGGCTCTTTCTTTTGTACATCTCCCACTCATTTGCATTATTTCCCTGCAAAAATCGTCCAAATGCCTCTCTCTTCTCTTTCACTAATAATCTTACTTCTTCATCCCACCACTCACTACCCTTTCTAATATGCCCACCGTGCCACGCTTCTCATGCCACAAGCATCTTTTGCGCAATCCATCACTGCTTCCCTAAATACATCCCATTCCTCCCCCACTCCCCTTACTTCCATTGTTCTCACCTTTTTCCATTCTGTACTCAGTCTCTCCTGGTACTTCCTGGGGATAGGGGAGAAAGAATACTTCCCATGTATTCCCTGCGTTTCGTAGAAGGCGACTAAAAAGGAAGGGAGCGGGGGGCTGAAAATCCTCGCCTCTCATTTCTTTTTCTTATTTTCCAAAGGAAGGAACAGAGAAGGGGAGTGGGTGAGGATGTTTCCTCAGAGGCCCAGTCTTCTGTTCTTAACGCTACCTCGCTGATGCGGGAAATGGCAAATAGTATGAAAAAGAAAAGATATATATATACATACATACACACACATATATATATATATATATATATATATATATATATATATATATATATATATATATATATATATATATATATATATATATATATATATATATATATATATATATATATATATATTATCCCTGGGGATAGGGGAGAAAGAATACTTCCTACGTATTCCCTGCGTGTCGTAGAAGGCGACTAAAAGGGGAGGGAGCGGGGGGCTGGAAATCCTCCCCTCTCAATTTTTTTTAATTTTCCAAAAGAAGGAACAGAGAAGGGGGCCAGGTGAGGATATTCCCTCAGTGGCCCAGTTCTCTGTTCTTAACGCTACCTCGCTAACGCGGGAAATGGCGAATAGTTTGAAAAAAAAAAAAAAATATATATATATAGATATATATATATATATATATATATATATATATATATATATATATATATATATATATATATATATATATATATATATATATATATATAAAGGCAGAAATACTATAGGTAGATGGAAGAAGGAGTGATCGTAACAGTCAGTCCTCGTGTAGTACATCTGAAGGGGATGCCGTAGCAAGACCCGGTCCACCACGGGTCCCAGCCTCTCGTGGCAGAGAGACACGCAAATAGCTCCTAAAATCAGTGACCAATGTAGAGTCTGCAGATCAGGAAAAAGAAAACAACCTTGCGTTGGAGAGCGAGAGAGAGAGAGAGGGTGGGGGGGATGGTTGAAAGAGGTGATACCAAGAAAATAAAAAAGATGTAATGTTTTTGCTTTCACTCTTGCTGACAGAAAGATAAGGAAGAGTCAACCAAGACATATGAGCAGCAATTTGTATCAGGGCAAATAGAATTCTTATGGCATGGTGGACTATCTTACATAAAGTGATCACACCCGTGAACCTCATAAAAGAGGTGCCGTAACGAGCTGTTCTCCATTCATTTTAGTGCTTTTTAGGTAAGAAGTACAACCCTCGCCCAACCATTGCACCACTACAACAAGCCCACATCATTCGCTCATCTGGAAGTTTCACCGTCTTCACTGTGAAACGAGAGTCATACCGGCTGGCACCCTCCGGCGTCTTCAGCCTTCCCTGCCTTGCTCCGCTGTTGCTTGCTGCAGTCCTTGTATTGCTTTGCAAGTGCGGGTCGTTTGCGTTTTATTTCGTAGGTTTGGCAGTGCCTCACGGGAGAAAATGTGAAGATTTCTCTCTAGGAGATGATGAGTAGTTCCTTAAGAGACATTTCCTAGAGATTTTGGATTTTTTTTTTTCTTTTGAGTTTGGTGGCTGAAATGCGGAGCTGTTTCAAAACTTCTCGTCTTAAAACGTTATCTGTAGATAAGGGCAACCAGGGATAAGTTTTCGTGGTGGAATGACGTAGCCAAGAGGCCACTCGCAAGTAGCCGCCCTGTATACCTAGAAGTCTCACGTCTACACACATTTTCTTGTTCTTAGACGAGAATTAGAGCTTTTCTTTCATTAAAAAGGTAAGACCCAAACATTTTGAAACACAATTAGATAAACACAGCGAACTTCCAAAAAATGTAGTAGCAGTCAGGGAGAGTACAGAAAAAACATCCTTCCTTAAAGATAGCTCGAGGCATACTGAGGCTGGTTGCTGGTGTTCGATGTACGATGATTCCATACTGAGAGCCTCCAATGTTTGTATCCATAATAAACTTAGCCATGTCTCAGCCTTTGAAAATATATGGAGTGGATAATGATTTTTCGGACTATATATATATATATATATATATATATATATATATATATATATATATATATATAATATATATATATATATATAAATGTGTGTGTGTGTGTGTGTAATTCATAAAGTTTAATCAAGCGAAATATATAATGTGGATCCGATTTTCTTTACCTGATGTGAACCATCTTCTTTGTCTGCCTCGTCTTTAAGACATACCATTTTTTCCTAACTTCCCAGCTCTCTCGGTTAGGTTTTAGGGTACGAATAGTGTGGGCTGAGGTTTCTAAGCTCTCACCTCGGCGAGGCCAAGGCAACTAACTCTCTGCACTGCACTCTTATCTTTATTTACTCCTTCCTTCATCAGCCTCAGTCTCATTAACGTCAGGGTCGCCGAGAGCCAACGTTATTCGGGTTTAGGTGAGTTACGCCCTGCAAGTATTGATCAACACTTTGTTTTGTGATTACTGGATTGATCACAACCACTGGCTTAATTGTGTTGTTTAGATATATGCACAGATGAACGATCATAACTGGATCATTTTAGAAAAAAAAGATTATATTATACGTCAGAATAAGCAGGTTCGTTTTTATGATTCGGTTGGCGTCGGTACAACAAGTGATTCACATATTCAATTTCACCTTCAGTAAATCTTGTTTTTACCGTCAGCCACAGATTGATCAGATTTGGGATTACAAATGATCATGAACAGGAATTCAGATTCTTATCCAGATAACAGAAGTGTGTACAGTGACAGCCAACAACTGGGGTTACTTTTTCCAATGTAAACTGTGTTTCGTTGACAGACGCCTCCTTGAAGCTTCGAATATTCTCCACTATTTATCATCATTCGAAGGTTACGATGATATGATTACAGAGGAATATTGATTTACTTTTTCCTAGCCAGAATAATGGAAATAAATCGTTAATGTTACATCCTTTGAAATCCCTGACTGCATCATAGATTTCTTTTTACCGAATAAACTGTAGAAAACGGAAAATTCCTTTGAAACTGAGACATGATTCTTTACCACCGACCCTAGGGGGTGTTTAGGGTCGAACTACCTGCTTGTGTCACCTCTGAGTTACTTTAGGTTCTTCACGAGCTGGACTATCATAGGAACTAGGATCACTGTACGCACAAATAAGGCTAATATGATGTGATTCTGTGTGTGATGACAGCATTAGGAGGGAGGAGTGACGGACGAGCAAAGTGTGGGGAGCGGCTGGAGACCTGACTATGACTCAATATGGTCATATAACATGCAGGAGAAGACGGACGTCGGATCGAGGATATCCAGGCCCGACACTTCCCTCAAGACGACAGTGTTCCGCATATTAGGTTGCCTATTATAAGACTCCCACGTTCGTCCCGGAATAGCCAGGTTTTCGAGATATGAACAGAACAAAAAAAAAGTGCTTAATATCATGGCTCAGATGCAGGCCTCGTATTTGGCCACCTCTCACTCGCTCGCACATTCTTTGACCGGATGGTTTGACTTAGTGGATAGGGGGATGTGGTTTTGGTGCAGGACACAACACGGCCAGAGAAAGGATGTGTGAGAATGCTGCCATTTCTTCGTCTATTCCTGGCGCTACCCTACTAAAGCCGTGGAAAACGGCGAATTATTCCTTATATATATATATATATATATATATATATATATATATATATATATATATATATATATATATATATATATATATATCCTCCCTGGGGATAGGGGAGAAAGAATACTTCCCACGTATTCCCTGCGTGTCGTAGAAGGCGACTAAAAGGGGAGGGAGCGGGGGGCTGGAAATCCTCCCCTCTCATTATTTTTTTTTTTCATTTTTCCAAAAGAAGGAACAGAGAAGGGGGCCAGGTGAGGATATTCCTCAAGGCCCAGTCCTCTGTTCTTAACGCTACCTCGCTAACGCGGGAAATGGCGAATAGTTTGAAAGAAAGAAAGAAAAGATATATATATATATAATATATATATATATATATATATATATATATATATATATATATATATATATATATATATATATATATATATATATATATATATATATATATTAGTTTTTTATGAATTCTTTAAACATCCAGGATCATCTGGATTTTCATGAAGAGTTAATATGACAATAAACATAAGACCATGATAATTGTTGAATGATATAAAATCCTTCTTTCTTTCTTACTTGTTCACCATTTTCCTTGTCAGCGAGGTAGCGCCAGAAACAGACGAAGGAAAAAGCCTCATCCACTCACATCCATTCTCCAGCTGTCATGTGTAATGCACCGAAACCACAGCTCCCTCTCCACATCCAGGCTCCACATACCTTTCTGTGTTTTTGACTGAATCATTTTCTAAAATGCTGCTAAATGAATATCTCAGACAGTAAAGAGATCTGAATTGGTGATACAAACTCTCGGGAAAGCAAAGCTAAACATACAATAGCTCGTGTAGACAGACAAGACGAGCGAGGTCATAACCTGGATGTAGGACGCATCTGCAAGATCCGGGTTGGTGTATCTTAGGTCAAGGACTGAAAGACGGCGCTCACGGCTGAGGACCTGCTCCTGTGCAACACTCGCTCAGCTTAACAGATGTGTGTGTGTGTGCGTGTGTGTGTGTGTGTGTGTGTGTGTGTGTGTGTGTGTGTGTGTGTACAAGCATACGTATATATGGTGTTCGTCTCTATGTATGTATTTTGACGCAATGAGGGTCTGGGAGATCATCTTCGTATTCTGGTGTCAACTATGACGTGACAAAAGCTTTTAGTCTCAGGCCAGCCTATGGTCTAGTGAGATCCCGTCACATCCCGTGCCCTGAAGTATGAAGGAAGACCTGCGCCCACATGAGCAGAAGAAAACTTCAAATCAATTCCCCAGCACAAAGGTAATTCAATGGCCTCCCACGTAATGGTCCCGGGTTCGAATCCATGGCATCTCGTGGTAATTTATTTCCATCACAAATATGTGGCCCGTATAAGCTAACATATATATATATATATATATATATATATATATATATATATATATATATATATATATATATATATATATATATATATATATATATTACATTATCATACCTTGTCTCTGTCTCCCGCGTTAGCGAGGTAGCCCAAGGAAACAGACGAAAGAATGGCCCACCCACCCACATACACAGCACATATACATACCTATACATCTCAACGTATACACATATATACACACACAGACATATACATATATACACATGTTCATAATTCATACAGTCGGCCCTTATTCACTCCCTTCGCCACCCCGCCACACATGAAATGAGACCCCCTCCCCCGCATGTGCGCGAGGTAGCGCTAGGAAAAGACAACAAAGGCCACATTCATTCACACTCAGTCTCTAGCTGTCATGTATAATGCACCGAAACCACAGCTCCCTTTCCATTGTTGCCTGTGCCGTGTAACGTGAAGACAGTGGCAGTTACATATACAGGATGTAACAAAAGTCCGTTCCCAAAGGGAAGTGTAACAATATGGCAACACTGCTGCCTCACAGCAACATGAGTCTCGATTCGGTATTGTTATGCCGAAGTAATGGATAACAAGTGTGGTATAACATGTGAAATAAAGACTATTCTTTTCCTTCATATGTTGTTATATAGCATATCCCAGTGAGAAGACTCTGTGTAACGTACCATGAGAAAACATATATGCCAACAGCCTAACAGTGTTGCCATAGTGTCACATGTCCTATATCCAAGTGGGAACGAACTTTTGCTGCCCCCTGTACATGACGTCACATTTTGGCCACGCAGGCTAACCGTATGAGCAATTCAGGCGAGTAGACCGTAGCTAGTCATATGTGTAAACTGTGCCCAGCCATGTGTGTAGACTGTAGCAAGTCATATGTGTAGACTTTAGCCACTCATGTATGCAGACTGTGGCCAGATCTACATGTGTAGACTGTAGTTAGCCTGCATGTAAGCTGTTGTGTATGCACTGTAGCCTGCCAGTCACGTGTGTAGACTGTAGTCAGTCATGCGTGGCCAGTACATCAACACATGAGAATGTAACATAACCAGCCAGGTGTGAGAATGTAACATAACCAGCCAGGTGTGAGAATGTAATATAACCAGCCAGGTGTGAGAATGTAACATAACCAGCCAGGTGTGAGAATGTAATATAACCAGCCAGGTGTGAGAATGTAATATAACCAGCCAGGTGTGAGAATGTAATATAACCAGCCAGGTGTGAGAATGTAACATAACCAGCCAGGTGTGAGAATGTAACATAACCAGCCAGGTGTGAGAATGTAACATAACCAGCCAGGTGTGAGAATGTAACATAACCAGCCAGGTGTGAGAATGTAATATAACCAGCCAGGTGTGAGAATGTAACATAACCAGCCAGGTGTGAGAATGTAATATAACCAGCCAGGTGTGAGAATGTAATATAACCAGCCAGGTGTGAGAATGTAACATAACCAGCCAGGTGAGTCGTGTAGGAGGCACGCTTGTGCATTCGACAGTCATGTGTGTGTGTGTGTGTGTGTGTGTGTGTGTGTGTAGTACCAAAGGCAGTCATGGTTGTATAATGTGACCAACCGTATGTCTGCTTCGTCAGCAAACATGTGTGTGTGTGTGTGTGTGTGTGTGTGTGTGTGTGTGTGTGTGTGCGTGTGTGTGTGTGTGTGTGTGTGTGTGTGTGTGTGTGTGTAGTACCAAAGGCAGTCATGGTTGTATAATGTGACCAACCGTATGTCTGCTTCGTCAGCAAACGTGTGTGTGTGTGTGTGTGTGTGTGTGTGTGTGTGTGTGTGTGCGTGTGTGTGTGTGTGTGTGTGTGCGTGTGTGTGTGTGTGTGTGTGTGTGTGTGTGTGTGTGTGTGTGTAGTACCAAAGGCAGTCATGGTTGTATAATGTGACCAACCGTATGTCTGCTTCGTCAGCAAACATGTGTGTGTGTGTGTGTGTGTGTGTGTGTGTGTGTGTGTGTGTGTGTGTGTCATGGCAGGCTGTATTTGTATCTATGTTACTAGAGAATGTCCAACCAAAAGTGCCTCTTCTTTTTTTTTTTTTTTGTCTTTCCTATAAACACTTTTTTTTTCACGGGCAACGTACGCTAATTATGACTTGTTTTGCATGTGATGCTAACTGTTGTCTGGATAAAACCCGTAGCCAACTGAGTTCATGGGCATTATGCATTATGTATACCCAATTTCACACTCCCTCCTTACTGTTACACGCTTGTTACGCGAAATCATTTCTAAATATTTTCCAGCAGTTACTGGATTAGATACTGTATCTATAAATATTGTAATAACGGCTTGTTTTCAAATATATTTCAGCATAAGTTGGAGTGAAGTTCACAATGAGTGGATGCACCAGGCGGGCTCCATCTATATGTTATGTTAATGAGTATGCAAAACTTTTCAGTGTAAGGTCTCATTTAACAGAATAATTGGCGGGTGTGAGGGAGGTATCGAACGTTAATCTCAGGGTCTTTGGTAATCTTCCTATCCTGCTAATTTGGTTACTTACTGACACTCGAGAGATAAGAGGAAATGTAGATTTTAGCGTGAAATATTATCAGGCACAGATCACTTAGGCAACTGGGTAGCGCACTGTGTTTATAAACATGCAGGTCCAGCAGGTCCTGGGTGATGCTGCGCCTCAGTTCGCTGGCCATTGTGTGCGCTGGTCACTCTACCACACCAGTCCCTCTCTCGCCCTCAAGGTCGTCCGCTTGTAAATAATGTATTTCATAATTCAAGTGTTTCAAGTTTTTTCTTATAGATATAAAACATAGATTTGCATATTCATATATAACCTGTGTAAATCATGTTATTCGTGTAGTCTCACATCGAGTTTATTTTGCCATTCTGGTCATATCTTTACGTGTAAACAGACATAAACATCAACTTCCTGTTTCACATACATCGTTATCTTGATCAGTACGGCACAAAATATACATTTCATTCATCTATTTCTACATACATTACGAGAAAAATGACAGACTCTCTGATCATCGTCTACCCGTTTTTCTAAACCCTATCCATCTGCTTGAGCCCTACCTGTTTGAACACTATCCATCTGTCTGAACCCTACCCTACCCATCTGTCTGAACCCTACCCATCTGTCTGAACCCTATCCATCTGTCTGAACCCTATCCATCTGTCTGAACTCTTTTCATCTGTCTGAACTCTACCCATCTGTCTGAACCCTAACCATCTGTCTGAACTCTACCCATCTGTCTGAACTCTATCCATCTGTCTGAACTCTATCCATCTGTCTGAACCCTACCCATCTGTCTGAACTCTACCCATCTGTCTTAACTCTACCCATCTGTCTGAACTCTATCCACCTGATTTCACCTTACCAATCCGCTTGTTCCCACCCCATACGTCTGAAGCCAGCAGACGTACATCCTACTCCTCTCCATCTTTATATGTATTTCAATGAATACGGAACAGCCTCACATATCAACTGCCCAGGTAGCTGAATTCATACTGTAGAACAGACCCTCACCTCATCTATATAGCCTATAATCTATCTCTATATCTATCCTCCCATAAGCAAGATTCTGATTCAAGTGTCGTAAGTCTGACAGAATCCATTCTTCCGTTTCACAAGTTCAACGGAGAGACGCCACGCTCAGTCTTGACCATAAGCAACACCTACGCCACATCGCCACTGCGATCCGTTACAAAGCGTTCGCTGATCTCAACTATCTTTCTTCAGTTTTCAAATATTTATCTTATGAAATAGAAAGAAGAATCCGTCAACTGCCCACAACCCAGTGGTGAGGCAAGACACACGAACTCTCGAAGGCATGTTTACGGTGCGTGGATGGCGTTACACCTGGGGCGCAGTAGGTAGTCTCCCCCGTAATGTGATAGCAGTGGGAACGAGACGTCATGTAAGCAGAAATTCCCTTTAACAAGATGGACCGTGAGGTACAGGCAAGCCATCAGGAAGTGTCATGTATACAACAAACAATAATCAGTAAGATGCCGTGAAATATATCCAAGCCTCACAGTGAACCAGGACGTGAAATATATGCCAGCCTCACAGTGAAGCAGGACGTGAAATATATCCCGCAAAGTGAGCAGTGATGTATGAGCCACACGCGCGGCAGCTATACAACACCGTGAAGTATCTGGCACACAAGACACGCGTCCCCTCCAGCCTCCACCGAACAGTTACACACCAAATAAAAAGAATATTTTGTAGAATGAATATATATATATATATATATATATATATATATATATATATATATATATATATATATATATATATATATATATATATATATATACATATATATATATATACATAATCTACGGCCCGCGACTTGCATCCATGCAGCATCGTCGAGACCACAATGCCATCAAACATACTCATCTTTGGTCACACAAACAATGACCTCACTTTCCACACAATTCTCAGTATGGCCAGGACCTTACATTCCTACCCACTTTATAGCTTAATTGAACTCTTCGTGGTTCCAATCACTGGCATAATCACTCCCAGATATATGAAGCACTCGATATCCAACATATTTTCTCCATTCAAAGTCACACTTCAACAACCATGTTTCTCTCCACTGATAAACCTAATAACCTTGCTTTTATTCACGTTTCAATTTGTCACATATTTTCTTGGTCCTAGTAGCCAGATTCCGCAGTTTAACATTCGAATCTGCTACCATTAATCAGCCACCATCGCCGTATCATCAGCAAATAACAACTAACTCACCTTCCTTCCCTACCGCTAATAGACTGCATACCTACTTTTCTCTCCAAGACCTCTGCATTTACCTCCCTCAACACCACATCCACAAACAGATTAAACAGCCATGGTGACATCACACACTCCTGCCGCAGACCCTCCTTCACCTAGTATCACTGGCCCTTCTCGCGGACACGCCTTACTCCCTGGATATAAAATCTTCAATGCTACACGTAGTTTTCTTACACATTTCACAAAGTATCTCTAACGAGCCTATCCTATGCTTTCTCAAGATAGAAAAACGCCACAGAAGTATTTCTCAAACTAATTTCTGAAAGCAAACACCTCGTGCGTACATTCTTGAGCACTCCTGAACGCTGGGTGAACGTGGCCGTCAAACTCATCCTCCCCGAGCGAGAGAACATGGGGTGAACGTGGCCGTCAAACACTCATCCTCCCCGAGCGAGAGAACGCATTAAGTCCCCGGGTTGCCCTTTGACCTGGGCGAGTGCCGACCCTCCCATATACATTCAGACCTCGCTAGTGTGACCTTTGACCCAGCCTGACTTCTCCTGCAGTGACGGTCTTCTGATGAGCCTTTCTGTCCGGGACGCAGAGCCACTCGCTCTCCCTACTGGTCGTGGAGGCGATGTCTCCCTCCTGCGTCACTTGCCGAGAGGCGGCGCTGCTATCGGGGTCCGGCAGCGGTTTAGAACCCGCTGGTGAGTGTAAACAATTTTTTTGTTTGTATTACGTTTGATTTAAGCTGTAGAAACAATGCATAACAATTTAGATAACAGCCTTGTGGTTGAAATAGCAGCCGGGTCGTATATCAGCTGGTCGCACCCTACATGAGCCCAGCATACATCAGGTTGTAATGGCTGGCAGCGGCTGACACCAGTGATGAGCGAGACTAGCCCAGACCACACCTGTTGGTGTTGGCAGACACTACCACCACCACCAGCTGCCTCTCCCCAGCCCCTATCCCGTAGATCAGACAGCTCGTGAACCAGGGCACCTGACGTGGAGTAGTGCTCAGGAAGCACCAGTTACCAATGTAGCGTGAGGCTTTCCCCGAGCTGGTCACACAGCTCAGGAAGGTATAACCTGTCCTGTGACGTACACAGTTGTTGTCTGCATAGATCAGCCTCTCTCTCTCTCTCTCTCTCTCTCTCTCTCTCTCTCTCTCTCTCTCTCTCTCTCTCTCTCTCTCTCTCTCTCTCTCTCTCTCTCTCTCTTCTCTCTCTCACACACACATACATCCCGCCCAACCTCATCTATCATCCACAACGCTGGTGCTGATCTTGAGTGCCAGTAATGACACTCTTCTAAGGCATCACATTAAGTCCATGATCAAACGGCCACACGACTGGCAGTGCAGGGATTACCCCGACCTTCCCCCTCAGGGCAGTCAACCATCCACACCGAGAGATTGAAAGTGAAAACAAAAGACCAAGAAAGGTGACAATCTGCTACATCGTTGATCTTGTAGGTAACAAGGCTATTGTGATTACTATATCTCAAGATGAACTACCGAACTGAGAGAAATGATCAGAGTAAACTAGTAACTGTCAGGTAGTTACCGAGGGAAAGTAGTAACTGTCAGGTACTTACCGAGGGAAACTAGTAACTGTCAGGTAGTTACCGAGGGAAACTAGTAACTGTTAGGTACTTACCGAGGGAAACTAGTAACTGTCAGGCAGTTGTCGAGGGAAACTAGTAACTGTCAGGTAGTTACCGAGGGAAACTAGTAACTGTCAGGTAGTTACCGAGGGAAACTAGAAAGATTTATATTACGTTCCAATCTTAAGTTCATTGTGTGTTTATCAAAACTCCTTATGCTGTTATATATTGCATGGACTGAGGTTAAAAACACAAACAACAACTACAGTGAGATTGGTGGAGGAGAAAGGAGTAAAGTCGTCTATTATTTCCTATATGTTTCTACTTGCACTTCATGCTCATATATTTACCTACAAAGATTATATTCATTATGACCTTAATCGTACGTTCCAGTTAATTCAGTGGAATGTTTTTTTTTTTTTTTTTCTATGGTCATGTGAATCATATAATTAAGAATTATAATGCCATGTAACTGATAAATGAAGGAATGGCAACTAATGAATAGTAGTAAATGATGGATAAACTGGACAGTCATACTGACTCACCATAGCAGAGCATCAAGTCCGTCACGCATCAGGACAGGATCTAACACGTGGATGATCTTTGACCCGATGATGCAAATAAAGGTCAGTTCTCTCTAATGGTCATTACTTAAGCCGACGACCATACCTGCTGTCGTTAACCCTCTGACCTACGACACTTGGTAATGTCTGTGGTTTAATTACCATACATGTATGAGGATAATGATTGTGAGAAGCCGCTTATGTACCATCGTCCCGGGTATCTTGTGAGTGCTGATGAGGTGATCATGAGTGAGGTGGGTAGTGTAGCTGCCCCTGTGGTGGTGGTGGTGGAGGAGGACCATCTCCTGGTTTCTCCTCCCAGAGTGCAGGATAATGTGTGGTATGGACGACCACAGTCATAAACGAGACATGATAAGCATATAGAACTTTATAGTTTATTGTACGTGTAAATATAACAGGTTACACGCACACTCTCATGTGCACGCTTGCTCAAACACGAACACACACACACACACACACACACACACACACACACACACACACACGAACACAAAAACACACACACACACACACACACACACACACACACACACACATACACACACATACACACACACACACACACACACACACGCGCGCGCACGCGCACACAAACACACACACACAAACACACACAGACACACACACACACACACACACACACACACGAGCACACACACACACACACACACACACACACACACACACACACACACACACACGAACACACATACACACACACACGAGCACACACACACACACACACACACACACACACACACACACGCACACACACACACACACACACACACACACACACACACACACACACACACACACACACACACACACACACACACACACACACACACACACACACACGAGCACACACACAGAACGCACACGGACACACACGCACACGAACACACACACAAACACACACACACACGAACACATCACCCGTACTGACCGGCCCGCAACAATAAAAATCAACAACAAAAACATGAATGAAAGAAGCATTGCCAACAGCAAAGACAAATATGATAATCTACAAAAAAAAACCAGTAGCAGTGTGTACTCTTGTGATACCTGCAACAAATACAGCAAAAACAAGTTGAGAGTTCAGGTCTTATGACAAGAAAATCAAGATCAGCATGTGAAGTCTGACACCTCCCTGCAGACAACAAAGACAGTGAAAGCTGACAAACACAAACAAACAATAACAAGCAAAGAAAAAGAACAAAAACGCCTTCATCGTAAGACCAGCCAGTGAATGGCGACCTTGTTACATTTTCACTTCAACCCAAGGATGACCCATGACCAGAGGGATATCCCAAGGATGACCCATGGCCAGAGGGATATCCCAAGGATGACCCATGACCAGAGGGATATCCCAAGGATGACCCATGGCCAGAGGGATATCCCAAGGATGACCCATGACCAGAGGGATATCCCAAGGATGACCCATGACCAGAGGGATATCCCAAGGATGACCCATGACCAGAGGGATATCCCAAGGATGACCCATGACCAGAGGGATATCCCAAGGATGACCCATGGCCAGAGGGAGTTTGATAAATGGGAGGCGAGTCCAACAGTGACAACAGTGAGTGATAATCATACGATGAGTCCAACAGTGAATGATAATCATACGTTGAGTCTAACAGTGTAATTAGTGACAATGGTGAGTAATGATTATATGATGAGGCCAACAGTGACAGAAGTGACAACGGTGAGTGATGAACATATGAAGAATGCAACATTAGCAACAGTGACAAAGTAACAACAGTAACAACAGTGATTGATGATCATGTGACGACTGTATCACTGGCAACAGTGACACGAGTTACATCAGTGAGTGGTAATACATCAAGGATGCAGGACAAGATTTGTGCTAAGAGAGACTCTCCCACATAATACAACAAGCACAACAAATACGTTAGTGTTCAACAAGCAGAACAAAAGCAGCAGTGTTCAAAAATCATATCAAGAACAGAATAGTACTTTTCAGCAAACACAATTAGGATAGTGTACAACAGTTACAAGAACTATAGTGTTCAAGAAGCGCAACAAGAACAGTTCTGTTCAGCAAGTACAGTAAGGACAGTTCTGTTCAACAACCATAGCAAGAACAGTAGCATTTAACAATCACAAAAAGAACAATAACGTTCAAGAAGAGCAACGCATACAGTACTATTCAACAAACACAACAAGAACAGTAGATTTCAACAACCACAACTAGAAGGGTGTTGTTCAACAAGCGGGTGATGTCATGATGGCCAACAGTAACAACGGCAGCAGCAGTGGATGATGTCATTAGTGCCAACGGGAGCAGCAGTGGATGATGTCATTAAGGCCAAACAGGACGAGCAGCAGGAGGTTGGGTAAGCTGGGCTGGTCAGGTGCGGAGCTCAGACCTGGTGTGGTAGGAGGCGTGGGCCAGTGTGTGGCAGGACCAGGTGTGTGCCTTACACCACACACTGTGGCTGACTCACCCCCTCACTCATCCTTATTCTCTCCACTTAGTAGCCATGATCCTGGTCCCTCTTACTCTAAGCTGATGGGACGGCAGAACTTCATACCTCATACTTACTTATCCTCTATACTCGTTCCTGCCCTGTTGTATGAGTACATGAGGCAACACACCCCCAGAGTGCCTCACAGATACACTCACACTCACACTCTTTCCTAATAACATGTCACGCCATATACTGCATCAGACACACCCAATAAGGATATCTGATGAGACACTATTCTCAATATATCTCCCGTTGTGAGCTGAGACAGAATTTGGGTTTAAGATGAATTGAATATGTTCATGTTGTATACCGTAGTTTGTCATGTTCGGAGACACATCCCTTGCTTCAGGATACACTGAGGCTTGGATGCTGCGCCGCTAGCACTGTAGAGGTAGACTCGTCCTGAGCTGTGTGTGTG
Organism: Panulirus ornatus; assembly: GCF_036320965.1. Classification (NCBI taxonomy): domain Eukaryota; kingdom Metazoa; phylum Arthropoda; class Malacostraca; order Decapoda; family Palinuridae; genus Panulirus; species Panulirus ornatus. The sequence continues at coordinate 23,267,967 of NC_092234.1, read as the reverse complement.
AGAGAGAGAGAGAAAGAGAGATAGAGACAGAGACAGAGATAGATAGAGACAGAGAAAGAGACAGAGACAGACAGACAGATAGACAGATAGACAGAGGGTTTGTTGATCATTCCAAAGCTGACCTGATTAAAAAAAGATAATAACACCAAAGATATATTCCATCTTTGTCTACTGGTGTGCATTGACGACAAAACAAACTTCCACCATTTCTTTAGGTGACCTAAATACTGATGTCTGCCTGAGCAGAAGTTTAGTAACCACTTTATTAGTGCACACAGAAAGCAAAGAAAATATCAACATAAACCTTTCCCGTGTACCTTCTTCAAGTTTGCCGCTTACTTAAGAGAGCTTGGATTTCCCACGTAATTTTGCAGTAGGCGGGTATCAAAACGATTCACAATATCCTGGATTCATTAAAATGAATTACCATTATTGATCGATAAACGCTCAAAAAATTATCTATGCTTTAGCGTCATTAGAGTTTTTAAATTATTGTTCTCCTTTAGTCATCACCAGGAATGTTTATTGCCTAGCCATCACCAGGAACATCTACTGCCTGCCCATCGCCAAGAATGTCTACTGCCTAGCCATCACCGGGAATGTCTACTGCCTAGCCATCACCGGGAATGTCTACTGCCTAGCCATCAGAATGTCTACTGCCTAGCCATTATCGGGATATCTACCGCCGAGCCATTACCGGACATATCATCAACCCAGCCATCATGAGGGATGTCATCTACCCAGCCATCATCAGGGATGTCATCTACCCAGCCATCATCAGGGATATCATCTACCCAGCCATCATCAGGGATATCATCTACCCAGCCATCATCAGGGATGTCATCTACCCAGCCATCATCAGGGATATCATCTACCCAGCCATCATCAGGGATGTCATCTACCCAGCCATCATCAGGGATATCATCTACCCAGCCATCATCAGGGATATCATCTACCCAGCCATCATCAGGGATATCATCTACCCAGCCATCATCAGGGATATCATCTACCCAGCCATCATCAGGGATGTCATCTACCCAGCCATCATGAGGGATGTCATCTACTCAGCCATCATGAGGGATGTCATCTACCCAGCTATCATGAGGGATGTCATCTACCCAGCCATCATCAGGGATGACTATCACTCACTTGCCTCAGTGACCAACATGTCTGATCTCACACCTCCTGCTGTACCGTCTCCTTCCTATACCAACAACAACAACAACATAAGTACTTGTTGCTCCTATGATGTACAAGGAGAGAACCAAATCTACCTCTGAGCCTCTGAAAACAGAACAGTCCACCTCTCGATCCTGTTAACAGAAAATTCTTTTTATCAAAACTTCAGCGAATGCAGCTATGGCAGACCATTTCTCTTCTTTCGCTCATAAGAATAAAAAAGTCCACCTCCCTCATTCTTACTTCATCCTCCTTATCTCTTACTTCATTCTCCCTCCTTCTTACTTCATCCTCCGTCACCCTTACTTCATCCTCTCTTGCTCTCACTTCATCAACCCTCTCTCTTACTTCATCCTCCCCCACCCTTACTTCATCCTCCCTCGCTCTTACTTCATCCTCCCTCACTCTCACTTCATCCTCCCCCACCCTTACTTCATCTTCCCCCACCCTTACTTCATCCTCAGTCGCTCTTACTTCATCCTCCCTCACTCTTACTTCATCCTACCTTGATCTATTTCACTTCATCCTCCCTTCCACTTATTTCATCCTCCCTCACTTTTGCTTCTGAAGAGCCTCGATTTTTCGTAACAGAAGGTTAAGTGAAAAAGTGTAAATTGCTAACCTTTCTCTCATCTATAATTGTCATATATCTGTAGATGCTTCATACACAGGTGATATATGTATCATCAATATTTCCAATATATATATATATATATATATATATATATATATATATATATATATATATATATATATATATATATATATATATATATATATATATATATATATATATATATATATATACATATATATATATATATATATATATATATATATATATATATATATTATTCCTATGAGTCCACGGGGAAAATGAAACACAAAAAGTTCCAAACAGTCAGTTGATATACATCGAGGAGACGAAGCTAGTACGCCATTTGGTAAACATGTTTACCAAATGGCGTCCTAGCTTCGTCTCCTCGATGTATATCAACTGACTGTTATATTTCTCTCTTGTATCTCCCCTGATGATGTGATTATTACACGAAAGTGCACTTGGGAACTTTTCGTGTTTCATTTTTCCCGTGGACTCATAGGAATATCTTGATCACGCGTAAAATTGTGATCCTTCCCAATATATATATATATATATATATATATATATATATATATATATATATATATATATATATATATATATGTATATAGAGGGGGCGAAGGTTCTGGGAGCGTTGAAGAATGTGTGGAAGGCGAGAACGTTATCTAGGAGATCAAAAATGGGCATGTTAGAAGGAATAGCGGTCCAACAATGTTATATGGTTGCGATGCATGGGCTATAGATAGAGTTGTGCGGAGGAGGGTGGATGTGCTGAAAATGAGATGTTTGAGGACAGTATGTGGTGTGAGGTGGTTTGATCGAGTAAGTAATGAAAGGGTAACAGAGATGTGTGGTAATAGAAAGAGTGTGGTTGGGATAGCAGAAAAAGGTGTATTGAAATTGTTTGGTCACATGGAGAGAATGAGTGAGGAAAGATTGACAAAGAGGATATATGTGTCAGATATAGAATGAACGAGGAGAAGTGGGAGACCAAAGTGGAGGTGGAGGGATGGAGTGAAAAACATTTTGAGCGATCGGATCCTGAACATACAGGAGGGTGAAAGGCTTGCAAGGAATAGAGTGAGTTGGAATGATGTGGTATACCAGGGTCGACGTTCTGTCGATGGATTGAACCAGGGCATGTAAAGCGTCTAGGGTAAACCATGGAAAGTTTGTGGGGCCTGGATGTGGAAAGGGAACTGTGGTATCGGTGCATTACACATGACAGCTAGAGACTGAGTGTGAACGAATGTGGCCTTTGTTGTCTTTTCCTAGCGCTACCTCGCGGCGGGGGGTGATGCTATTTTATGTGTGGCGGAATGGCCAGGGAAATGAATAAAGGCAGCAAGTATGAATATGTACATGTGTGTATATGTACATGCTTGTGTGTGTATATGCATGTATACGTTGAAATGCATAGATATGTATATGTGCGTGTGTGGGCGTGTATGTACACATATGTGTCTGTGGGTGGGTTGGGCCTCTCTTCCGTCTGTTTTCTTGCGATAACTCGCTAACGAGGGAGACAGCGACAAAGTATTATAAATAGATAACATATATATATATATATATATATATATATATATATATATATATATATATATATATATATATATATATATATATATATATATATATATATATATATATATATTTATATATATATATATATATATATATATATATATATATATATATATATATATATATATATATATATTCATATATATATATATATATATATATATATATATATATATATATATATATATATATATATATATATTTTATTTTGCTTTGTCACTGTCTCCCGCGCCTGCGAGGTAGCGCAAGGAAACAGACGAAAGGAATGGCCCAACCCACCCCCACACACATGCACAAACACACACACACGTCCACACACGCAAACATACACACCCACACATCCCAACGTACACACATATATACACACACAGACGCACACATATACACATATGAACACAATTCACGCTGTCTGCCCCTACTCACCCCCATCGCCACCCCACCACACACGGAATAACATCCCCCTCCCCCCTCATGTGCGCGAGGCAGATCAGGAAAAGACAACAAAGGCCCCATTCGCTCACACTCATTCTCTAGCTGTCTTGCAATGATGCCCGAAACCACAGCTCCCTTTCCACATCCAGGCCCCACACAACTTTCCATGGTTTACCCCTAGACGCTTCAAATGCCCTGATTCATCCATTGACAGCACGTCGACCCCGGTATACCACATCGATCCAATTCACTCTATTCCTTGCCCGCCTTTCACCCTCCTGCATGTTCAGGCCCCGATCACTCAAAATCTTTTTCACTCCATCTTTCCACCTCCAATTTGGTCTCCCACTTCTCGTTCCCTCCACCTCCGACACATATATCCTCTTGGTCAATCTTTCCTCACTCATTCTCTACGTGTGCCCAAACCATTTCAAAACACCCTCTTCTGCTCTCAAGCACGCTCTTTTCATTTCCACACATCTCTCTTACCCTTACATTGCTTACTCGATCAAACCACCTCACACCACATATTGTCCTCAAACATCTCATTTCCAGCATATCCTCCGTCCTGCGCACAACTCTATCCATAGCCCACGCCTCGCAACCATACAACATTGTTGAAACCACTATTACTTCAAACATAGCCATTTTTGCTTTCGGAGATAGCGTTCTCGACTTCCAAACACTCTTCAAGGCTCCCAGAATTTTCGCCCCCTCCCCCACTCTATGATTTACTTCCGCTTCCATGGTTCCATCCGCTGCAGATCCAATCCCAGATATCTAAAACACTTTACTTCCTCCAGTTTTTCTCCATTCAAACTTACCTTCCATTTGACTTGACCCTCAACCCTACTGTACCAAATAACCTTGCTCTTATTCACATTTACTCTTAACTTTCTTCTTTCACACACTTTACCAAACTCAGTCACCAGCTTCTGCAGTTTATCACATAAATCAGCCACCAGCGCTGTATCATCAGCGAACAACAACTGACTCACTTCCCAAGCTCTCTCATCCACAACAGACTGCATACTTGCCCCTCTTTCCAAAACTCTTGCATTCACCTCCCTAACAACCCCATCCATAAACAAATTAAACAACCATGGAGACATCACACACCCCTGCCGCAAACCTACATTCACTGAGAACCAATCACTTTCCTCTCTTCCTACACGTACACATGCCTTACATCCTCGATAAAAACTTTTCACTGCTTCTAACAACTTGCCTCCAACACCATATATTCTTAGTATACTCCTTCCACAGAGCATCTCTATCAACTCTATCATATGCCTTCTCCAGATCCATAAATGCTACATACAAATCCATTTGCTTTTCTAAGTATTTCTCACATACATTCTTCAAAGCAAACACCTGATCCACACATCCTCTACCACTTCTGGAACCACACTGCTCTTCCCCAATCTGATGCTCTGTACATGTCTTCACCCTCTCAATCAATACCCTCCCATGTAATTTACCAGGAATACTCAACAAAACCTCTGTAATTTGAGCACTCACTCTTATCCCCTTTGCCTTTATACAATGGCACTATGCAAGCATTCCGCCAATCCTCAGGCACCTCACCATGAATCATACATACATTAAACAACCTTACCAACCAGTGAACAATATAGTCACCCCCTTTTTTAATATATTCAACTGCAATACCATCCAAACCTGCTGCCTTGCCGGCTTTCATCTTCCGCAAAGCTTTTACTACCTCTACTCTGTTTACCAAATCATTTTCCTTAACCCCCTCACTTTGCACACCACCTCGACCAAAACACCCTATATCTGCCACTCTATCATCAAACACATTCAACAAACCTTCAAGATACTCACTCCATCTCCTTCTCACATCACCACCACTTGTTATCATCTCCCCATTAGCCCCCTTCACTGAAGTTCCCATTTGCTCCCTTGTCATATATATATATATATATATATATATATATATATATATATATATATATATATATATATATATATATATATATATATATATATATATATATATATATATATATATATTTAACTTGAACTAGATACATGGAACAGATGGTAACAATTTAATTACTGGCCGGGAGGATTCGAACCCAGTTCTAACGCCCTGCGCGAGGTTGGACTGGTTTCGAATCCTCCTCGCCATAGGAAGATCTTTATATCAGAAAAAAAATAGAATAAGATGAATAAAATCAATAAGGAAAGATACAATAAAACGATAAGATAAACCTAACCTGGGAACAGATACAAAGTCGGATTCCCGCCACATAATTCATCTCGAACCCACGTAGTGAAAGATGAAAATCCGCTTCGCCATACAATAAACATATTTACCCTTACATCGATGCATCAATAAACATCCAACACATAAATCCTTCAGAGTCCAACTTCTATTTTCAATATCTATTTTTTCCTCTCTTTCCTGGCACCGTAAAATATGGCTACGGAGTTGCCTTGAGAGGGTCGTAATATTATTTATTATGTGCACCATTAGCTGGTCTGGCTAGTTAGGAATTAAAGAACTCGGCTTTCTAATCATGGCCGACTGTTTCTCCTCATAATGAATGGTAACTCGACTTTGTGGCTGGCTAATAGATGGTCTCTGTGACATGCTATTGTGTTATTTTAACTTCAACTCTCCACTGCCTCTGTTAATGTGTTGCTGGCCCTGTTCAGATAGCCTCCATAATTACACACTGCCCTGTATCATCTACTGCAATATTGCCAACATTAGTCGCACACCATTCAATGCCATCTGGATCTTTTTTTTTTTGTCTTTTTCTCCACAGGACGATTAGCCGCAAGCCATATTGCACTTTTAACTAAGGAAATTTTCCTCTCTCTCTCTCTCTCTCTCTCTCTCTCTCTCTCTCTCTCTCCTCTCTCTCTCTCTCTCTCTCTCTCTCCTTTCAAACGTAAGTGTTTTATCGTCTATCGTTAACAAAGATTTAATCCACAATTACATGAAAATAATGCAAAGAAACAAGCATACTCGCATACATACTATATATATATATATATATATATATATATATATATATATATATATATATATATCCTTCCTGCCACGACATTTTCATAATTCCTCTGTCATCAAGAGTATGCCAGGGAGAAAGAGAACAAAAAACAAATAAGGGTTACATCACTTAGCCTATACAGTTCCACCTGACTATCTCTTATATTTGTCCATATATGGACTGGCAATATAAGGCGCCCCGGCCAAAGCAAGCATACGCCCATCTTCCAGACATTTAAAACACGGGTTTCCATGACTCGTAGAACTAATCTTATATATCACTCACAGCGACTTCCAGTCTTTGTACATCTTTATCTCTATCTTTATCACATTTTATCAATGTCGTGTAAGTTCGCTATCTTCCCCACTGCCCCACACCTACTGCACACTGGGTACAGGATGTCAGGTGAGCGAACGAGTCATGTGAGGTTAACTTCGTAGAAACGATGTATTTCGGAACCGGACGCTACCCTAACTACCCCCATACTGGGATACACATTCGACGATTCTTTAATTAAATGTTTTAATCACCATTTCCAAATTACCGTTAATGGACCCGCTTAATTCGCTTCCCTCCGCCTGCTCACCCACTGGTTTGGAATCACCACCTTTAATATTAGTGGCCTACCACTGGTAGAGAGGGTGGACGCCCAACTGAGGCCGGTGCACCTGGCAACGTTCACCCGCCTCTCGCTCGCTCCGGCAGCCCCCGGGCACTCCCTCCATCAGCAGAGGTTATGTGTCAGACCCACTGTGCCCCGGGCTGATTATAGCCCCTCCTGCCGCTGGCCCCACCGCACCGCACCGCACCGTACCGCACCATAGTGAGCACCCTTGTGGCTCAAGGTGGGCACCCTTGTGGCTCAAGGTGGGCACCCTTCTTGCTCAAGGTGGGCACACTTCTTGCTCAAGGTGGGCACCCTTTTGGTTCAGGGTGGGCATCCTCTGGCTCAAAGTGGGCACTCTTTTGGCTCAAAGTGGGCATCCTTCTGGCTCAAAGTGGGCACCCTTCTGGCTCAAAGTGGGCACCCTTGTGCCTCAAGGTTAGAACCTTTGTGGCTCAAGGTGGTCACCCTTGTGGTTAAGACCAGGGACCCCTGTGGTTCAGGCTGAGGACCCTTGTGGTTAAGATAGGGGACCCCCGTGGTTCAGGCTGGGGACCCTAGTGGATCAAGGTGGGAGTCTTCATATCTTGTCGGTACCGTTTGAGATCTAGGTGGGGATTGCTTAAGGTGGTTACTGCTTTATGCCTCAAGGTAATCATTTTTCTGGTTCAAGATGGGAACTGAGGGCTCAAGGTGGAGACAGCAGTGGGTCAGGGTGTAGTGCACCGTAGCTCAAGTCGAAGCTTGTGTTGCGGATCAGCTTGGGAGATGTTTTGATTTTCACTGGGATCTTTTTTTTACTTCAAGATGCAATTTGCATTGTGACTAAGACTGACCATTTGTATGTAAGCTGATGCTTGAGACCTCTTGGAAGTGAGGTAGACTATATCATGGCTTCAGGTAGAGTACAATGTGCCTCAGGTTGAGGAACCGTGTGTTCCAAGGCTGGGAGTGAGTGCTATTGTTGTAGCTTAGGGTGGGAAGCGTGTGTTACCCCGAGGCTGGGAATGTGTAGTAGCAGCGGAGTCTGGGTTGTGAGTCAAGGCTGGTGGTGTCGTATGGCCCAGTGAATAGTGAGTTATAATAGTAAGTGGAGAGTGTTATATAAGTAGAGAGAGATGACTGAAAGCAAGTAAAGAGTTTTGGCTCAAAATGAAAGTGCTTTATAGCCCAAGGTAGGTGTGTCGCAGCTCAGGGTAGGTGGGTGTGAATCAAGGTGGTAAGGTTGCAATGTTCACAAGAGGAGAGGTGTTTTGGGCTAACGAGGATATACCTTCTGGCTCAGCGTGGGAAAAAAGTATTAGATGAGGATTAGGGAAAGTGGTGAAGGGTCATCTCATGGTGTAGTGTGACAACTTTTAGAGTTTCTGGTGATGAGGAGAGAGTCGCGGTTTGGAGTTTGGGGTAAAGAAGGTTCAAGGTGGTTGTTATGTGGTGGTTCAAGATGGTGATTATTATGTAGTGGCTCAAGATATGTAGTGGTTCAAGATGGTGATTATGTAATTGTTCAAGATGGTGGTTATGTAGTGGCTCAAGATGGGTTGGGTGTAGTTCGAGGGAAGGGAGTGTGTGTTGGTGCAAGATGAGTAGTGAGTCTGGGCTTCAGGCTGCTGGCAAGGAGCGACCCAAGGTTGGAAGTGGGTAGTGTCGAAAGCGTCCAATGCTCCAAGGTTGAAGGTATGTGGTGGTTTGAGGTGGGTAATGTGTGGTGGGTTAAGGTGGTGAACGTGTGGTGCCACACGCTGAGAGGCGTGTAGTAACCTAAGGTGAGGTGTGTGGAGTGTCACAGGACGAACTAAGGTGAAGAGACTGGAGTGTCAGAAAATGGACTGTGTGTAATGATCCAAAGAAGATAGATATCTGTAGTGATGCACTGAGGGAAGTGTGTGTTAGCTCTGAATGGCTCTCAAGGAAGTCATTGAGACGTGAGGTTGTCTCGTGGTGATTGCGTCGTCATTATACTACGGTTTAGTTTGGTTTAAGAAGGAGGATTGGGTTATATTGTGAGAACAGCTTTGAGGTCGTGCCCTTTTGGCCAAGAGAGTAAATGTGATATGATTCAAGGTGACGAGTGTTCCATGGCTGTAGGTGTGAAGTGACACATTGCAGAAATAAAAGGAATCTTTGAGTTTGGTCGGTGCTGAGTGTGACTGCTGTTGCTCCTGGCTGGTTGTGCTGTGGGTCAAGGTGGGAGTGTGGTGAGCCGTAGGTCAAAGGTGCTCAAGTGTGCGGTGGTTACCAGAGTCATGATGAGTAGGATGATGATGTGCATTTGTGAGAGGTGATGGCACGGGAGGTGTACAATGTCTGATGCAGATTTGCTTACAGTCGTCTTCACCTTGATCAATACACATGTAGAAGAAACACACTTCTGAAATATACCCATTCCTCTCCGTAGTTCCACAACTCATTCACACCTGACAACATCTATGCTACTGTTCTAACTACAAAAAATAAGCTACTTACATTCATATGAATATATAATAATACATAGGTACGCATAGAGCCCCACATATCGCCCCCACACAGACATTAACATAAGCACTTTCCCTCCTTCTAGGAATGAGTAGAGAAAATCCTTCCACCCAACAGGTATTTTTAACGCAGTTTGCGAAAACAAGAAGATAAAAGTTACTCGTCTTTAAGCAAAACCCAGTAACCTTCCGCTTTCCTTCCCTCGCTGACCCTAGACCGTCCCTTCACCTCAGGTGGAACTCCCTCCTCCTCCTTCTCACCCCCCACACTACACCACTACCCATCCCCCAGTCCCATAGCCTCCTCACCCCGTCCTCTCCCCCTCCCGCCTACACAAATCCTGGTTACGCCCATGTGTACGTATGCGAAGCGTGCACACTAATGCTGACTGATCCAACTGTGTACGTCAATACCATGAGCTACTTAGCCATACCTACCCAAGTGTTGGTGTAGCAATACGCAGTGGGGTTACGGGAAAATATATATCATATTGATATAAGACAAGACCATATGTACCAGGCAGGTGTATGTGATGTGTCGATATTGTTTCTCAGAGTTACGTGAAAATGCTACTTCTGGCACACGGCTCTTGTAAACAGCAGTAAGCGACTTGAGTTATACACACAGCTTATGGATACTCAGGCAGGACGCGTGGCTGTGGTAATTACCATAAACAAACACCTGAGCACACATACCCATTCTTAGTAATGCTTAAGTGAACACAAGGGCAGAGCGCCACGCAAACCCCATTGAGTCTTCAGTTGTTAACACATATCTCACACAGGTTTACACTGTGCACAACTGTCTTACCACGCTGCTGATATACGAAACAGACACACACATTCCGTGAATCAGTTAAACACATCTTCCATGCAGAATCATTGTCATAGAGATATACAATCATACAACTAACCGATATTGTTTAAACAAAGACAATATGCGTTTGTTACTGATATGATATATTAAATTAGCAAATTACAATACATAAGGATAAGTAAGTAAGAACATATAGTATAGGTAAAGAATGCATAACACAGTATAGATAAAAGAACGCACAACACAGCCAAAACACATACCGCTACAGCTTCGAACATATATGATTCACAAGCATGTAAACATACTCGTATACTTGAAAAAAAGAAGTCATAAAATCTCCACAGGAAAATGAATTCATACACCATACAAGTTAATGATTGTAGCACACATACTATAGACACCCAGTGGAATACTACACTGACACAAGTGGACATGATATGTATAACAGGTAATGAACAAATAAGTGAGAACACCGTAAAAGTGATCAGACGAGATTATCAAATGTAGGCAGGCACCGACCAGAGGAGTACCAATTAGGCATCGGAAGTAGTGGTGACAAAGGAGCAGCGAACCACTACTGCAGTGCCTCTCATATTTCCCTAGCTTGGCCCTGGTAGCTGTCTTTCCTTCTCTACCTCATATATACACACACCTGGATCGCTCAAACTGATTCCATAGACACAAAACCTCCCATCTATATTTCGCTTAACTCTAGACAACACGTAACTAACACAGTTCTATATCCTACATCCCAAAGATGTCTTATCACTAAGGCTTGAAGGGTGAGAATGCTACCCACGTTTCTCCTGCTTGCCATAGGAGAAGACTAATAGGAGAGGGAATGTGGGCTGGAAGCCCTCTCTTCCTTGTAATCACTTTCTAAGACAAGGAAAAGAAAGAGCCAAGCGAGGAGTGCTCCTTGAAGGCTCAGGCTGGGTTGTCTAAATGTGCGTGTACGTAACCAGGAAGAGGATCCTGGATACTTCAGTCCTGAGGAAAACTAAGTTCAAGGATAAGGAAGTTTGGAAATTTTCTAAGGGTAAAGACTAGGGTGAGTGTGAGGGCGGGCGTAAAGTTAGTAGGTGGTAATTTTGATGATGATAACGTTATAGGAATGTGTTTTAGATAGTAAAGAAGTGAGTTCGAGACTGCTGTGGTTGAGACTGAGAGTAGATTACGAGAGGTGGGTGACTGTCAGCGTTTACTCACCTGGCAGAGAAAGGAGTGAAGAAGAGAGGCGAGTCTTGGAAGTAGCTGAGTGAGTGCTTCAGCAACCTTGAAGCAAGGGATGGAGTCTAAATGAAGTGGCAGTTGAAGGTATAATTGGGGAGCAAGGAGCACCCTGTGTAAATGGAAATAGCGACCAGCTTCTCGAGTTACAGGATGGAAATGAATTGGTGACTTGAAGTACCAGGAGTACATGAGTATACTTGCATGAGTGGGGATGAGCATCGACGGACATTACAAGAATATTTACTGATCAAAACGTGTTAAAAGGAGAGACTGTTGGATGTGAATGTGCTGGGAAAGGCACCTGGCATGAAGAATAGTTATTTCTTGGCTAAGGCGAATGTGAATCTTTGTTTTGGCTTGGTAAGTACATGAGAGATGGATAGAAATAAGAGGGTGAAGAATGGGTGAAGTTGGCAAATAAGCTCGTATGCAGAGATCTGAAGATATATGAGTGGTATAGGTGAGAGTAGATGAAACAAGGAGGGTGGGCTACGAGTGAAAGATAATTGGGGATGCAGTGAGCAATGTTCCCATGTGTGGGTAAAGTATGTGATACGAAGGAAGGATGTTGGCTTATGAGAAACGGCAGCGAGTGTTGAGATAAGACAGTCAAAGATGCTGGTGAATGAAAAGAGAGAGGTGAATGGACAGAGCCTAAAGGAAAGAAGTTTCAGCGACTTGCAGGTTTACAAGAAAAAGCGGCGACAGATCAATGGGGAAGATGCAAGGGAAGAAAATCGGTAGATGAGGGATGTGATGAGGAAGTATCGGCACACTTCACAGGAAATAAGAAAATGCTTTAGAAGGTAAAGAGCGTGATGAGAACATGAGAACAGATAGAAGCATCAGTGACGGGGGCAGTTGGGCAAGTAGTAACAGACAAAGAAGAGATGAAGAGATGGAGTGAGTATTCTGAAGGAAGTGTTAGGTTATATACAAGGACGAGGTGGTATGCGGAGCGAGTGAGTCACGGCAAATGTTTTGGTGAATAGAAAGGAAGTGGTGCAAGGCTTGAGTAAGATGAAGTATAGCACTCGTGATGAGGTATAGCAGTCGTGATGAGTGAATGACTCTACAGCTGCATTTCTCGAAATATTCATGTACGGCCCAAGGTGAGGCACCACTTGTGGCTTTAGAGAAGACGTATGATAGAATTGACAGAGAGGCCTTGTGGATGATGCCGCGAGTATGAAGTATGGGAGGAAAGTTACGAGATGAAGTGAGGAACCTCTATTGGGGGAGTTTGATGAGTGCGTGAGTAGGATGGGAGAGGAAGGTGAGTCTGCGATAAGGATGTGTGATATTACCAGAGCTCTTTAATCTTTCTATGAACCAGGTGGTGTGGGAGGTAAATGTAAGGTAATTAGAGAGAGGGGTAAGTCTACCGTATAACGGGGTCGGAGAATGGGGGGTCTAGGAGTTGAGTCAGTTGCTGTTTGCATATGACACAGCTCTGGTGGCAGACTTGCTTAAGAAACCGAAGAAATTATTGACTAAGCTTTGGAGAGCGTGTTAAAGGAGTAAGTTGAGAGATGATGTGAATAAAAGTTAGGTAATGCGGTTAAGCAGGGAAGAGAGACAAGTTGGTTTGAGAGAAACTGAATGGGGAGAAGATGGAGGATGTGAGGTGATTTAACACCCAAGGGCGGATATGGCAGAGGAACTATGAAGCCTGAAGTGGGTAAAATAATGGAAGTGGGTAACATTTTTTGGTGCACTGAAAAATGCGCGGAATGAGAGGTTACTTTTTTGTGAGGGAAAAGAATGGTATGTGTGATGGTACAGTAGTCACGACGGTGCATTATAGGAGCAAGTCTTGGCCTTTACTAACATAGACTGGAAGAGAGTGGAGGCCTTGGAATGAAGTTACTGAAGACAATACGTAGTGTTATGGGTTGATCGTGTAAGGAATGAATATGTAAGAGATTGTGTGCTAGTAATTGGATTATGACTGAGAAAATTGGCAATGGTATGCTTACATGGTTTGAACATTTGGAGAGGATGAGCGAAGAATCAAATGCCTTGTTTCATCACGCTAAAAACAATGATCATTGTATTGACTGGAGTAACGCCATCTCAGTTATTAGATTTAACTGGGGTGGGGGAGGGGGCGAAAGTTCTGGGAGCGTTGAAGAATGTATGGAAGTCGAGAAGGTTAAATTGGTATGTTTGAAGGAATAGTGGTTCCTACAATGCTATATGGTTGCGAGGAGTAGGCTATAGATAGAGTTGTGCGGAGGAGGGTGAATGTGTTGGAAATGAGATGTTTGAGAACAATATGTGGTGTGAGGTGGTTTGATCGATTGAGTAATGAAAGGGTAAGAGAGATGTGTGGTAATAAAAAGAGTGTGGTTGAGAGAGCAGAAGAGGGTGTTTTGAAGTGGTTTGGTCACATGGAGAGATGAGTGAGGAAAGATTGACAAAGAGGATATATGTGTCAGAGGTTGAAGGAACGAGGAGATGTTGGAGACCAAATTGGAGGTGGAAAGGTGGAGTGAAAAAGATTTTGAGTGATCGGGGCCTAAACATGCAGGAGGGTGAAAGGAGTGCAAGGATAGAATGAATTGGAATGATGTGGTATACCGTGGTCGACGTGCTGTCAGTGGATTGAACTAGGGCATGTGAAGCGTCTGGGGTAAACCATGGAATTTTTTGTGGGGCCTGAATGTGGAAAGGGAGCTGTGGTTTCGGTGCATTACACAAGACAGCTAGAGACTGAGTGTGAACGAATGTGGCGTTTGTTGTCTTCCTTGCGATACCTCGCGCGCGCGAGGGGGGGAGGGGCTACCATTTAATGTGTGACGGGGTGGCGACGGGAATAGATGAAGGCAGGAAGTATGAATATGTACATGTGTATATATTTATATGTCTGTGCATTTATATGTATGTATACGTTGAAATGTATGGGAAGGTATATGTGCGTATGTGGGCGTATATGTATGTACATGTGTATGTTAGTGGGTTGGGCCAGTCTTTCGACTGTGTCCGTGCACTACCTCGCTAACGCGGGAGACAGCGACTAAATATGATATAAAATAATTGATATAAATATACATATATATATATATGTCATAGAAACCTCCAACAGCCAGGATTGAACGCGGGACCCCTGTGCAAAAGGCGGGAATGCTAACCGCTAGGCTATGGGCCTGGCTAATGGGAAATAACTATTCGAATACTAAGTACTCGAATACCCTTGGTCTCACGTTGGTGAGCAACGGGGTCTACATCGGTCATTTCCCAACAGGCGCACATAGCCAGCAGATAGCATTTTACCGAACCTTACCTTACAACGCGGAGGTACATGAATACGAACATAGTGCATAGAAACGCGTACCTTCATAAAAAATACAAACCTCTAACAGCCAGGATCGAACCCAGGACTCCTGTGCAAGAGGCGGGAATGCTAACCGCTAGGCTGTGGTCCTGGCTATCTGCTGGCTATGTGCGCCTGTTGGGAAATGACCGGTATAGACCCCGTTGCTCACCAACGTGAGACCAAGGGTATTCCAGTGCTTAGTATTCAGCTTGTAGATTTATGTGCTGAAAAGGACTGGTAATTGGAAATACCTGGTTTAAAAAAAGAGATATACATAAGTATACGTATGTAAGTACGAGAGATGGCCAGAGAGCGTTCTTGGATTATGTGTTAATTGATAAGGCGCGCGAAAGAGAGACTTTTGGATGTTAATGTGCTGAGAGGTGCAACTTGAGGGATGTCTGATCATTATCTTGTGGAGGCGAAGGTGAAGATTTGTAGAGGTTTTCAGAAAAGAAGAGAGCATGCTCGGGTGAAGAGAATGGTGAGAGTAAGTAAGCTTGGGAAGGAGACTTGTGTGAGGAAGTACCAGGAGAGACTGAGTACAGAATGGAAAAAGGTGAGAACAAAGGGGGTAAGGGGAGTGGGGGAGGAATGGGATGTATTTAGGGAAGCAGTGATGGCTTGCGCAAAAGATGCTTGTGGCATGAGAAGCGTGGGAGGTGGGTTGATTAGAAAGGGTAGTGAGTGGTGGGATAAAAAAGTAAGATTATTAGTGAAGAGAAGAGAGAGGCATTTGGACGATTTTTGCAGGGAAAAAATGCAAATGAGTGGGAGATGTATAAAAGAAAGAGGCAGGAGGTCAAGAGAAAGGTGCAAGAGGTGAAAAAGAGGGCAAATGAGAGTTGGGGTGAGAGAGTGTCATTAAATTTTAGGGAGAATAAAAAGATGTTTTGGAAGGAGGTAAATAAAGTGCGTAAGACAAGGGAACAAATGGGAACTTAAGTGAAGGGGGCTAATGGAGAGGTGATAACAAGTAGTGGTGATGTGAGAAGGAGGTGGAGTGAGTATTTTGAAGGTTTGTTGAATGTGTTTGATGATAGAGTGGCAGATATAGGGTGTTTTGGTCGAGGTGGTGTGCAAAGTGAGAGGGTTAGGAAAAATGATTTGGTAAACAGAGAAGAGGTAGTAAAAGCATTGCGGAAGATGAAAGCCGGCAAGGCAGCGGGTTTGGATGGTATTGCAGAGGAATTTATTAAAAAAAGGGGGTGACTGTATTGTTGACTGGTTGGTAAGGTTATTTAATGTATGTATGACTCATGTATGTATGCCTGAGGATTGGAGGAATGCTTGCATAGTGCCATTGTACAAAGGCAAAGGGAATAATAGTGAGCGTTCAGATTACAGAGGTATAAGTTTGTTGAGTATTCCTGGGAAATTATATGGGAGGGTATTGATTGAGAGGGTGAAGGCATGTATAGAGTATCAGATTGGGGAAGAGCAGTGTGGTTTCAGAAGTGGTAGAGGATGTGTGGATCAGGTGTTTGCTTTGAAGAATGTATGTGAGAAATACTTAGAAAAGCAAATGGATTTGTATGTAGCATTTATGGATCTGGAGAAGGCATATGATAGAGTTGATAGAGATGCTCTGTGGAAGGTATTAAGAATATATGGTGTGGGAGGCAAGTTGTTAGAAGCAGTGAAAAGTTTTATCGAGGATGTAAGGCATGTGTACGTGTAGGAAGAGAGGAAAGTGATTGGTTCTCAGTAAATATAGGTTTGCGGCAGGGGTGTGTGATGTCTCCATGGTTGTTTAATTTGTTTATGGATGGGGTTGTTAGAGAGGTAAATGCAAGAGTTTTGGAAAGAGGGGCAAGTATGCAGTCTGTTGTGGATGAGAGAGCTTGGGAAGTGAGTCAGTTGTTGTTCGCTGATGATACAGGGCTGGTGGCTGATTCATGTGAGAAACTGCAGAAGCTGGTGACTGAGTTTGGTAAAGTGTGTGAAAGAAGAAAGTTGAGAGTAAATGTGAATGAGGGCAATGTTATTAGGTACAGTAGGGTTGAGGGTCAAGTCAATTGGGAGGTAAGTTTGAATGGAGAAAAACTGGAGGAGGTGAAGTGTTTTAGATATCTGGGAGTGGATTTGGCAGCGGATGGAACCATGGATGCGGAATTGAGTCATAGGGTGGGCGAGGGGGCGAATATTCTGGGAGCCTTGAAGAATGTTTGGAAGTCGAGAACATTATCTCGGAAAGCAAAAATGGGTATGTTTGAAGGAATAGTGGTTCCAACATTGTTGTATAGTTGCGAGGCGTGGGCTATGGATAGAGTTGTGCGGAGGAGGATGGATGTTCTGGAAATGAGATGTTTGAGGACATGTGGTGTGAGGGGGTTTGATCGAGTAAGCAATAAGAGGGTAACAAAAAGAGTGTGGTAACAAAAAGAGTGTGGTTGAGAGAGCAGAAGGTGTTTTGAAATGATTTGGTCACATGGAGAGAATGAGTGAGGAAAGATTGACCAAGAGGATATATTTGTCAGAGGTGGAGGGAACGAGGAAAAGTTGGGAGACCAATTTGGAGGTGGAAAGATGGAGTGAAAAAGATTTTGAGTGATAGAGGCCTGAACATGCAGGAGGTTGAAAGGCGTGCAAGGAATACAGTGAATTGGAACGATGAGGTATACCGGGGTCAATGTGCTTTCAATGGATTGAACCAGGGCATGTGAAGCGTCTGGGGTAAACCATGGAAAGTTGTGTGGGGCCTGGATGTGGAAAGGGAGCTGTGGTTTCGGTGCATTATTACATGACAGCTAGAGACTTAGTGTGAACGAATGAGGCCTTTGTTGTCTTTCCTAGCGCTACCTCGCACACATGAGGTGGGAGGGGGTTGTTATTCCATGTGTGGCGAGGTGGCGATGGAAATGAATAAAGGCAGACAGTATGAATTATGTACATGTGTAGATATATACATGTCTGTGTGTGTATATATATGTATACATTGAGATGTATAGGTATGTATATCTGCGTGTGTGGACGTGTATGTATATACATGTGTATGTGGGTAGGTTGGGCCATTCTTTCGTCTGTTTCCTCGCGCTACCTCGCTAATGCGGGAGACAACGACAAAGTAAAATAAGTATATATATATATATATATATATATATATATATATATATATATATATATATATATATATATATATATATATATATATATATATATATATATATATATATAATGAATAAAGGCAGACAGTATGAATTATGTACATGTGTAGATATATACATGTCTGTGTGTGTATATATATGTATACATTGAGATGTATAGGTATGTATATCTGCGTGTGTGGACGTGTATATATATATATATATATATATATATATATATATGTATATATATATATATATATATATATATATATATATATCCCTGGGGATAGGGGATTAAGAATACTTCCCACGTATTCCCTGCGTGTCGTAAAAGGCGACTAAAAGGAAGGGAGCGGGGGGCTGGAAATCCTCCCCTCTCGTTTTTTTTTTTTTTCCAAAAGAAGGAACAGAGGGGGCCAGGTGAGGATATTCCAAAAAAGGCCCAGTCCTCTGTTCTTAACGCTACCTCGCTAACGCGGTAAATGGCAAGTAGTTTAAAAGAAAAAGAAAAAAAAAAAAATATATATATATATATATATATATATATATATATATATATATATATATATATATATATATATATATATATATATATATATTGGAAAGGATCACAATTTTGCGCGTGATCAACATATTCCTATGAGTCCACGGGGAAAATGAACCACCATAAGTTCCCAAGTGCACTTTCGTATAATAATCAGGGGAGACATAAGAAAGAAATATAACAGTCAGTTGATATACATCGAAGAGACGAAGCTAGGACGCCATTTAGAAAACATGTGATTGTCCAAAACATACAACGAGCGTTCATAAACTTATCATTTTACAAATTTTATCAGCAATAAAGCTATCTAATTTGTATAGACCATCACTAATATTAAGATTATAATTCTTTGTGTATTTAACAATAGAAGACTCAATGATAACTGAGATGGCGTTACTCCAGTCAATACAATGATCATGGTTGTTAACGTGATTAAACAAGGCATTTGATTCTTGTCCCGTTCTTATAATATATGTATGTTGCTTAAGTCTAACAGAAAGATCCTTACCAGTCTAATAAAAATCAAATTTATCACAGTTTCCACAAGGCACTTGATAGATGCATCCAAGAGAATTTTCTGGTGAATTCTTGATTAAGATATTCTTTATAGTATTATTGTTGATAAAGGCAACATTTACATTAAAGGATTTAAGCTACATGGGAGGATTTTATGGTGTGGGAGGTAAGTTGTAAGAAACAGTGAAATCTTTTTATCGGGGATGTAAGGCATGTGTACGTGTAGGGAGAGTAGAAAGTGATTGGTTCTTAGTGAATGTTGGTTTGCGGCAGGGGTGCGTAATGTCTCCATGGTTGTTTAATTTGTTTATGGATGGAGTTGTTAGGGAGGTAAATGCAAGAGTTTTGGAAAGAGGGGCAAGTATGCGGTCTGTTGTGGATGAGAGAGCTTGGGAAGTGAGTCGGTTGTTGTTTGCTGATGATACAGCGCTGGCGGCTGATTCGGGTGAGAAACTGCAGAAGCTGGTGACTGAGTTTGGTAAAGTGTGTGAAAGAAGAAAGCTGAGAGTAATTGTGAATAAGAGCAAGGTTATTAGGTGCAGTAAGGTTGAGGGAGAAGTCTATTGGGAGGTAAGTTTGAATGGAGAAAAACTGTAGAAAGTGAAGTGTTTTAGATATCTGGGAGTGGATTTGGCGGCGGATGGAACTATCGAAGTGGAAGTGAATCATAGGGTGGGGGAGGGGAGCAAAAGTTCTGGGAGCGTTGAAAAATGTGTGGAAGTCGAGAACGTTATCTTGGAAAGCAAAAATGGGTATGTTTGAAGGAATAATTGTTACAACAATGTTATACGGTTGCGAGGTATGCGCTATAGATACAGTTGTGCGGAGGAGGGTGGATGGGGTGGAAATGAGATGTTTGAGGACAATATGTGGTGTGAGGTGGTTTGATCGAGTAAGTAATGAAAGGGTAAGAGAGATGTATGGTATGAACACGAGTGTGGTTGAGAGAGCAGGAGAGGGTGTTTTGAAATGGTTTGGTCGCATGGAGGGAATGGGTGAGGAAAAACTGACAAAGAGGATATATGTGTCAGAGGTGGAGATAACGAGGAAATGTGGGAGACCAAATTGGAGGTGGAAAGGTGGAGTGAAAAAGATTTTGAGTGATCGTGGCCTGAACATGCAGGAGGGTGAAATGCGTGCATGGAAGAAAATGAGCCACCTCACACCACATATTGTCCTCAAACATCTCATTTCCAGCACATCCATCCTCCTCCGCACAACTCTATCTATAGCCCACGCCTCGCAACCATACAACATTGTTGGAACCATTATTCCTTCAAACATACCCATTTTTGCTTTCCGAGATAATGTTTTCGACTTCCAAACATTCTTCAAGGCTCCCAGAATTTTGGCCCCCTCCCCCACCCTATGATTCACTTCCGCTTCCATGGCTACATCCGCTGCCAGATCCACTCCCAGATATCTAAAACACTTTACTTCCTCAAGTTTTTCTCCATTCAAACTTACCTCCCAATTGACTTGACCCTCAACCCTACTGTACCTAATAACCTTGCTCTTATTCACATTTACTCTTAACTTTCTTTTTTCACACACTTTACCAAACTCAGTCACCAGCTTCTGCAGTTTCTTACATGAATCAGCCACCAGCACTGTATCATCAGCGAACAACACATGACTCACTTCCCAAGCTTCCTCATCCACAACAGACTGCATACTTGCCCCTCTTTCCAAAACTCTTGCATTCACTTCCCTAACAACCCCATCCATAAACAAATTAAACAACCATGGAGACATCACACACCCCTGCCGCAAACCTACATTCACTGAGAACCAATCACTTTCCTCTCTTCCTACACGTACACATGCCTTACATCCTCGATAAAAACTTTTCACTGCTTCTAATAACTTGCCTCCCACACCATATATTCTTAAAACCTTCCACAGAGCATCTCTATCAACTCTATCATATGCCTTCTCCAGATCCATAAATGCTACATACAAATCCATTTGTTTTTCTAAGTATTTCTCACATACATTCTTCAAAGCAAACACCTGATCCACACATCCTCTACCACTTCTGAAACCACACTGCTCTTCCCCAATCTGATGCTCTATACACGCCTTCACCCTCTCAATCAATACCCTCCCACATAATTTACCAGGAATACTCAACAAACTTATACCTCTGAAATTGGAGCACTCACTCTTATCCCCTTTGCCTTTGTACAATGGCACTATGCAAGCATTCCTCCAATCCTCAGGCACCTCACTATGAATCATACATACATTAAATAACCTTACCAACCAGTCAACAATACAGTCACCACATTTTTAGTAAATTCCACTGCAATACCATCCAAACCTGCTGCTTTGCCGGCTTTCATCTTCCGTGAAGCATTTACCGCCTCTTCTCTATTTACCAAATCATTTTCCCTAACCCTCTCACTTTGCACACCACCTCGACCAAAACACCCTATATCTGCCACTCTATCATCAAACACATTCAACAAACCTTCAAAATACTCACTCCATCTCCTTCTCACATCACCAGTACTCGTTATCACATCCCCATTAGCCCCCTTCACTGAAGTTCCCATTTGCTCCCTTGTCTTACGCACTTTATTTACCTCCTTCCAAAACATCTTTTTATTCTCCCTGAAATTTAATGATACTCTCTCACCCCAACTCTCATTTGCCCTCTTTTTCACCTCTTGCACCTTTCTCTTGACCTCCTGCCTATTTCTTTTATACCTCTCCCACTCATTTGCATTTTTCCCCTGCAAAAATCGTTCAAATGCCTCTCTCTTCTCTTTCACTAATAATCTTACTTCTTCATCCCACCAATCACTACCTTTTCTGATCAACCTACCTCCCACTCTTCTCATGCCACAAGCATCTTTTGCGCAAGCCATTACTGCTTCCCTAAATACATCCCATTCCTCCCCCACTCCCCTTACCTCCTTTGTTCTCACCTTTTTCCATTCTGTACCCAGTCTCTCCTGGTACTTCCTCACACAAGTCTCCTTCCCAAGCTCACTTACTCTCACCACTCTTTTCACCCCAACATTCTCTTTTCTTTTCTGAAAACCCCCACAAATCTTCACCTTCGCCTCCATAAGATAATGATCAGACATCCCTCCAGTTGCACCTCTCAGCACATTAACATCCAAAAGTCTCTCTTTCGTGCGTCTATCAATTAACACGTAATCCAATAACGCTCTCTGGCCATCTCTCCTACTTACATACGTATATTTATGTATATCTCGCTTTTTAAACCAGGTATTCCCAATCACCAGTCCTTTTTCAGCACATAAATATACAAGCTCTTCACCATTTCCATTTACAACACTGAACACTCCATGTATACCAATTATTCCCTCAACTGCCACATTACTCACCTTTGCATTCAAATCACCCATCACTATAACCCGGTCTTGTGCATCAAAACCACTAAGAAACTCATTCAGCTGCTCCCAAAACACTTGCCTCTCATGATCTTTCTTGTCATGCCCATATGCATATGCACCAATAATCACCCATCTCTCTCCATCAACTTTCAGTTTTACCCATATCAATCTAGAATTTACCTTCTTACACTCTATCACATACTCCCACAACTCCTGATTCAGGAGTAGTGCTACTCCTTCCCTTGCTCTTGTCCTCTCACTAACCCCTGACTTTACTCCCAAGACATTCCCAAACCACTCTTCCCCTTTACCCTTTAGCTTCGTTTCACTCAGAGCCAAAACATCCAGGTTCCTTTCCTCAAACATACTACCTATCTCTCCTTTTTTCTCATCTTGGTTACATCCACACACATTTATACACCCCAATCTGAGCCTTCGAGGAGGATGAGCACTCCGCGCGTGACTCCTTCGTCTGTTTCCCCTTTTAGAAAGTTAAAATACAAGGAGGGGAGGGTTTCTGGCCCCCCGCTCCCGTCCCCTTTAGTCGCCTTCTATATATATATATATATATATATATATATATATATATATATATATATATCCCCGCAGGACATAGCAAAGGTGGGTATATATCTCCCGTAGGACCCTTCTAAAGTGGACAAATACCCCACGTAGGACCTGGCTAAGGTGGGCTTATACCCCACGTGGGACCTGGCTAAGGTGGCATATACCCCATGCTGGACCTGGTTAATGTGGGCAAATACCTCACTTAGGACCTAGCTAAGGTGGGCTTATACCCCACGTGGGACCTGGCTAAGGTGGGCTTATACCCCACGTGGGACCTGGCTAAGGTGGGCTTATACCCCACGTGGGACCTGGCTAAGGTGGGCTTATACCCCACGTGGGACCTGGCTAAGGTGGGCTTATACCCCACGTGGGACCTGGCTAAGGTGGGCTTATACCCCACGTGGGACCTGGCTAAGGTGGGCTTATACCCCACGTGGGACCTGGCTAAGGTGGGCTTATACCCCACGTGGGACCTGGCTAAGGTGGGCTTATACCCCACGTGGGACCTGGCTAAGGTGGGCTTATACCCCACGTGGGACCTGGCTAAGGTGGGCTTATACCCCACGTGGGACCTGGCTAAGGTGGGCTTATACCCCACGTGGGACCTGGCTAAGGTGGGCTTATACCCCACGTGGGACCTGGCTAAGGTGGGCTTATACCCCACGTGGGACCTGGCTAAGGTGGGCTTATACCCCACGTGGGACCTGGCTAAGGTGGGCTTATACCCCACGTGGGACCTGGCTAAGGTGGGCTTATACCCCACGTGGGACCTGGCTAAGGTGGGCTTATACCCCACGTGGGACCTGGCTAAGGTGGGCTTATACCCCACGTGGGACCTGGCTAAGGTGGGCTTATACCCCACGTGGGACCTGGCTAAGGTGGGCTTATACCCCACGTGGGACCTGGCTAAGGTGGGCTTATACCCCACGTGGGACCTGGCTAAGGTGGGCTTATACCCCACGTGGGACCTGGCTAAGGTGGGCTTATACCCCACGTGGGACCTGGCTAAGGTGGGCTTATACCCCACGTGGGACCTGGCTAAGGTGGGCTTATACCCCACGTGGGACCTGGCTAAGGTGGGCTTATACCCCACGTGGGACCTGGCTAAGGTGGGCTTATACCCCACGTGGGACCTGGCTAAGGTGGGCTTATACCCCACGTGGGACCTGGCTAAGGTGGGCTTATACCCCACGTGGGACCTGGCTAAGGTGGGCTTATACCCCACGTGGGACCTGGCTAAGGTGGGCTTATACCCCACGTGGGACCTGGCTAAGGTGGGCTTATACCCCACGTGGGACCTGGCTAAGGTGGGCTTATACCCCACGTGGGACCTGGCTAAGGTGGGCTTATACCCCACGTGGGACCTGGCTAAGGTGGGCTTATACCCCACGTGGGACCTGGCTAAGGTGGGCTTATACCCCACGTGGGACCTGGCTAAGGTGGGCTTATACCCCACGTGGGACCTGGCTAAGGTGGGCTTATACCCCACGTGGGACCTGGCTAAGGTGGGCTTATACCCCACGTGGGACCTGGCTAAGGTGGGCTTATACCCCACGTGGGACCTGGCTAAGGTGGGCTTATACCCCACGTGGGACCTGGCTAAGGTGGGCTTATACCCCACGTGGGACCTGGCTAAGGTGGGCTTATACCCCACGTGGGACCTGGCTAAGGTGGGCTTATACCCCACGTGGGACCTGGCTAAGGTGGGCTTATACCCCACGTGGGACCTGGCTAAGGTGGGCTTATACCCCACGTGGGACCTGGCTAAGGTGGGCTTATACCCCACGTGGGACCTGGCTAAGGTGGGCTTATACCCCACGTGGGACCTGGCTAAGGTGGGCTTATACCCCACGTGGGACCTGGCTAAGGTGGGCTTATACCCCACGTGGGACCTGGCTAAGGTGGGCTTATACCCCACGTGGGACCTGGCTAAGGTGGGCTTATACCCCACGTGGGACCTGGCTAAGGTGGGCTTATACCCCACGTGGGACCTGGCTAAGGTGGGCTTATACCCCACGTGGGACCTGGCTAAGGTGGGCTTATACCCCACGTGGGACCTGGCTAAGGTGGGCTTATACCCCACGTGGGACCTGGCTAAGGTGGGCTTATACCCCACGTGGGACCTGGCTAAGGTGGGCTTATACCCCACGTGGGACCTGGCTAAGGTGGGCTTATACCCCACGTGGGACCTGGCTAAGGTGGGCTTATACCCCACGTGGGACCTGGCTAAGGTGGGCTTATACCCCACGTGGGACCTGGCTAAGGTGGGCTTATACCCCACGTGGGACCTGGCTAAGGTGGGCTTATACCCCACGTGGGACCTGGCTAAGGTGGGCTTATACCCCACGTGGGACCTGGCTAAGGTGGGCTTATACCCCACGTGGGACCTGGCTAAGGTGGGCTTATACCCCACGTGGGACCTGGCTAAGGTGGGCTTATACCCCACGTGGGACCTGGCTAAGGTGGGCTTATACCCCACGTGGGACCTGGCTAAGGTGGGCTTATACCCCACGTGGGACCTGGCTAAGGTGGGCTTATACCCCACGTGGGACCTGGCTAAGGTGGGCTTATACCCCACGTGGGACCTGGCTAAGGTGGGCTTATACCCCACGTGGGACCTGGCTAAGGTGGGCTTATACCCCACGTGGGACCTGGCTAAGGTGGGCTTATACCCCACGTGGGACCTGGCTAAGGTGGGCTTATACCCCACGTGGGACCTGGCTAAGGTGGGCTTATACCCCACGTGGGACCTGGCTAAGGTGGGCTTATACCCCACGTGGGACCTGGCTAAGGTGGGCTTATACCCCACGTGGGACCTGGCTAAGGTGGGCTTATACCCCACGTGGGACCTGGCTAAGGTGGGCTTATACCCCACGTGGGACCTGGCTAAGGTGGGCTTATACCCCACGTGGGACCTGGCTAAGGTGGGCTTATACCCCACGTGGGACCTGGCTAAGGTGGGCTTATACCCCACGTGGGACCTGGCTAAGGTGGGCTTATACCCCACGTGGGACCTGGCTAAGGTGGGCTTATACCCCACGTGGGACCTGGCTAAGGTGGGCTTATACCCCACGTGGGACCTGGCTAAGGTGGGCTTATACCCCACGTGGGACCTGGCTAAGGTGGGCTTATACCCCACGTGGGACCTGGCTAAGGTGGGCTTATACCCCACGTGGGACCTGGCTAAGGTGGGCTTATACCCCACGTGGGACCTGGCTAAGGTGGGCTTATACCCCACGTGGGACCTGGCTAAGGTGGGCTTATACCCCACGTGGGACCTGGCTAAGGTGGGCTTATACCCCACGTGGGACCTGGCTAAGGTGGGCTTATACCCCACGTGGGACCTGGCTAAGGTGGGCTTATACCCCACGTGGGACCTGGCTAAGGTGGGCTTATACCCCACGTGGGACCTGGCTAAGGTGGGCTTATACCCCACGTGGGACCTGGCTAAGGTGGGCTTATACCCCACGTGGGACCTGGCTAAGGTGGGCTTATACCCCACGTGGGACCTGGCTAAGGTGGGCTTATACCCCACGTGGGACCTGGCTAAGGTGGGCTTATACCCCACGTGGGACCTGGCTAAGGTGGGCTTATACCCCACGTGGGACCTGGCTAAGGTGGGCTTATACCCCACGTGGGACCTGGCTAAGGTGGGCTTATACCCCACGTGGGACCTGGCTAAGGTGGGCTTATACCCCACGTGGGACCTGGCTAAGGTGGGCTTATACCCCACGTGGGACCTGGCTAAGGTGGGCTTATACCCCACGTGGGACCTGGCTAAGGTGGGCTTATACCCCACGTGGGACCTGGCTAAGGTGGGCTTATACCCCACGTGGGACCTGGCTAAGGTGGGCTTATACCCCACGTGGGACCTGGCTAAGGTGGGCTTATACCCCACGTGGGACCTGGCTAAGGTGGGCTTATACCCCACGTGGGACCTGGCTAAGGTGGGCTTATACCCCACGTGGGACCTGGCTAAGGTGGGCTTATACCCCACGTGGGACCTGGCTAAGGTGGGCTTATACCCCACGTGGGACCTGGCTAAGGTGGGCTTATACCCCACGTGGGACCTGGCTAAGGTGGGCTTATACCCCACGTGGGACCTGGCTAAGGTGGGCTTATACCCCACGTGGGACCTGGCTAAGGTGGGCTTATACCCCACGTGGGACCTGGCTAAGGTGGGCTTATACCCCACGTGGGACCTGGCTAAGGTGGGCTTATACCCCACGTGGGACCTGGCTAAGGTGGGC
Source organism: Panulirus ornatus (assembly GCF_036320965.1). Taxonomy (NCBI): domain Eukaryota; kingdom Metazoa; phylum Arthropoda; class Malacostraca; order Decapoda; family Palinuridae; genus Panulirus; species Panulirus ornatus. The sequence goes on along the minus strand of NC_092234.1, from coordinate 23,240,367 downwards.
TTATACCCCACGTGGGACCTGGCTAAGGTGGGCTTATACCCCACGTGGGACCTGGCTAAGGTGGGCTTATACCCCACGTGGGACCTGGCTAAGGTGGGCTTATACCCCACGTGGGACCTGGCTAAGGTGGGCTTATACCCCACGTGGGACCTGGCTAAGGTGGGCTTATACCCCACGTGGGACCTGGCTAAGGTGGGCTTATACCCCACGTGGGACCTGGCTAAGGTGGGCTTATACCCCACGTGGGACCTGGCTAAGGTGGCATATATTTATCATTCTTCACTGGTGTTCAAAACAGACGTGCAAGACAAACACACAAAGTAATTCGCATTTGCTCTAACATTGTTTATTGGTCGAAAATAAACTTTATCATAGTGTTATGCTGGTCCCTGAGGTACCTCTGGAGACTGCTCAATGTCAGGTCAATAGAAATTTAGGGTAAATTTCACGATGGTCCGCCATATCGGGCGCTTGCGTGCTTTCGTATGTTTATCTAGTATGGATTAGCATTGCTGGGCGATTGTTGTGCTCCTTAATAGCGCAGGCCTAGATGGAGTGAGGAACGAATGCGATTATAGCCTCATGGATGTGTAAACGACATTTTCAGTTCTCTATAATAACGTCACAACAGACGCGACCGTCGTTGTACACATTGCCTACGTAATGTGATACAAAGTCGGTCAGAGTTTTACATTGTGTAAAAATATTGACGTACGTGACAGCGATGGTAGTAATATAACACTGTGCTACAGTGAATAACAGTGGTCATACTGTGTCATACTGAATGACATTAGTGAGGATTTATATAACTGTGCTATACCGAGTGGCAGTGATGGGGGTATACAGAACACTATGCTACACTGAGTGACAGTGATGGGGTATAGACAACACTATGCTACACTGAGTGACAGTAATGGGGTGTACACAACACTATGCTACACTGAGTGACAGTGATGGGGTGTACACAACACTATGCTACACTGAGTGACAGTGATGGGGTATAGACAACACTATGCTACACTGAGTGACAGTGATGGGGTGTACACAACACTATGCTACATTGAGTGACAGTGATGGGGTATAGACAACACTATGCTACACTGAGTGACAGTAATGGGGTGTACACAACACTATGCTACACTGAGTGACAGTGATGGGGTATAGACAACACTATGCTACACTGAGTGACAGTAATGGGGTGTACACAACACTATGCTACACTGAGTGACAGTAATGGGGTGTACACAACACTATGCTACACTGAGTGACAGTGATGGGGTGTACACAACACTATGCTACACTGAGTGACAGTGATGGGGTGTACACAACACTATGCTACACTGAGTGACAGTGGTGGAGTGTACACAACACTATGCTACACTAAATGACAGTGGTGGGGTGTACGCAACACTATGCTACACTGAGTGGCAGTGGTGGGGTGTACACAACACTATGCTACACTGAGTGATAGTGGTGGAGTGTACACAACACTATGCTACACTGAGTGATAGTGGTGGAGTGTACACAACACTATGCTACACTGAGTGACAGTGGTGGAGTGTACACAACACTATGCTACACTAAGTGACAGTGGTGGGGTGTACACAACACTATGCTACACTGAGTGACAGTGGTGGGGTGTACACAACACTATGCTACACTGAGTGATAGTGGTGGAGTGTACACAACACTATGCTACACTGAGTGATAGTGGTGGAGTGTACACAACACTATGCTACACTGAGTGACAGTGGTGGAGTGTACACAACACTATGCTACACTAAGTGACAGTGGTGGGGTGTACACAACACTATGCTACACTGAGTGACAGTGGTGGAGTGTACACAACACTATGCTACACTAAATGACAGTGGTGGGTGTACACAACACTATGCTACACTGAGTGAAAGTGGTGGGGTGTACGCAACACTATGCTACAGTGAGTGACAGTGGTGGGATGTACGCAACACTATGCTACATTATGTGACAGTGGTGCATATAACACTATGTTAAACTGAGTGACAGTGGTGGTGGCGTAAGTAACACCGTCCTACACTGAGTGACAGCGATTGCAGTGTACATAACACTGCGTTACATTCATAGATAAGGTCAGGTTTTATCACAAGATACAACGCTTCCAAATGTCTGCAGTGTAATGTAAGGCAAGTAAGACTGTTGTTTCCACACTCCCAATATCAACAGCACCACAGGGTATAAGGGAGCCGAAGGTCTCATAATGGATTCTAGGTATGACCTGGAGTCCTTCACTGAGACCGAGACTGTGTGGCTTGAAGCAAGAGTTTATAGTTTAAGAAACCTTGATAGAATGTCCGCACCCCACGTCTTGTGTACTTCATTCAAACGTCGAATGAGTTTTATCTTTTTTTTTTTACTCAATGTCTATGTATATTCACCCTCCTCCCTGTATCATACTTATCCTATTCCCTGAGCCATATTTATCCTGCTCCCTGTACCACATCTATCCTGCTCCCTGTACCATATCTCTCCTGCTCCCTTTACCATATCTATCCTGCTCCCTGTACCACACTCTCTTGCTCACTGTACCATCTACTCCTCTTCATCGTGTGTTTTGTTTTCAGTGTCTGGTTATCGTAGTCATTCCCTCTCTGCCTCTCCGCTTATCTTGTTCACTTACTCTGCTCTCTCCATGTCGGTGGCTGATACTGTTCGCCCTCGAGCATTTCTCGCCCAGTAGTTTTTGCACTCAGCACCTACTCCCGCCTCTACTTCGTCGAACTAATGTTTCCCGCATGCGTTTCGTGTTCATCTGACCGCCTCCAGCTAAGCCTTGGGCCTCCAGAAATCATCATTTTGTCTTAATGAGCCCACCGAGGCAGCGGGAGTTACCTCCGGCTACTTAACTGCCCTCAATCTCTTCCAATCTTGTGGTGATGTGGCGTGTGTGTGTGGCATCATCCGTCTTAGCACTCGCCCCTCCGACGCAACACGCGAACACCGCCTCCCTTGTATCTCTTCCTCTCTTCCCCCAGGAGGAACACACCAGCTTGATCAAAATCTTTCACTGGAAAGAATTGGAATGATTAAAATCGAAACACCGAACAAGATCATCATCACTGATACTAGAGTCGTTACAAAAATAACTAACCAATCATCCAAGGCCCAGCGAGGTAAGGGTGACCGTCTCTCTGATTGTTAATCTAGTGGGCTGAGTTCGGTGCCCGGCGCGAACAGCAGCACACCCACCTGTTCACATTCAAATGGATACCAGGTGAGGATGGAAGTAATGACCAGACTGGTATAACAGGCCCGGCTAAACCACACTTGCTTAGCTTACCTCTGGACTCCCTTCCTCTGGCTCCCAAGACCCTCACCCAGCCTGCATGGGATAGGAACATATATATACATTATATATATGCATATATATATATATATATATATGTATATATATATATATATATATATATATATATATATATATATATATATATATATATATATATATATATATATATATATATATATATATATATATATATATATATACATATATATATATATATATATATATATATATATATATATATATATATATATATATATATATATACATATATATATATATATGTATATATATATATATATATATATATATATATATATATATATATATATATATATATATATATATATTTTTTTTTTTTTTTTTTTTTCTTTTCATTCATAATATTCGCCATTTCCCGCATTAGCGAGGTAGCGTTAAGAACAGAGGACTGGGCCTTTGAGGGAATATCCTCATTTGGCCCCCTTTGTTCCTTCTTTTGGAAAATCTAAAAAAAAAACGAGAGAGGAGGATTTCCACCCAACAGCTCCCTTCCCTTTTAGTAGCCTTGTACGACACGCAGGGAATACGTGGGAAGTATTCTTTCTTCCCTGTCAACAGGGATACTATATATTTTTTTTTTTTTTTTTTTTTTGCTTTGTCGCTGTCTCCCGCGTTTGCGAGGTAGCGCAAGGAAACAGACGAAAGAAATGGCCCAACCCACCCCCATACACATGTATATACATACGTCCACACACGCAAATATACATACCTACACAGCCCTCCATGGTTTACCCCAGACGCTTCACATGCCTTGATTCAATCCACTGACAGCACGTCAACCCCGGTATACCACATCGCTCCAATTCACTCTATTCCTTGCCCTCCTTTCACCCTCCTGCATGTTCAGGCCCCGATCACACAAAATCTTTTTCACTCCATCTTTCCACCTCCAATTTGGTCTCCCTCTTCTCCTCGTTCCCTCCACCTCCGACACATATATCCTCTTGGTCAATATATATATATATATATATATATATATATATATATATATATATATATATATATATATATATATATATATATAGTTGCACGGAGTTGCACGGACTGTGATCCTTGCTGTGGTTACAAGAATGTTCTTCCGCCCACCAGTGATGCTACTACGTTTGTGAATCAAGAACCATTGCAACACAAACCTCGCCAAGTGGTAGAGTGTCCCGCAGTGTATCGAGACAGACTTCCCCAGAACTTTTTTAAAGGGGAAGTAAATATTTATAGTTGTGTTACTGGAGTGATAGTTTTCATACATGGTGCTTTGACAAGAAAATAGAGAAATTGGAAAAAAAAATGTAGCTTAGACATTGAAGCTTATTAATACAGTGGTTGAATTGATGAGAACTACTACTGACGTTTGTGTAAATAAATTATACATTTCCCTTTTCCATAGCCAGAGGTTGAACCATTATGTGACATTCATTTTCTCATTTCATTTCAAGCTAGAAGTTTCAGTTTTCTATATCATTTCTTACTTTTATTCATATGTACATATATGTATATGTGTGTGTGTGTGTATATGTGCGTGTGTAGGTGTATGTATATATATATATATATATATATATATATATATATATATATATATATATATATATATATATATATATATATATATATATATATATATATATATATATATATATATATACATACATACCAGAGGATGGAACCATGGAAGCGGAAGTGGATCATAGGGTGGGGGAGGGGGCGAAAATTCTGGGAGCCTTGAAGAATGTGTGGAAGTCGAGAACATTATCTCGGAAAGCAAAAATGGGTATGTTTGAAGGAATAGTGGTTCCAACAATGTTGTATGGTTGCGAGGCGTAGGCTATGGATAGAGTTGTGCGCAGGAGGATGGATGTGCTGGAAATGAGATATTTGAGGACAATGTGTGGTGTGAGGTGGTTTGATCGAGTAAGTAACGTAAGGGTAAGAGAGATGTGTGGAAATAAAAAGAGCGTGGTTGAGAGAGCAGAAGAGGGTGTTTTGAAATGGTTTGGGCACATGGAGAGAATGAGTGAGGAAAGATTGACCAAGAGGATATATGTGTCGGAGGTGGAGGGAACGAGGAGAAGAGGGAGACCAAATTGTAGGTGGAAAGATGGAGTGAAAAAGATTTTGTGTGATCAGGGCCTGAACATGCAGGAGGGTGAAAGGAGGGCAAGGAATAGAGTGAATTGGAGCGATGTGGTATACCGGGGTTGACGTGCTGTCAGTGGATTGAATCGGGGCATGTGAAGCGTCTGAGGTAAACCATGGAAAGCTGTGTAGGTATGTATATTTTGCGTGTGTGGATGTATGTATATACATGTGTATGGGGGTGGGTTGGGCCATTTCTTTCGTCTGTTTCCTTGCGCTACCTCGCAAACGCGGGAGACAGCGACAAAGCAAAAAAAAAAAAAAATACATATATATATATATATATATATATATATATATATATATATATATATTATCCCTGGGGATAGGGGTGAAAGAATACTTCCCACGCATTCCTCGCGTGTCGTAGAAGGCGACTAGAGGGGACGGGAGCGGGGGGCCAGAAATCCTCCCCTCCTTGTATTTTTAACTTTCTAAAATGGGAAACAGAAGAAGGAGTCACGCGGGGAGTGCTCATCCTCCTCGAAGGCTCAGACTGGGGTGTCTAAATGTGTGTGGATGTAACCAAGATGTGAAAAAAGGAGAGATAGGTAGTATGTTTGAGGAAAGGAACCTAGATGTTTTGGCTCTGAGTGAAACGAAGCTCAAGGGTAAAGGAGAAGAGTGGTTTGGGAATGTCTTGAGAGTAAAGTAAGGGGTTAGTGAGAGGACAAGAGCAAGGGAAGGAGTAGCAGTACTCCTGAAACAGGAGTTGTGGGAGTATGTGATAGAACGTAAGAAAGTAAATTCTCGATTAATATGGGTAAAACTGAAAGTTGATGGAGAGAGGTGGGTGATTATTGGTGCATATGCACCTGAGCATGAGAAGAAAGATCATGAGAGGCAAGTGTTTTGGGAGCAGCTGAATGAGTGTGTTAGTGGTTTTGATGCACAAGACCGGGTTATGGTGATGGGTGATTTGAATGCAAAGGTGAGTAATGTGGCAGTTGAGGGAATAATTGGTATACATGGGGTGTTCAGTGTTGTAAATGGAAATGGTGAAGAGCTTGTAGATTTATGTGCTGAAAAAGGACTGGTGATTGGGAATACCTGGTTTAAAAAGCGAGATATACATAAGTATACGTATGTAAGTAGGAGAAATGGCCAGAGAGCGTTATTGGATTACGTGTTAATTGACAGGCGCGCGAAAGAGAGACTTTTGGATGTTAATGTGCTGAGAGGTGCAACTGGAGGGATGTCTGATCATTATCTTGTGGAGGCTAAGGTGAAGATTTGTGGGGGTTTTCAGAAAAGAAGAGTGAATGTTGGGGTGAAGAGGGTGGTGAGAGTAAGTGAGCTTGGGAAGGAGACTTGTGTGAGGAAGTACCAGGAGAGACTGAGTACAGAATGGAAAAAGGTGAGAACAATGGAAGTAAGGGGAGTGGGGGAGGAATGGGATGTATTTAGGGAATCAGTGATGGATTGCGCAAAAGATGCTTGTTGCATGAGAAGAGTGGGAGGTGGGTTTATTAGGAAGGGTAGTGAGTGGTGGGATGAAGAAGTAAGATTATTAGTGAAAGAGAAAAGAGAGGCATTTGGACGATTTTTGCAGGGAAAAAATGCAATTGAGTGGGAGATGTATAAAAGAAAGAGACATGAGGTCAAGAGAAAGGTGCGAGAGGTGAAAAAGAGGGTAAATGAGAGTTGGGGTGAGAGAGTATCATTAAATTTTAGGGAGAATAAAAAGATGTTCTGGAAGGAGGTAAATAAAGTGCGTAAGACAAGGGAGGAAATGGCAACTTCAGTGAAGGGCGCAAATGGGGAGGTGATAACACACACACACATATATATATATATATATATATATATATATATATATATATATATATATATATATATATATATATATATATATATCTTTTTTTTTTTTTATACTTTGTCGCTGTCCCCCGCGTTTGCGAGGTAGCGCAAGGAAACAGACGAAAGAAATGGCCCAACCCCCCCCATACACATGTATATACATACGTCCACACACGCAAATATACATACCTACACAGCTTTCCATGGTTTACCCCAGACGCTTCACATGCCTTGATTCAATCCACTGACAGCACGTCAACCCCGGTATACCACATCGCTCCAATTCACTCTATTCCTTGCCCTCCTTTTACCCTCCTGCATGTTCAGGCCCCGATCACACAAAATCTTTTTCACTCCATCTTTCCACCTCCAATTTGGTCTCCCTCTTCTCCTTGCTCCCTCCACCTCCGACACATATATTCTCTTGGTCAATCTTTCCTCACTCATCCTCTCCATGTGTCCAAACCACTTCAAAACACCCTCTTCTGCTCTCTCAACCACGCTCTTTTTATTTCCACACATCTCTCTTACCCTTACGTTACTCACTCGATCAAACCACCTCACACCACACATTGTCCTCAAACATCTCATTTCCAGCACATCCATCCTCCTGCGCACAACTCTATCCATAGCCCACGCCTCGCAACCATACAACATTGTTGGAACCACTATTCCTTCAAACATACCCATTTTTGCTTTCCGAGATAATGTTCTCGACTTCCACACATTCTTCAAGGCCCCCAGAATTTTCGCACCCTCCCCCACCCTATGATCCACTTCCGCTTCCATGGTTCCATCCGCTGCCAGATCCACTCCCAGATATCTAAAACACTTCACTTCCTCCAGTTTTTCTCCATTCAAACTCACCTCCCAATTGACTTGACCCTCAACCCTACTGTACCTAATAACCTTGCTCTTATTCACATTTACTCTTAACTTTCTTCTTCCACACACTTTACCAAACTCAGTCACCAGCTTCTGCAGTTTCTCACATGAATCAGCCACCAGCGCTGTATCATCAGCGAACAACAACTGACTCACTTCCCAAGCTCTCTCATCCCCAACAGACTTCATACTTGCCCCTCTTTCCAAGACTCTTGCATTTACCTCCCTAACAACCCCATCCATAAACAAATCAAACAACCATGGAGACATCACACACCCCTGCCGCAAACCTACATTCACTGAGAACCAATCACTTTCCTCTCTTCCTACACGTACACATGCCTTACATCCTCGATAAAAACTTTTCACTGCTTCTAACAACTTTCCTCCCACACCATATATTCTCAATACCTTCCACAGAGCATCTCTATCAACTCTATCATATGCCTTCTCCAGATCCATAAATGCTACATACAAATCCATTTGCTTTTCTAAGTATTTCTCACATACATTCTTCAAAGCAAACACCTGATCCACACATCCTCTACCACTTCTGAAACCACACTGCTCTTCCCCAATCTGATGCTCTGTACATGCCTTCACCCTCTCAATCAATACCCTCCCATATAATTTACCAGGAATACTCAACAAACTTATACCTCTGTAATTTGAGCATTCACTCTTATCCCCTTTGCCTTTGTACAATGGCACTATGCACGCATTCCGCCAATCCTCAGGCACCTCACCATGAGTCATACATACATTAAATAACCTTACCAACCAGTCAACAATACAATCACCCCCTTTTTTAATAAATTCCACTGCAATACCATCAAAGCCTGCTGCCTTGCCGGCTTTCATCTTCCGCAAAGCTTTCACTACCTCTTCTCTGTTTACCAAATCATTTTCCCTAACCCTCTCACTTTGCACACCACCTCGACCAAAACACCCTATATCTGCCACTCTATCATCAAACACATTCAACAAACCTTCAAAATACTCACTCCATCTCCTTCTCACATCACCACTACTTGTTATCACCTCCCCATTTGCGCCCTTCACTGAAGTTCCCATTTGCTCCCTTGTCTTACGCACTTTATTTACCTCCTTCCAGAACATCTTTTTATTCTCCCTAAAATTTGATGATACTCTCTCACACCAACTCTCATTTGCCCTTTTTTTCACCTCTTGCACCTTTCTCTTCACCTCCTGTCTCTTTCTTTTATACATCTCCCACTCAATTGCATTTTTTTCCTGCAAAAATCGTCCAAATGCCTCTCTCTTCTCTTTCACTAATACTCTTACTTCTTCATCCCACCACCCATCCCAACATTCACTCTTCTTTTCTGAAAACCCATACAAATCTTCACCTTAGCCTCCACAAGATAATGATCAGACATCCCTCCAGTTGCACATTAACATCCAAAAGTCTCTCTTTCGCACGCCTGTCAATTAACACGTAATCCAATAACGCTCTCTGGCCATCTCTCCTACTTACATAAGTATACTTATGTATATCTCGCTTTTTAAATCAGGTATTCCCAATCATCAGTCTTTTTTCAGCACATAAATCTACAAGCTCTTCACCATTTCCATTTACAACACTGAACACCCCATGTATACCAATTATTCCCTCAATATATATATATATATATATATATATATATATATATATATATATATATTTTTTTTTTTTTTTATCCTTTGTCGCTGTCTCCCGCGTTTGCGAGGTAGCGCAAGGAAACAGACGAAAGAAATGCCCCCCCCCCCCATACACATGTATATACATACATCCACACACGCAAATATACATACCTACACAGCTTTCCATGGTTTACCCCAGACGCTTCACATGCCTTGATTCAATCCACTGACAGCACGTCAACCACGGTATACCACATCGCTCCAATTCACCTTATTCCTTGCCCTCCTTTCACCCTCCTGCATGTTCAGGCCCCGATCACACAAAATCTTTTTCACTCCATCTTTCCACCTCCAATTTGGTCTCCCTCTACTCCTCGTTCCCTCCACCTCCGACACATATATCCTCTTGGTCAATCTTTCCTCACTCATTCTCTCCATGTGCCCAAACCACTTCAAAACACCCTCTTCTGCTCTCTCAACCACGCTCTTTTTATTTCCACACATCTCTCTTACCCTTACGTTACTCACTCGATCAAACCACCTCACACCACACATTGTCCTCAAACATCTCTTTTCCAGCACATCCATCCTCCTGCGCACAACTCTATCCATAGCCCACGCCTCGCAACCATACAACATTGTTGGAACCACTATTCCTTCAAACATACCCATTTTTGCTTTCCGAGATAATGTTCTCGACTTCCACACATTCTTCAAGGCCCCCAGAATTTTCGCTCCCTCCCCCACCCTATGATCCACTTCCGATTCCATGGTTCCATCCGCTGCCAGATCCACTCCCAGATATCTAAAACACTTCACTTCCTCCAGTTTTTCTCCATATATATATATATATATATATATATATATATATATATATATATATATATATATATATATATATATATTATCCCTGGGGATAGGGGAGAAAGAATACTTCCCACGTATTCCCTGCGTGTCGTAGAAGGCGGCTATAAGGGGAGGGAGTGGGGGGCTGGAATTCCTCCCCTCTCGTTTTTCTTAATTTTCCAAAAGAAGGAACAAAGAAGGGGGCCAGGTGAAGATATTCCCTCAATGGCCCAGTCCTCTGTTCTTAACGCTACCTTAACCGCTACAACCCTATCTATAGCGTGTGCTATAGATAGGGTTGTGCGGAGGAGGGTGGATGTGTTGGAGCTGAGATGTTTGAGGGCAATATGTGGTGTGAGGTGGTTTGATCGAGTCAGTAATGAAAGGGTAAGAGAGATATGTGGTAATAAAAAGAGTGTGGTTGAGAGAGCAGATGTGTTGAAATACTTTGGTCACATAGAGAGAATGAGTGTGGAAAGATTGACAAAGAGGATATATGTGTCAGAGGTGGAGGGAAGAAGGAGAAGCGTGAGACCAAATTAGAGGTGGAAGGATGAAGAGAAAAAAGATTTTGAGTGATCGGGGCCTGAACATACAGAAGAGTAAATGACGTGAAAGGAAAAGATTGAATTGGAACGATGTGGTATATTGGGGTCGAAGTGCTGTAAATGGATTGAACCAGGGCATGTGAAGCGTCTGGGGCAAACCATGGAAAGTTTTGTGAGCCTGGATGTGGAAAGGGATCTGTGGTTTCGGTGCATTACACATGACAGCTAGAGACTGAGTGTGAACGAATGTGGCCTTTTGTCTATTCCAGGCACTGCCTCGCTGGGGAGAGAGAGAGAGTAAATGAGCTGCCCATGATTTGGGCTTATCCTCACCCCTGTCATCTCCACCACAAGAATAACGTCAGAAACAAATACCATCATCGTCGCATGTCCGAATTAATCTTAGCATAAAGCCAGAAAATAACTCACAGAACTGGAAAGTCTCGATGAAGCAGAACCCATAACCTGAATTTAAAATCTAATTATACTCTGTTCGTTTTTACGGAATGGCTGTACTTAAGTGATGATCTGCAACATATTTTTGCCGCTCTACGTAATTAGCCTCAACGTATAATAAGATCTTTACGTTTCAGCTGAGAAGATGAATTTCCTTTCTGATGTACGAGATAAAGTTAGACTTGAGGTGGTCTAGTCATGGACAGCTCACAATATTTGTCGCGCCTGATGACTTTTGTGTTTTCTTTATATCCAGACACACTAAGTTATCATACAGATGGACCATCCACGGATACCATTAGTATATGACAGGAATCCTCCGTCTTCAGGGGATGAGAGAGAACCTCACAGTGTCACTGGTACTTCGGCAGCAGCTTCATGCCTGTATGATGAGATGCGAATCATACTTGCAGTATGGGTTTTAGTTTTCATTTGTTGTCATTCTGTATGATGAAACATGAATAACATGTGTAGTTAGGAAATCATTTCTTGTATTTAAATAATGATAAATACAGGTGTTCAGGGGCGTGCCTCTCAGTGTTCAGGCAGCTGTAAGATAACCTAGAATTACTGCTGAAGTTGTGAAATGAATTACAACAGCTGCTCACGAAAGATGACTCCCTTTAGTCTCGAATATCTAGAACTTAAAATGTTATGCTTTTTATCGAACTTGAGTAGAGGAAAATCATCAATAGTTCTTTATGTATAAATATATATATACACACACACACACATATATATATATATATATATATATATATATATATATATATATATATATTTATTTATTTGCTTTGTCGCTGTCTCCCGCGTTTGCGAGGTAGCGCAAGGAAACAGACGAAAGAAATGGCACAACCCACCCCCATACATAATGTACACACACACACGCCCACACACGCAAATATACATACCTATATATCTCAATGTACACATATACATACACACACAGACACATACATATATACCCATGCACACAATTCACACTGCCTGCCCTTATTCATTCCCATCGCCACCTCGCCACACATGGAATACCATCCCCCTCCCCCCACATGTGTGCGAGGTAGCACAAGGAAAAGACAACAAAGGCCCCATTCGTTCACACTCAGACTCCAGCTGTCACGCAATAATGCCCGAAACCACAGCTCCCTTTCCACATACAGGCCCCACACAACTTTCCATGGTTTACCCCAGACGCTTCACATCCCCTGATTCAATCCACTGACAGCACGTCAACCCCGGTATACCACATCGCTCCAATTCACTCTATTCCTTGCCCTCCTTTCACCCTCCTGCATGTTCAGGCCCCGATCACTCAAAATCTTTTTCACTCCATCTTTCCACCTCCAATTTGGTCTCCCTCTTCTCCTCGTTCCCTCCACCTCCGACACATATATCCTCTTGGTCAATCTTTCCTCACTCATTCTCTCCATGTGCCCAAACCATTTCAAAACACCCTCTTCTGCTCTCTCAACCGCGCTCTTTTTATTTCCACACATCTCTCTTACCCTTACGTTACTTACTCGATCAAACCACCTCGCACCACACATTGTCCTCAAACATCTCATTTCCAGCACATCCATCCTCCTGCGCACAACTCTATCCATAGCCCACGCCTCGCAACCATACAACATTGTTGGAACCACTATTCCTTCAAACATACCCATTTTTGCTTTCCGAGATAATGTTCTCGACTTCCACACATTCTTCAAGGCTCCCAGAATTTTCGCCCCCTCCCCCACCCTATGATCCACTTCCGCTTCTATGGTTCCATCCGCTGCCAGATCCACTCCCAGATATGTAAAACACTTCACTTCCTCCAGTTTTTCTCCATTCAAACACGATAAGTTCCCAGGTGCACTTTCGTGAAATAATCACGTCATCAAGGGAGATACAAGAAAGAAATACAACAGTCAGTTGATGTACAACAAAGAGACGTAGGTAAGACGTCATTTGGTAAACAATCACATGTTTACCCTATGGCGTCCTACCTACGTCTCTTCGTTGTACATCAACTGACTGTTATATTTCTTTCTTGTATCTCCCCTGATGACGTGATTATTTCTCGAAAGTGCACTCGGGAACTCATCGTATTTTATTTTCCCCGTGGACTCATAGGAATATATATATATATATATATATATATATATATATATATATATATATATATATATATATATATATATATATATATATATATATATATATATATATATATATATACATAGAGAGAGAGAGAGAGAGAGAGAGAGAGAGAGAGAGAGAGAGAGAGAGAGAGAGAGAGAGAGAGAGACAGACAGACAGACAGACAGACAGACAGAGACAGAGAGAATGAATCTCAAGTCACTTGTGAATCTATGTAAACTACAATGACCTATTGTGTTCCAAAAGTATATTTTCAGTTTTATGTTGGAGAAATATATCTTGATATGTCTGATTTTCTTTTCTCACGAATTTGACATTTATCATAATATTCATAGGAGACAGGAACAAGACCGTGTTTAAAGTGAGCCGGTCATTCTGGCTTATTGTGTAATATTTTGTTGCAATCCTCTTTTATTTCCACAACTTAACAATTACTTGCATATGCCTTTTGACTCTGTATTACATATCACATTGATGTAGACAGAATATCAACAAGATTACTTAGAAGGACCGCTGATAGCAAGGTGATGATATGTTATACAGTGTAGGTGATGTTGACCTGAGACCAGCAGCTGAGTGAGTCAGACACATCCGCTGACAGTTTTCTCTCTAGTCATTAGAGAACGATGCATGACCAACACAGGCACAAACGAAATCAAGCCTAATTATTATGACTTAAAGACTGTAAGAATGTATGTATGTATGTATGTATATTGTTAGACATAATGTATGTATTATTACTGTTAAGATATATATGTAAATATTTTGTTAAGATGAAAGCCGGCAAGGCAGCAGGTTTGGATGGTATTGCAGTGGAATTTATTAAAAAAGGGGGTGACTGTATTGTTGACTGGTTGGTAAGGTTATTTAATGTATGTATGATTCATGGTGAGGTGCTTGAGGATTGGTGGAATGCTTGCATAGTGCCATTGTACAAAGACAAACGGGATAAGAGTGAGTGCTCAAATTACAGAGGTATAAGTTTGTTGAGTATTTCTGGTAGATTATATGGGAGGGTATTGATTGAGAGGGTGATGGCATGCACAGAGCATCAGACTGGGGAGGAGCATTGTGGTTTCAGAAGTGGTAGAGGATGTGTGGATCAGGTGTTTGCTTTGAAGAATGTATGTGAGAAATATTTAGAAAAGCAAATGGATTTGTATGTAGCATTTATGGATCTGGAGAAGGCATATAATAGAGTTGATAGAGATGCTCTGTGGAAGGTACTAAGAATATATGGTGTGGGAGGCAAGCTGTTAGAAGCAGTGAAAAGTTTTTATCGAGGATGCAAAGCTGGTGTACGTGTAGGAAGAGAGGAAAGTGATTGGTTCTCAGTAAAGGTAGGTTTGCGGCAGGGGTGTGTGATGTCTCCATGGTTCTTTAATTTGTCTATGGATGGGATTGTTAGGGCGGTGAATGCAAGAGTTTTGGAAAGAGGGGCAAGTATGCAGTCTGTTGTGGATGAGAGAGCTTGGGAAGTGAGTCAGTTGTTGTTCGCTGATGATACAGCGCTGGTGTCTGATTCATGTAAGAAACTGCAGAAGCTGGTGACTGAGTTTGGTAAAGTGTGTGAAAGAAGAAAGTTAAGAGTAAATGTGAATAAAAGCAAGGTTATTAGGTACAGTAGGGTTGAGGGTCAAGTCAATTGGGAGGTAAGTTTGAATGGAGAAAAACTGGAGGAAGTAAAGTGTTTTAGATATCTGGGAGTGGATCTGGCAGCGGATGGAACCATGGAAGCGGAAGTGGATCATAGGGTGGGGGAGGGGGCGAAAATCCTGGGAGCCTTGAAGAATGTGTGGAAGTCGAGAACATTATCACCGAAAGCAAAAATGGCTATGTTTGAAGGAATAGTGGTTCCAACAATGATTTATGGTTGCGAGGCGTGGGTTATGGATAGAGTTGAGCGGAGAAGGGTGGATATGCTGGAAATGAGATGTTTGAGGACAATATGTGGTGTGAGGTGGTTTGATCGAGTAAGTAATGTAAGGGTCAGAGAGATGTGTGGAAATAAAAAGAGTGTGGTTGAGAGAGCAGAAGAGGGTGTTTTGAAATGGTTTGGGCACATGGAGAGAATGAGTGAGGAAAGATTGACCAAGAGGATATATGTCTCGGAGGTGGAGGGAATGAGGAGAAGTGGGAGACCAAATTGGAGGTGGAAAGATGGAGTGAAAAAGATTTTGAGTGATCGGGGCCTGAACATGCAGGAGGGTGAAAGGCGGGCAAGGAATAGAGTGAATTGGATCGATGTGGTATACCGGGGTCGACGTGCTGTCAATGGATTGAATCAGGGCATGTGAAGCGTCTGGGTTAAACCATGGAAAGTTGTGTGGGGCCTGGATGTGGAAAGGGAGCTGTGGTTCGGGCATTATTGCATTACAGCTACAGACTGAGTGTGAACGAATGTGGCCTTTTTTGTCTTTTCCTAGCGCTACCTCGCACACGTGAGGGGGGAGGGGGATGTTATTCCATGTGTGGGGTGGTGGCGATGGAAATGAATAAAGGCAGACAGTGTGAACTGTGTCCATGTATATATATGTATGTGTCTGTGTGTGTATATATATGTGTACATTGAGATGAATGGGTATTTATATTTTCGTGTGTGGACGTGTATGTATATACATGTGTATGGGGGTGGGTTGGGCCATTTCTTTCGTCTGTTTCCTTGCGCTACCTCGCAAACGCGGGAGACAGCGACAAAGCAAAATAAATATAATATAAATAAATTGTTAAGTATAATGTTTCTGTATATGCATAAGGTTAAGCAAAACGCATGGATGTGTATATGCCCTTAGATATATTATATGCATATATATTGTAAAGTATAATGTATATTGTCCTTGGGGATAGGGGAGAAAGAAAACTTCCCACGTATTCCCTGCGTGTCGTAAAAGATGACTAAAAGGGGAGGGAGCGGGGGGGCTGGAAATCCCTCCCTCTCGTTTTTGATTTTCCAAAGGAAAGTACAGAGAAGGGGACTAAGTGAGGATATTCCCTCTAAGACTCAGTCCTTTGTTCTTGACGCTACCTCTCTAATTAAAAGATAATGTATGTATGTATATTGTGAGATACAATGTATACATGTATGTCGTTAGAAGTTATGCATGGGTATAGATTGTCAGATGTAATGCATGTAAGAATATTGTTATATATGATAAATGCATGTATGATGTATTCACGTAAATGGTTCAATATGATAAATATATATATATATATATATATATATATATATATATATATATATATATATATATATATATATATATATATATATATATATATATATATATATATATATATATATATATATATATATATATTTTCATTTATTTATTTTGCTTTGTCGCTGTCTCCCGCGTTAGCGAGGTAGCGCAAGGAAACAGACGAAAGAATGGCCAAACCCACCCACATACGCATGTATATACATACACGTCCACACACGCAAATATACATACCTATACATCTCAACGTATACATATATATACACACGCACAGACATACACATATATACACATGTACATAATTCATACTGTCTGCCTTTATTCATTCCCATCGCCACCTCGCCACACATGGAATGACAACCCCCTCCCCCCACATGTGTGCGAGGTAGCGCTAAGAAAGACAAAAAAGGCCCCATTCGTTCACACTCAGTCTCTAGCTGTCATGTAATAATGCACAGAAAACACAGATCAATTTCCACATCCAGGCCCCACACAACTTTCCATGGTTTACCCCAGACGCTTCACATGCCCTGGTTCAATCCATTGAAAAGCACTTCGACCCGGGTATACCACATCGTCCCAATTCACTCTATTCCTTGCACGGCTTTCACCCTCCTGCATGTTCAGGCCCCGATCACTCAAAATCTTTTGCACTCCATCTTTCCACCTCCAATTTGGTCTCCCACTTCTCCTCGTATCCTCCACCTCTGACACATATATCCTCTTGGCGAATCTTTCCTCACTCATTCTCTCCATGTGACCAAACCATTTCAAAACACCCTCTTCTGCTCTCTCAACCACACTCTTTTTATTTCCCCACATCTCTCTTACCCTTACATTACTTACTCGATCAAACCACCTCACACCACATATTGTCCTCAAACATCTCATTTCCAGCACATCCACCTTCCTCCGCACAACTCTATCCATAGCCCACGCCTCGCAACCATACAACATTGTTGGAACCATTATTCCTTCAAACATACCCATTTTTGCTCTCCGAGATAATGTTCTCGACTTCCACACATTCTTCAAGTCTCCCAGAATTTTTCCTTCCTCCCCCACCCTATGATTCACTTCCGCTTCCATGGTTCCATCCGCTACCAAATCCACTCCCAGATATCTAAAACACTTCACTTCCTTCAGTTTTTCTCCATTCAAACCTACCTCCCAATTGACTTGACCCTCAACCCTAATGTACCTAATAGCCTTGCTCTTATTCACATTTACTCTTAACTTTCTTCTTTCACACACTTTACCAAACTCAGTCACCAGCTTCTGCAGTTTCTCACATGAATCAGCCACCAGCGCTGTATCATCTGCGAACAACAACTGACTCACTTCCCAAGCTCTCTCATCCCCAACAGACTGCATACTTGCCCCTCTTTCTAAAACTCTTGCATTCACCTCCCTAACAACCCCATCCATAGACAAATTAAACAACCTTGGAGACATCACGCACCCCTGCCGCAAACCTACATTTACTGAGAACCAATCACTTTCCTCTCTTCCTACACGTACACATGCCTTACATCCTCGATAAAAACTTTTCACTGCTACTAACAACTTGCCTCCCACAACATATATTCTTAATACCTTCCACAGAGCATCTCTATCAACTCTATCATATGCCTTCTCCAGATCCATAAATGCTAAATACAAATCCATTTGTTTTTCTAAGTACTTCTCACATACATTCTTCAAAGCAAACACCTGATCCACACATCCTCTACCACTTCTGAAACCACACTGCTCTTCCCCAATCTGATACTCTGTACATGCCTTCATCCGCTCAATCAATACCCTCCCATATGATTTCCCAGGAATACTCAACAAACTTATACCTCTGTAATTGGAGCACTCACTCTTATCCCCTTTGCCTTTGTACAATGGCGCTATGCAAGAATTCCGCCAATCCTCAGGCACCTCACCATGAGTCATACATATATTAAATAACCTTACCAACCAGACAACAATGCAGTCACCCACTTTTCTGATAAATTCCACTGCAATAACACCCAAACCTGCTGCCTTGCCGGCTTTCATCTTCCTCAATGCTTTTGCTACCTCTTCTCTGTTTACCAAATCATTTTTCCTAACCCTCTCAATTTGCAGACCACCTCAACCAAAACACCCTATATCTGCCACTCTATCATCAAACACATTCAACAAACCTTCAAAATACTCACTCCATCTCCTTCTCACATCACCACTACTTGTTATCACCTCCCCATTAGCCCCCTTCACTGAAGTTCCCATTTGTTCCCTTGTCTTACGCACTTTATTTACCTCCTTCCTAAACATTTTTTTATTCTCCCTAAAATTTAATGATATTCTCTCACCACATTTCTCATTTGCCCTCTTTTTCACCTCCTGTACCTTTCTCTTGACCTCCTGCCTCTTTCTTTTGTACATCTCCCACTCATTTGCATTATTCCACTGCAAAAATCTTCCAAATTCATCTCTCTTCTCTTTCACTAATAATCTTACCTCTTCATCCCACCACTCACTACCCTTTCTAATTTGCCCACCTCCCACGCTTCTCATGCTACAAGCATCTTTTGCGCAAGCCATCACTGCTCCCTAAATACCTCCCATTCCTAACCTACTCCCCTTACCCCCTTTGTTCTCAGCTTTTTCCATTCTGTACTCAGTCTCTCCTGGTACTTCCTCACACATGTCTCCTTCCCAAGCTCACTTACTCCCACCATTCTCTTCACCCCAATATTCTCTCTTCTTTTCTGAAAACCTCTACAAATCTTCACCTTTGCCTCCACAAGATAATGATGAGACATTCCTACAGTTGCATCTCTCACTACATTAATATCCAAAAGTCTCTCTTTCGCTCGCCTATCAATTAACACATAATCCAATAACGCTCTATGGCCATATCTCCTACTTATATCCGGATACTTATGTATATCTCGCTTTTTACACCAGGTATTCCCAATCACCAGTCATTTTTCAGCACATAAATCTGCAAGCTCTACATCATTTCCATTTACAACACTGAACACCCCATGTATACCAATTATTCCCTCAACTGCCACATTACTCACCTTTGCATTCAAATCACCCATCACTATATATATATATATATATATATATATATATATATATATATATATATATATATATATATATATATATATATATATATATATATATATATATATATATAGATATATATATATATATATATATATATATATATATATATATATATATATATATATATATATATATATATATATATATATATATGCATATATATATATATATATATATATATATATATATATATATATATATATATATATATATATATATATATATATATATATATATATATATATATATATATATATGTATATATATATATATATATATATATATATATATATATATATATATATATATATATATATATATATATATATATATATATATATATATATATATATATATATATATATATATATATATATATATATATATATATATATATATATATATATATATATATATATATATATATATATATATATATATATATATATATATATGTATATATATATATATATATATATATATATATATATATATATATATATATATATATATATATATATATGCATATATATATATATATATATATATATATATATATATATATATATATATATATATATATATATATATATATATATATATATATATATATATATATATATATATATATATATATATATTTTTTTTTTTTTTTTTTTTTTTTGCTTTGTCGCTGTCTCCCGCGTTTGCGAGGTAGCGCAAGGAAACAGACGAAAGAAATTGCCCAACCCACCCCCATACACATGCCTTGATTCAATCCAATGACAGCACGTCAACCCCGGTATACCACATCGCTCCAATTCACTATTCTTTGCCCTCCTTTCACCCTCCTGCATGTTCAGGCCCCGATCACTCAAAATCTTTTTCACTCCATCTTTCCACCTCCAATTTGGTCTCCCTCTTCTCCTCGTTCCCTCCACCTCCGACACATATATCCTCTTGGTCAATCTTTCCTCACTCATTCTCTCCATGTGACCAAACCATTTCAAAACACCCTCTTCTGCTCTCTCAACCACGCTCTTTTTATTTCCACACATCTCTCTTACCCTTACGTTACTTACTCGATCAAACCACCTCACACCACACATTGTCCTCAAACATCTCATTTCCAGCACATCCATCCTCCTGCGCACAACTCTATCCATAGTCCACGCCTCGCAACCATACAACATTGTTGGAACCACTATTCCTTCAAACATACCCATTTTTGCTTTCCGAGATAATGTTCTCGACTTCCACACATTCTTCAAGGCCCCCAGAATTTTCGCCCCCTCCCCCACCCTATGATCCACTTCCGCTTCCGGTTCCATCCGCTGCCAGATCCACTCCCAGATATCTAAAACACTTCACTTCCTCCAGTTTTTCTCCATTCAAACTCACCTCCCAATTGAATTGACCCTCAACCCTACTGTACCTAATAACCTTGCTCTTATTCACATTTACTCTTAACTTTCTTCTTTCACACACTTTACCAAACTCAGTCACCAGCTTCTGCAGTTTCTCACATGAATCAGCCACCAGCGCTGTATCATCAGCGAACAACAACTGACTCACTTCCCAAGCTCTCTCATCCACAACAGACTTCATACTTGTCCCTCTTTCCAAAACTCTTGCATTCACCTCCCTAACAACCCCATCCATAAACAAATTAAACAACCATGGAGACATCACACACCCCTGCCGCAAACCTACATTCACTGTGAACCAATCACTTTCCTCTCTTCCTACACGTACACATGCCTTACATCCTCGATAAAAACTTTTCACTGCTTCTAACAACTTGCCTCCCACACCATATATTCTTAATACCTTCCACAGAGCATCTCTGTCAACTCTATCATATGCCTTCTCCAGATCCATAAATGCTACATAAAAATCCATTTCCTTTTCTAAGTATTTCTGACATATATTCTTCAAAGCAAACACCTGATCCACACATCCTCTACCACTTCTGAAACCACACTGCTCTTCCCCAATCTGATGCTCTGTACATGCCTTCACCCTCTCAATCAATACCCTCCCATATAATTTGCCAGGAATACTCAACAAACTTATACCTCTGTAATTGGAGCACTCACTCTTATCCCCTTTGCCTTTGTATAATGGCACTATGAACGCATTCCGCCAATCCTCAGGCACCTCACCATGAGTCATACACACATTACATAACCTTACCAACCAGTCAACAATACAGTCACCCCCTTTTTTAATAAATTCCACTGCAATACCATCCAAACCTGCTGCCTTGCCGGCTTTCATCTTCCGCAAAGCTTTCACTACCTCTTCTCTGTTTACCAACTCATTTTCCCTAACCCTCGCACTTTGCACACCACCTCGACCAAAACACCCTATATCTGCCACTCTATCATCAAACACATTCAACAAACCTTCAAAATACTCACTCCATCTCCTTCTCACATCACCACTACTTGTTATCACCTCCCCATTTGCGCCCTTCACTGAAGTTCCCATTTGCTCCCTTGTCTTACGCACTTTATTTACCTCCTTCCAGAACATCTTTTTATTCTCCCTAAAATTTAATGATACTCTCTCACCCCAACTCTCATTTGCCCTTTTTTTCACATCTTGCACCTTTCTCTTGACCTCCTGTCTCTTTCTTTCATACGTCTCCCACTCAATTGCATTTTTTCCCTGCAAAAATCGTCCAAATGCCTCTCTCTTCTCTTTCACTAATACTCTTACTTCTTCATCCCACCACTCACTACCCTTTCTAATCAACCCACCTCCCACTCTTCTCATGCCACAAGCATCTTTTGCGCAATCCATCACTGATTCCCTAAATACATCCCATTCCTCCCCCACTCCCCTTACTTCCATTGTTCTCACCTTTTTCCATTCTGTACTCAGTCTCTCCTGGTACTTCCTCACACAAGTCTCCTTCCCAAGCTCACTTACTCTCACCACCCTCTTCACCCCAACATTCACTCTTCTTTTCTGAAAACCCATACAAATCTTCACCTTAGCCTCCACAAGATAATGATCAGACATCCCTCCAGTTGCACCTCTCAGCACATTAACATCCAAAAGTCTCTCTTTCGCGCGCCTGTCAATTAACACGTAATCCAATATATATATATATATATATATATATATATATATATATATATATATATATATATATATATATATATATATATATATATATATATATATATATATATATATCTTTCTTTTCTTTCAAACTATTCGCCATTTCCCGCATTAGCGAGGTAGCGTTAAGAACAGAGGGCTGGGCCTTTGAGGGAATACCCTCACCTGGCCCAATTCTCTGTTCCCTCTTTTGGAAAATTAAAAAAAAATGAGAGGGGAGGATTTCCAGCCCCCCGCTCCCTCCCCTTTTAGTCGCCTTCTACGACACGCAGGGAATACGTGGGAAGTATTCTTTCTCCCCTATCCCCAGGGAATATATATATATATATATATATATATATATATATATATATATATATATATATATATATATATATATATATATATATATTTCTTTTCTTTCTTTCGTACTATTCGCCATTTCCCGCAATAGCGAGGTAGCATTAAGAACAGAGGACTGGGCCTATGAGGGAATATCCTCACCTGGCCCCCTTCTCTGTTCCTTCTTTTGGAAAATTGAAAAAAACGAGAGGGGAGGATTTCCAGCCACCCGCTCCCTCCCCTTTTAGTCGCCTTCTACGACACGCAGGGAATACGTGGGAAGTATTCTTTCTCCCCTATCCCCATATATATGTATATATATATATATATATATATATATATATATATATATATATATATATATATATATATATATATATATATATATATATATATATATATATATATTGTTAGATACAATATATGCATGTACACTATTCGATACACTCATATCTGTATGTTGTTGAATGTGAAATATACATATATGTTGCTAATTATAATATGTGTATGCATATTTTAGATATAACATTTGTATGTATGTTATTTGATATAATGCATGTGTGCATATTGCTGGATTAGATATATGTATGTATATCATTAGTAAGAATGTATGAATGTAACTTTCTAGATGTAACGTATGTACGCAGATAATGAATGCCTGTATGTTGTTAGATATAATATTTGCAGGTTTGCTGTTAGATATAATGTATAGATGTATACTGTTAGGTATAGAAAACGCCTTCGGTGCTGAGCTTACTATCACACATGTTAGCCATACATGATCTGAAAGTTTATCTTGTGTTCAGCATGCCCAACGACTGCTCAACTGGCCGTTAATGAATGATAAATAATACATCTATTCATTTCTTTATCATAAACTTTTCCGTCAACTATTTGGGCAGTACCAGCTGACTACAGTCGTCAACCTTTTGTGGGCATTAATCTGGCCAGCCTGGCTGGGGTACCCCAGTCCTAGATGCCATGGTCGCGCCCACCCACTACCCTCTAGCAGGCTCGTTCTCCTGCGACCTTAAATCAAAATCTTAAAACAGAATTATCACCCCCCCTTCCCCTCCTCCCCTCCCTCTGTTCTTATGGCATGTGAAACTCTCACAAAGTCAAAATCAACAGTTTGACGCAACATTAACCCCTTCAGTCCATTCAATTTCTCACCACTGTAATTAAAAAGGAAAGAAGAATGAAAGAAAAAAAAACAAACCAGCTCGCTAGCGTAACGAAGACCCTTTAAATTCAATTTCAGCACAGTTCACCGCAGGGTAGCTAAGTCCTGCCTTATCACAGTCGTATCTCCAAGCCTGGTTATCGTGGACGCCTGGGGCAATTGAAGTCGGAATTTGTGGAATAGGATTTGAATGGGATAAACGAGACAGACAGGAAGATCCCTGACCATGAAAGTCCCTCGTGATGTTCATGTTGCCCAGGGTTTACACCTGGAGATGATGAGAGGTGAAGATGTGTATGTTTAGTGAGGGTAAGACATTCTTATCCATTTCACACTTATATATATATATATATATATATATATATATATATATATATATATATATATATATATATATATATATATATATATATATATATATATATATATATATATATATATATATATATATATATATGTATATATATATATATATATTCCTATGAGTCCACGGGGAAAAAGAAACACGAGAAGTTCCCAAGTGCACTTTCGTGTAATAATCGCCTCATCCGGGGACACACAAGAGAGAAATATAAGTCAGTTATATATATGTGTATATATATATATATATATATATATGTATATATATATATATATATATATATATATATATATATATATATATATATATATATATATATATATATATATATATATATATATATATATATATATATATATATATATGTATATTTATATATATATGATGTCAAATTCAAATAACATAAAAGAAATTGAAAAAGACATTAAGAATTGGAGTATTGACAAATTGGAGAGAAATCAGAGATAGATGAGACATGTAAAAACAGAAATTGAAATAAAGAGTAAAATCTGAAATAAGATATATACAAGAAATATAAAAAGTATGAGAAAAGCACAATGTGAGGAAGAAATATAGGAAAAAGGCGAGATATGTGAAAGAAATACGAGAAAAGGGAGAAATACTTGAAAGAAATACGAGAATTAGGAGAGATAATGAAAAATATGCGAGAGATAAATGAAGTATACGAAAGAAATACAAGAGAAAAGAGATACATGACAGGTATACGAGAAGAAGGAGACATACATGAAAGAAATGTGAGAGAAATGAGAGACGAATGAAAGACACGTGAGATGAATGAGTTGTATGAGAGAAAGGATAGTAACATGAGACATATGAGAGATGTATAAGTGAAATGAGAGAGACATTAGAGAAACATGAAAGAAAGGATATAATGCAACATCGAAGGAACTAATCTACCATCAAACATAGTCATTTGTGCCACTGTAACTAGTGACCTCTTTCTACACATTGCTAATTACACCCACAACCTCTGTCCCCTTACCCACCATATGGCTTTCTTCAGCTCCTATGGTTCCATTTGCAACCAAGTCCACATCCAGGTATCTAAAACACTCCACTTCCTCCAGTTTCCCTCTACATAAACTCACACAACAACTAACCTGTCTATCTACACTATTCAACTTGATAACCTAGCTGTTATTCACATGTACTCTCAACCTTCTTCTTTCACACCCTCTCTCCCAAACTCAAACAGCAGCTCCTCTAGTTTCTCGATTGAATCTACCACCATTGCTGTATCATCAACAAACAACAATTGCTTCTCAATTCCAAAGCTCTCCAACCCGCCACCCCCACAGACTACATATCTTCTCCTCTCTCCAAGACCCTTGCAGTCATCTCCCTGACCTCCTTATCCGTAAGCAAATTAAACAGCCATGGTGACATCACACACCCCTGCCGTAGACCCATCTTCAAATGGAACCACCCACTTTCCCTTCATTCCACTCGTACACACGCCTTACTCTCTTGATAGAAACTATTCACTACTTCTGGCACCTTTCCTCCCACACCCATATATCCGCAACGCCTAATGGAACCCGTCGAGGCCACACTTTCCCTTGGACGTAGATCATAACAGAGGTCGTCTCACGTCAGGACGGCAGCCAGTGTTACCCAGCTGCTCACATCCAGCATCCACCGGCCACCATCACTTGCTTGATCCTTTTCCTCACCTCCTGAATTCTTCACCACATGATGATGGCCACAGGAAGCCCAGCCTTCGTGGACTTATTCAGGTACGTGTATAGTGTTATCTTATGTACACTTTTGTATTGAACAAATATATGGAAACTTTTGCGGTTGTCTTCCAGTATCGAGTACAGCACAACGGTATAATGAAATTATGAGAATGGAAATTTTACACATAGTCGAATTAAGCAAAGAAAAAAAAAGAATATATATATATATATATATATATATATATATATATATATATATATATATATATATTTTTTTTTTTTTTTTGCTTTGTCGCTGTCTCCCGCGTTTGCGAGGTAGCGCAAGGAAACAGACGAAAGAAATGGCCCAACCCACCCCCATACACATGTATATACATACGTCCACACACGCAAATATACATACCTACACAGCTTTCCATGGTTTACCCCAGACGCTTCACATGCCCCGATTCAATCCACTGACAGCACTTCAACCCCGGTATACCACATCGCTCCAATTCACTCTATTCCTTGCCCTCCTTTCACCCTCCTGCATGTTCAGGCCCCGATCACACAAAATCTTTTTCACTTCATCTTTCCACCTCCAATTTGGTCTCCCTCTTCTCCTCGTTCCCTCCACCTCCGACACATATATCCTCTTGGTCAATCTTTCGTCACTCATTCTCTCCATGTGCCCAAACCATTTCAAAACACCCTCTTCTGCTCTCTCAACCACGCTCTTTTTATTTCCACACATCTCTCTTACCCTTACGTTACTTACTCGATCAAACCACCTCACACCACACATTGTCCTCAAACATCTCATTTCCAGCACATCCATCCTCCTGCGCACAACTCTATCCATAGCCCACGCCTCGCAACCATACAACACTGCTGGAACCACTATTCCTTGAAACATACCCATTTTTGCTTTCCGAGATAATGTTCTCGACTTCCACACATTCTTCAAGGCTCCCAGAATTTTCGCCCCCTCCCCCACCCTATGATCCACTTCCGCTTCCATGGTTCCATCCGCTG
The DNA here is from genome assembly GCF_036320965.1 of Panulirus ornatus. NCBI lineage: Eukaryota > Metazoa > Arthropoda > Malacostraca > Decapoda > Palinuridae > Panulirus > Panulirus ornatus. Next base: position 23,212,530 of record NC_092234.1, on the reverse strand, counting down.
CCAGATCCACTCCCAGATATCTAAAACACTTCACTTCCTCCAGTTTTTCTCCATTCAAACTCACCTCCCAATTGACTTGACCCTCAACCCTACTGTACCTAATAACCTTGCTCTTATTCACATTTACTCTTAACTTTCTTCTTTCACACACTTTACCAAACTCAGTCACCAGCTTCTGCAGTTTCTCACATGAATCAGCCACCAGCGCTGTATCATCAGCGAACAACAACTGACTCACTTCCCAAGCTCTCTCATCCCCAACAGACTTCATACTTGCCCCTCTTTCCAAAACTCTTGCATTCACCGCCCTAACAACCCCATCCATAAACAAATTAAACAACCATGGAGACATCACATATATATATATTTATATATATATATATAAATATATATATATATATATATATATATATATATATATATATATATATATATATATATATATATATATTCTTTCCTTCTTTCAAACTATTCGCCATTTCCCGCATTAGCGAGGTAGCGTTAAGAACTGAAAACTGGGCCTTTGAGGGAATATCCTCACCTGGCCCCCTTCTCTGTTCCTTCTTTTGGAAAATTAATAAAAGAAATATATATATTGGATAGGATCACAATTTTCCTCGTGATCAAGATATTACTATGAGTGTTTCATTTTCCCCGTGGACTCATAGGAATCTTCATATATATATATATATATAAGCAACAATCACCACTGGAATAGGAAAATTGAAACGATGAGTACTTTCGTTTGATACATCCTGAGACAAAGTATTAAGCGAAAGTACTCAACGTTTTAGTTTTCTCTTTCTAGAGGTGATTGTTGCACATATCTCTTCACGGTGAAGTGAAGGCTCTGCATATATATGCATATATATATATACATATATATGTATATATATATCATACAAACCTCCTACAGCCAGGATCGAACCCAGGATCCCTGTGCAACAGGCGAGAGCGCTACCGCTAGGCTATGATCGCCCCTAATAGGGAAATGACTATTCGAATACTATGTACTTGAATACCCTTCGTCTCACGTTGGTGAGCGACAGGGTCTACACCGGTCATTTCCCATCAGGCTCACACAGCCAGCAGATAGATTTCATATACCTCCGCGTTGTACAGTTAGGTTGGGGAAAATTAAACAAGGCATTTGATTCTTGTCCTGTTTTTATATTATATCTATGTTGCTTAAGTCTAACTGAAAGATTCTTACCAGTCTGTCCAACATAATACATATAACAATTGCTAAATGGTACTCTATCGATGCATCCTGCAGAACTTTCTGGTGAATTCCTGATTAAGATAATCTCTAAAGTATTATTGTTGCTGAAGGCACCATTTACATTAAAGGATTTAAGCAACATCGGAGTAAAGTAAAATCATCATTAAAAGGGAGAGATTTGGGTTCAACTCTTTAAAATGATTTCTTTGCCAACTTAAGGGAATTATCAATGAAATATCTAGGATTCTTTAGCTTAGATCCAATAGAATATATCTTTTCAAACTCATAATCAATAAATTCTGGACAGCAAGTGGCTTGTTTATTCATGTTAGAAATTATGATCATCGTGTTGACTGGAGTAATGCCATCTCAGCTATTAACTCTAACTCTTGTACCACGAGAAACATCACTGAATCTTCTACTATCAAATACACAAAGAATTATAACCTTGATATTAGTGAAGGTCTATACAAATTGGATAACTTAATTGTTGATAAAATTTGTAAACAATTCACCTTCTGGACCACATGATAAGTTTATGATACGCTCGTTGTCTGTCTTGGACAATAACTTGTTTACCAAATAACGTCCTAGCTACGTCTATTCGTTGTATATCAACTGACTGTTATATTTTTTTCTTGTATCTCCCCTGATGATGTGATTATTACACGAAAGTGCTCTTAGGAACTTATTGTGTTTCAATTCCCTTTGGCCTCATAGGAATATACTTGATCACGCGCTCAATTGTAATACTTTCCAATACACACACACACACACACACACACACACACACACATATATATATATATATATATATATATATATATATATATATATATATATATATATATATATATATATATATATATATATATATATATATATATATATATATATCCTTCATCATTTTTACTGAGCATACACATGATAAATGTGTGCAGTTCAGATGCATCCAGTTCATCAGCGAGTTACATTCATATCCCTTCCTTTCTTTGTGATTTTTTTTATATTTACTTTAGCAATTGCGATTTATTACGTACCTAATTATTTCTCCATAATAACCCTTTCACTTCAGGATGGGAAATTAATGATAGGTGTTCAATGCACATGTCGGCGAGAGCAACGTTTCCTGGGCAATAACCGAGTCTCTTGGGGTCGTCCTTGTAACTGATCGGCCGCACCTTTCTCTCGGCCACTGCTCAAGTACAGCAGTTACTCACATGAAGCCACTCACCCTCCTCATAATCCATTAGTACACATGTACCTCGTGATCTACCACTGTACACCCTCCTGTTACCGTGCTCCGCCTACTTATGTTTGCCCCGCGAGTGCGAAGACATTCTGGGCGAGGTTATATCACCGGAGGACGGACGATCTCGTCGAAGAACTTCTTACTCCAAAAGAGTCCAGTCTTGCCCTGCTACGGACTGTATCGCCGATCAATGCTGCCAGAGCTCCTGGAGAACGCAACCTAGGGAGAGAAAATGACAGTGATAGTAATCATGGTAATGATTATAGTAATTATGATGATAATGACATTTTCCACATAAACAATTGTCATAAACAGTCGTCATAAACCAATATGATACACCTTTCCTATATACCAGCATTATACACCTTTCCTATATACCAGCATTATACACCTTTCCTATATACCAGCATTATACAACTTTCCTATATACCAGCATTATACACCTTTCCTATATACCAGCATTATACACCTTTCCTATATACCAGCATTATACACCTTTCCTATATACCAGCATTATACACCTTTCCTATATACCAGCATTATACACCTTTCCTATATACCAGCATTATACACCTTTCCTATATACCAGCATTATACACCTTTCCTATATACCAGCATTATACACCTTTCCTATATACCAGCATTATACACCTTTCCTATATACCAGCATTATACACCTTTCCTATATACCAGCATTATACACCTTTCCTATATACCAGCATTATAAACCTTTCCTATATGCCAGCATTATACACCTTTCCTATATACCAGCATTATACACCTTTCCTATATACCAGCATTATACACCTTTCCTATATACCAGCATTATACACCTTTCCTATATACCAGCATTATACACCTTTCCTATATACCAGCATTATAGAACCTTCTTATGCCAACACTAAACAAACTCATCACAAACCAATATCACATCCTCCTCACATACCTTCCACATACTACAGAGTCTCAAAAACAAACGTCATACATTTCCTCATGCACCATACTCTCATCCCCAACTTAACACTGCTCCCCCACACACCACCACCACCACACACAGTCTTACTGTACCATCAAAATACACCTCTTCTCCAATACCTTGAAACTCTTTCTCCTCACTCATCATACACGCGCCCACGAAATATTGTTTCTCATAATATCTTCCTCACAAACCAACTGGACACTCTCACCCAAAGCGCTACCATACATATCATTTTCATACTTCTTTCCCACACAAATTCCCTTCACGCAACGTATACATCAGTCTAAGATCCTCTACACACACTCACACACACACACACACACACACACACACACACACACACACACACACACACACACATTTCCTTCATAATTCTTCCCTTGCACACTTTTGTCACACTGACACCTCCATTATAACCTTCCCTTACACACTTCTTTCTTACACACAGACTTCCATCATAGATCTTCCCTTCCACATTATTCTCTCACACCTTTCTCACACACCTATAATTAATATCTCACAGTTTTCACAAAAATCCCTTTCACAAATCCGTCGCACATACCACTGTCACTCACTAGCCTCACCTGCCATCCAATCTCTCATAAACCCCTTACGCCCCCTTCTCAAACACCATCTCATACAAGTTCCTCATACACCTCCCATATTCAGCCTCTCATCACGCACCCCTCCTCACGAGCTTCCACTCCCACTGGCCCTCACTTGCCGTTCATCCTCACCTTTTCACAACAACCTCCATGATGCCACCTCCCTTTGCATCCCATTGTCCCCACTCCCACTTGCTGCACCCTTCCTATAAGCCACAACCTACTCAATCCCGCAACTTCCCACGCGTTCACCCCTTTTCACCTGCTTCGTGACATCACCACGTGCCTTTTCCTTTCACTCGTCTCCCTTTCCCACGGGCTGGTACCTCCCACAACCACCATACACCACTTTGTCTTTACCTCTTTTTCACCTTGGCCCAACTCCCATATGTCTTCTCATACCCTCAGGACTCTCCATCCTTCGTATGTGCTCATCTCCCATTTGCTTGACCGTCTTCCAACTCCCGGTACTCCCCACTCCATATTTGTAGCGAGACTTGCACCCCGCCTCACACACATCTCATACTTCACTCACATACTCATCCATCATAGATCCTCTTCACGTCCCAGCTTTAGTATATCCTCCTCACACCGCTTCAAAATCCTTTCTCAAAGACGTTTTCCTAAACTTTAGATCATTTCTTATACACCTCGTTCACCTCAAATACCCGTTTCGCCTATTTTCGTCATCCGCCGCCCAAACGCCTCATCCACATACCCTCCCCACACTCCTTTCAGACACCATCCTCACACACACACACACACATTCACACTGCCTCCTGCCCCTCACTCACTTTACACATACATCTACATACCAAGTACTCCACCTCCCATATAAACCACATCTTATCTCTTACTTCAACTTCCTACATCTATATCATATCATACTATATATATATATATATATATATATATATATATATATATATATATATATATATATATATATATATATATATATATATATATATATATATGTATATATATATATATATATATATATATATATATATATATATATATATATATATATATATATGTGTGTGTGTGTGTGTTCCATGATTCCAAGTACCCCAGCATCGTAACTGTCTTCACTCATTCCTCCTTCCTCCCACGTACCTCCAACTCCCATATGTCTCCTCATCTTCTGTGCACCAGCTTCCCACCTACATGCAAACTCCCAGACCTCGCACATACCCCTTCCATCTGTGTGCTGCAATCTCCCATGCGCCCACCCTCCCACGTGCCCCCAGTCAACCATCTAGCACTCCACGCACGTGCGGGCGCCGCCCACTACCCGCGGCCCTGTGCCCTGGCCCACTCCGCCCTCATAAACTGCCCTCCACCGCCGCCTTCCTTCACTTGCCCTTCTTCCCTCCTCCACACCCGACTCTCCGAGACACCCTCGCCCCAACACACAGGGGGACAGTGTTCATACCACGACAAACCCAGTACCACAAGATACACGACTCTACCACTACAAATTCCCGGACCACCATAATTTCTTAAGTTTCTCCCAACATCTTCAACCCCCTTCCTCCTCCCCCGGCCCGCTCTCCTCCTACCTAGTTCCCCCGCCCAAACCCTCCTCCCCACCTATCTCACTCACCTGCTGGCCGACTCCACCCGCCTGATTCATAGAGTGACAAACCAACTTATTTAAGATGCACTTGCGCCTCGCTTGTATTTCCAACGCCTCTTTTTTTCGTCTTCTCCTTCTCCTGTTCCCTCTTCTTCTCCATCTTCTTCCGATGCGACGTGCTATAGGTGCGACCTGGGCCGATGGACGGTATGATCGGGGTCACGTCTGTAGGTCAGGCTCCTCGAGCCAGTTTCGTAGGAGTTAGTACAATAAATTACTGAGGGATTTCGTGTTGCAGAGAGACCGGGCTATCCACTTACAAGGCACACCACATGAATTCAAATTATGAAATATACATAGAGAAGTTACAACCATTTCTGACGCGTTTCATGCGAGGAGTTAACTGCTGTGATTACCGCATGATTCTGCATATTTAGTTAATTATGAGCATTGTAAGCCATATTTGTTCGACAAAGGAGACGATATTAATGTAATCAGGAGAACTTACAACATCTCACTCGAGGCTCCGCGGCATCAGCAGATAACACAGTATTACAGACCTCAAGAATGTCATCTCCATCTCAATTTAGTCTCCTCACAGGAGGTGAGGCTGGTCGTCTTCCTGTACTCTGACTATTACTGCCCCATCTTCTTCCACCGAGCTTCCACGCCCCATTTTAATCCATCGACTCCCTGCACCCCATCCTCTTCCACTGGCCCTCCACATCTCATCTTCTCCTACTGACCACACAACCCACATCTTCCATCAACCTCGAAATCCGATTTTCTCTGACAGACCACCTAGAATCATCTTAATCCACCCACCCTCTACTTCTATCTTCCTCCACCGACTCTCCACATCGAACTTCCTTCGCTGACCCTCCACATCCTAGACTCTCCGCCCTTTAGACCCTCCACACCCCAAACCCTCAACGCCCTAGATTATCCTGAACCTAGAGCCTCCAGACCCAATACCCTCCACACCTAACACCCTCCACATCCAATACCCTCCACACCTAACACCCCTACACCCTACAACCTCCACAACTATCACCCTCCACAAATCTCACATACGTCCGTGTCCACCTTGTACCTGACTGCAGAGTATGTTTTGAATTGTTTCTATAAGGATAATATCGGTAAACATGACAATACATCTTTATCTTAAACTTTAGTTTTACAGAAATGCAGGCTGTGTATCATCGCCTATTTTCTTATAGATATTAACGAAGGGTTATAGATTTATGTACATTACACCAAATACTGGCACAGACGGCATACAAAGATCTCACAAAATATGTGATGATGGAGAATATTCAACAGATGGACGCCCCACGAATGTGAAACGTGCTACCCATACAGTGCAAATAGGTCACTACAAATACGTGACTACACCAATGGTGATTCTGAACCATCACTCTGCTTAGAATGAAAAGTAGACTAAGTGTGTTTTTCTTGCCTTGAAAGATATCGTGAACCCGGTTCATAAAGTATGATATTTCTAATGTAACTTTTCTCTTGGAGAAAAATATTTGCAGATGCTATATAATGGGCGAGTTACCGATCCCTCTCCATCTCTCTCTCTCTCTCTCTCTCTCTCTCTCTCTCTCTCTCTCTCTCTCTCTCTCTCTCTCTCTCTCTCTCTCTCTCTCTCTCAACTAGCCTTGCGATGGCGTCTCACTCAGTGAACCAGCGGCATTCAACGATTCAAATACCGCTGCATCTCGTTTGGCCTCACTCTACTTTGTTTATGACGGACGAAACTTGAACACGAAGCAGTTTCAATTGCCTCACTCGCAGTTGTTTATGATATGGAAGTGAAATCAGAACCGACTTATCCACCGTCCACTTTTTTTTAATTTTGTTTTGTTTTTGGTGAGGATGGAACGTGTGACCTGCAGCTTGATGGGTTCTGCTTATATATAAGATATTAGATCTTCTTGATGGTTCATTGCTTCGTAAACTGTGTTGCTTTAATCACCATCACTCTATCACTCGTGGACTGGCTGATGACACATATGAAATAGTTCTCACTTGTAGCTAGATTAGCCTCATGTATCTTCTACTAAACTTTCGAAGGTTAGGAAATATGAATGAAATATCTTCTCAAGATTCCTATAACATACATTATACAGGGTGAGCCATGAGTCACTATGCACCTTACAACAAACCATAAAACCGCCTCATTCTTATCATCATCGTCACAACAAATGACCTAATTACAACTGACACGTACGGTGACCAACCTCCTACTAGACCCTCCCTCCGTCCCACCTCCTCCCTTCCTCCCTTCCTCTCTCCTCCTCCCCTCCTTCCCTCCTAATCCTTCCCTCCTCCTACTCCCCTCCTTCCCTCCTCCTCCCTATCCATAAACAAATTAAACAACTATGGAGACATCACGCAATACTGCCTCAAAACGACATTCACTGAGAACCAATCACTTTCCTCTCTTCCTACTCGTACACATGCCTTACATCCTCGATAAAAACTTTTCACTGTTTCTAACAAGTTGCCTCCCACACCATATATTCTTAATACCTTCCACAGAGCATCTATATCAACTCTATCATATGCCTTCTCCAGATTCATAAATGATATGTTTCAGGACAATATGTGGTGTGAGGTGGTTTGATCGAGTAAGTGATGTAAGGGTAAGAGAGATGTGTGGTAATAAAAAGAACGTGGTTGAGAGAGCAGAAGAGGGTGTTTTGAAATGGTTTGGGCACATGGAGAGAATGAGTGAGGAAAGATTGACCAAGAGGATATATGTGTCGGAGGTGAAGGAAACGAGGAGAAGTGGGAGACCAAATTGGAGGTGGAAAGATGGATTGAAAAAGATTTTGAGTGATCTGGGCCTGAACATGCAGGAGGGTGAAAGGCGGGCAAGGAATAGAGTGAATTGGATCGATGTGGTATACCGGGGTCGACGTGCTGTCAATGGATTGAATCAGGGCATGTGAAGCGTCTGGGGTGAACCATGGAAAGTTCTGTGGGGCCTGGATGTGGAAAGGGAGCTGTGGTTTCGGGCATTATTACATCCCGCGTTTGCGAGGTAGCGCAAGGAAACAGACGAAAGAAATGGCCCAACCCACCCCCATACACATGTATATACATACACGTCCACACACGCAAATATACATACCTATACATCTCAATGTACACATATATATATACACACACAGACACATACATATATACCCATGCACACAATTCACACTGTCTGCCTTTGTTCATTCCCATCGCCACCTCGCCACACATGGAATACCATCCCCCTCCCCCTCATGTGTGCGAGGTAGCGCTAGGAAAAGACAACAAACGCCCCATTCGTTCACATTCAGTCTCTAGCTGTCATGCAATAATGCCCGAAACCACAGCTGCCTTTCCACATCCAGGCCCCACAAAACTTTCCATGGTTTACCCCAGACGCTTCACATGCCCTGATTCAATCCACTGACAGCACTTCAACCCCGGTATACCACATCGATCCAATTCACTCTATTCCTTGCCCGCCTTTCACCCTTCTGCATGTTCAGGCCCCGATCACTCAAAATCTTTTTCACTCCATCTTTCCACCTCCAATTTGGTCTCCCACTTCTCCTCGTTCCCTCCACCTCCGACACATATATCTTCTTGGTCAATCTTTCCTCACTCATTCTCTGCATGTGATCAAACCATTTCAAAACACCCTCTTCTGCTCTCTCAACCACGCTCTTTTTATTTCCACACATCTCTCTTACCCTTACATTACTTACTCGATCAAACCACCTCACACCACACATTGTCCTCAAACATCTCATTTCCAGCACATCCATCCTCCTGCGCACAACTCTATCCATAGCCCACGCCTCGCAACCATACAACATTGTTGGAACCACTATTCCTTCAAACATACCCAATTTTGCTTTCCGCGATAATGCTCTCGACTTCCACACATTCTTCAAGGCTCCCAGGATTTTCGCCCCCTCCCCCAACCTATGATTCGCTTCCGCTTCCATGGTTCCATCCGCTGACAGATCCACTCCCAGATATCTAAAACACTTTACTTCCTCCAGTTTTTCTTCATTCAAACTTACCTCCCAATTGACTTGACCCCCAACCCTACTGTACCTAATAACCTTGCTCTTATTCACATTTACTCTTAACTTTCTTCTTTCACACACTTTACCAAACTCAGTCACCAGCTTCTGCAGTTTTTCACATGAATCAGCCACCAGCGCTGTATCATCAGCGAACAACAACTGACCCACTTCCCAAGCTCTCTCATCCACAACAGACTTCATACTTACCCCTCTTTCCAAAACTCTTGCATTCACCTCCCTAACAACCCAATCCATAAACAAATTAAACAACCATGGAGACATCACACACCCCTGCCGCAAACCTACATTCACTGAGAACCAATCACTTTCCTCTCTTCCTACAAGTACACATGCCTTACATCCTCGATAAAAACTTTTCACTGCTTCTAACAACTTGCCTCCCACAACATATATTCTTAATACCTTCCACAGAGCATCTCTATCAACTCTATCATATGCCTTCTCCAGATCCATAAATGCTACATACAAATCCATTTGCTTTTCTAAGTATTTCTCACATACATTCTTCAAAGCAAACACCTGATCCACACATCCTCTACCACTTCTGAAACCACTCTGCTCTTACCCAATCTGATGCTCTGTACATGCCTTCACCCTCTCAATCAATACCCTCCCATATAATTTGCCAGGAATACTCAACAAACTTATACCTCTGTAATTTGAGCACTCACTCTTATCCCCTTTGCCTTTGTACAATGGCACTATGCAAGCATTCCGCCAATCATCAGGCACCTCACCATGAGTCATACATATATCAAATAACCTTACCAACCAGTTAACAATACAGTCACCCCCTTTTTTAATAGATTCCACGGCAATACCATCTAAACCTGCTGCCTTCCCGGCTTTCATCTTCCGCAAAGCTTTTACTACCTCTTCTCTGTTTACCAAATCATTTTCCCTAACCCTCTCACTTTGCACACCACCTCGACCAAAACACCCTATATCTGCCACTCTATCATCAAACACATTCAACAAACCTTCAAAATACTCACTCCATCTCCTTCTCACATCACCACTACTTGTTATCACCTCCCCATTAGCGCCCTTCACTGAAGTTCCCATTTGCTCCCTTGTCTTACGCACTTTATTTACCTCCTTCCAGAACATCTTTTTATTCTCCCTAAAATTTAATGATACTCTCTCACCCCAACTCTCATTTGCCCTCTTTTTCACCTCTTGCACCTTTCTCTTGACCTAATGTCTCTTTATTTTATACATCTCCCACTCAATTGCCTTTTTCCCTGAAAAAATCGTCCAAATGCCTCTCTCTTCTCTTTCACTAATAATCTTACTTCTTCATCCCACCACTCACTACCCTTTCTAATCAACCCACCTCCCACGCTTCTCATGCCACAAGCATCTTTTGCGCAATCCATCACTGATTCCCTAAATACATCCCATTCCTCCCCCACTCCCCTACTTCCATTGCTCTCACCTTTTTCCTTTCTGTACTCAGTCTCTCCTGGTACTTCCTCACACAAGTCTCCTTCCCAAGCTCACTTACTCTCACCACCCTCTTCACCCCAACATTCACTCTTCTTTTCTGAAAACCCATACAAATCTTCACCTTAGCCTCCACAAGATAATGATCAGACATCCCTCCAGTTGCACCTCTCAGCACATTAACATCCAAAAGTCTCTCTTTCGCGCGCCTGTCAATTAACACGTAATCCAATAACGTTCTCTGGCCATCTCTCCTACTTACATACGTATACTTATGTATATCTCGCTTTTTAAACCAGGTATTCCCAGTCACCAGTCCTTTTCCAGCACATGAATCTTCGAGCTCTTCACCCTTTCCATTTGCAACACTGAACACCCCATGTATACCAATTATTCCCTCAATTGCCACATTACTCACCTTTGCATTCAAATCACCCATTACTATAACCCGGTCTTGTGCATCAAAACCACTGACACACTCATTCAGCTGCTCCCAAAACACTTGCCTCTCATGATCTTTCTTCTCATGCCCAGGTGCATATGCACCAATAATCACCCATCTCTCTCCATCAACTTTCAGTTTTACCCATATTAATCGAGAATTTACTTTCTTACATTCTATTACATACTCCCACAACTCCTGTTTCAGGAGTACTGCTACTCCTTCCCTTGCTCTTGTCCTTTCACTAACCCCTGACTTTACTCCCAAGACATTCCCAAACCACTCTTCCCCTTTACCCTTGAGCTTCGTTTCACTCAGAGCCAAAACATCCAGGTTTCTCTCCTCAAACATACTACCTATCTCTCCTTTTTTCACATCTTGGTTACATCCACACACATTTAGACACCCCCAATCTGAGTCTACGAGGAGGATGAGCACTCCCCGCGTGACTCCTTCTGTTTCCCATTTTTTAGAAAGTTAAAATACAAGAAGGGGAGGATTTCTGGCCCCCCGCTCCCGTCCCCTCTAGTCGCCTTCTACGACACGTGAGGAATGCGTGGGAAGTATTCTTTCACCCCTATCCCCAGGGATGATATATATTTATTTATTCATTTATTTTGCTTTGTCGCTGTCTCCCGCGTTTGTGAGGTTCATGTCAGTGAGATAGTGCCAGGAAACAGACGGTGAAAGGCCACATCTGCTTACATCCACACAAAAGCTGTCATGAGTTATGCACTAAAACCACAGTTCCCTATCTATGTCATTTTCTTTCTTCAAACTATGAATAATGATATACATATTACTAAAGCAGATAAGGCTAACACAGTTGTGATTATGATTTATCAAAAATGAATGATCTTTTATGTGATGATACAACATACTTTAAACTCAGTAGAAATCCCCTAGAAGCAGTTAATTCTCACTTTGATAAAGAATTTTTTCAAAGATTTTTATCATTGTCCCTTTCATTACCATAGATAAATGGGATTTTCAGAACACATAAGCCATACTTTCCAGCAAGACCCATAGTGAGTTCAGTGGGCTCTATCACTTATTAATTTTCAAAATGGTTGATTTCTTGATTAAGCCCACGTGTGGGTTAGATATCAAATTCTAATTTCATGAACACTGTAGATTTTGTTGGCAAACCTGATGATATCCATGTTGATTTTGATTTTAGACTGGTATTTCTGATGTTTTATCCTTGTTTACAAAAGTTCCAGTTGATGACCTCTTAGAATATTTTGTTGATTTATTTTATTTTTATTTTGCTTTGTTGCTGTCTCCCGCGTTAGCGAGGTAGCGCAGGGAAACAGACGAAAGAATGGCCCAACCCAGCCACATACACATGTATGTACATACACGTCCACACATGCAAATATACATACCTATACATCTCAACGTATACATATTATACACACGCAGACATATACATATATACACATGTACATAATTCATACTGTCTGCCTTTATTCTTTCCCATCGCCACCTCGCCACAAATGAAATAACAACTCCCTCCCCCCTCATGTGTGTGAGGTAGCGTTAGGAAAAGACAACAAAGGCCATATTCGTTCACACTCAGTCTCTAGCTGTCATGTAATAATGCACCGAATCCACAGCTCCCTTTCCCACACTCAGTCTCTAGCTGTCATGTAATAATGCACCGAAACTACAGCTCCCATTCCACATCCAGGCCCCACAGAACTTTCCGTGGTTTACCCTGGACGCTTCACATGCCCTGGTTCAGTCCATTGACAGCACGTCGACCCTGGTATGCCACATTGTTCCAATTAACACTGTTCCTTGCCTGCTTCTCACCCTCCTGTATGTTCGGGCCCCAATTGCTCAAGGTCTTTTTTGCTCCATCCTTCCACCTCCAGTTTGGTCTCCCACTTCTCCTCGTTCACTCCACCTCTGACACATCTATCCTCTTTTGTCAGTCTTTCCTTACTCATTCTCTCCATATGTCCTAACCATTTCAACACACCCTCTTCTGCTCTCTCAACCAAATTCTTTATTTCCACACATGTCTCTTACCCTTATCCCTGTGTATAGGGGAGAAAGAATACTTCCCACATATTCCCTGCATGTCGTAGAAGGTGACTAAAAGGGAAGGGAGCGGGGGGCTGGAAATCCTCCTCTCTCGTTTTTAGTTTTCCTAATGAAGAAACAGAGGACGGGACCAAGTTAGGATATTCCCTCAAAGGCTCAGTCCTCTGTACTTAATGCTACCTCACTAACTTGGATAATATATATATATATATATATATATATATATATATATATATATATATATATATATATATATATATATATATATATATATATATATATATATATGTATATATATATATATATATATATATATATATATATATATATATATATATATATATATATATATATATATATATATATATATATATATATATATATATATATATATATATATATATATACATATATATATATATATATATATATATATATATATATATATATATATATATATATATATATATATATATATATATATATATATATATATATATATATATATATATATATATATATATATATATATATGTAGAGTTAATGAGATGGCCTTGATTGGGACATTCAGTTACCCGTGCAGTCTCATTTGATATGCAAAGAGGAAAAAATGAGATGATCTCCATATATCCCACCTATACCTTCATTTTACCAATGATTTGTTTTTCCAGTATATCACTATCAATAGTAAACTGATATCATCTTTGTAGCTACAAGAATCCAGTGTTTAGTACCGACCATATGTATTACTCCACGGATCATTTTACTGTGTCCTCGAAACTTTTGGCCAGATATATTCATTACATTCTCATGTGTGTGTAGCAGTTTATCTCATCCGTCTTCCTTATTAGTATTAGTATGACTATGATTTGTGTTGCTGAACATAAGTCTTTTGGGAGCAAGTTTACTAGAGAGACTTATGGAAGATATAGTTTGTCATACTAAATGTACTCAGTTTTTATTGGGTTGTGATGGCAGGGAATAATAGAATACTGAATGTGAACTTGGTAGGAGAACACAATAGAACATCAGGTTTTAACTTGGCAGGTTATATCGTAAGAACATTGGGTATTACCATAACAGGGATAACATAATCATAGAAGAACAGTGGGCATTAACTGGGCAAGGAATAATAGAACATTATGTATTAACTTAACAGAGAATAAGATAAGAATATTGGGCATTACCGTGGCAGGGAATAATAGAAGAACACTGGATATTAACTTGGGAGGGAATAACAGAAGAACAGTGGATATGAGCTCAGCAGAGAAGAACAGTGGATATTAGCTGAATAACATCGACCAAGATTATGTCACATTTTTGTGTATGGAAAGAGATTAATCAACTCCCAAGCTCTTGGGCAGAGTGGACATGAGACAAGGTTTGACACAACACACTGAAGTACAACCTTGCTATGTGATGTTATATATGTACCCCAGCCAAGGTACAACCTTGGTATATGATGTTATATATGTACCCCAGCCAAGGTACAACCTTGGTATATGATGTTATATATGTACCCCAGCCAAGGTACAACCTTGCTATGTGATGTTATATATTTACCCCAGCTAAGGTACAACCTTGTTATGTGATGTTGTATATGTACCCCAGCCAAGGTACAACCTTGGTATGTGATGTTATATTCATATATGTACCCCAGCCAAGGTACGACCTTGTTTTGTGATGTTATATATGTACCCGAGCCAAGGTAAAACCTTGTTTTGTGATGTTATATACGTACCCCAGCCAAGGTAAAACCTTGTTTTGTGATGTTATATATGTACCCCAGCCAAGGTAAAACCTTGTTTTGTGATGTTATATACGTACCCCAGTCAAGGTACAACCTTGTTATTTGATGTTATAGATATAACCCCAGCAAGTTAATTCCCATTATTACCTTGTTGCCTTGTAAATTATTGAAACAGGTATGTTAAGTGCTAACTCACGATATATATTATGCAAGGAGGGATATAATATTGAAGCAAAGATGTGAATCACAGTACAGAATTGAATATGTTTCTTAAATTATATTTCTAAATGAAATTTTTATTCCCTAGAAAATGAATGTAGAAATTATATATATATATATATATATATATCTTTCTTCTTTCTTTCATACTATTCGCCATTTCCCGCATTAACGAGGTAGCGTTAAGACCAGAGGACTGGGCCTTAGAGGGAATATCCTCACCTGGCCCCCTTTTCTGTTCCTTCTTTTGGAAAATTAAAGAAAAAAAAAAGAGAGGGGAGGATTTCCAGCCACCCGATCCCTCCCCTTTTAGTCGCCTTCTACTACACGCAGAAAATGCGTGGGAAGTATTCTTTCTACCCTATCCGTAGGG
This sequence comes from Panulirus ornatus, assembly GCF_036320965.1. NCBI lineage: Eukaryota > Metazoa > Arthropoda > Malacostraca > Decapoda > Palinuridae > Panulirus > Panulirus ornatus. Next base: position 23,196,508 of record NC_092234.1, on the reverse strand, counting down.
AACATATATATATATATATATATATATATATATATATATATATATATATATATATATATATATATATATATATATATATATATATATATATATATATATATATATATATATATATATATATATATATGTAGCTTAGACATTGAAGCTTATTGACACAGTGGTGAAATTGATGAGAACTGCTATTGACGTTTGTGTGAATAAATTGTACATTTCCTTTTCCATAGCCAGAGGTTGAACCATTATGTGACATTTTTTTTTTTTTTTTTTTTTTTTTTTTTTTTTTTTCAAGCTAAAAGTTTGTTTCTAAATTGTTCTTACATTTTTCATATGTATATATATGTATGTGTGTGTGTGTGTGTGTATGTGCATATGTGTGTGTGTGTGTGTGTGTGTGTATATGTATATATATATGTATATTATCCCTGGGGATAGGGGTGAAAGAATACTTCCCACGTATTCCTCGCGTGTCGTAGAAAGCGACTAGAGGGGACGGGAGCGGGGGGCCGGAAATCCTCCCCTCCTTGTATTAACTTTCTAAAATGGGAAACAGAAGAAGGAGTCACGCGGGGAGTGATCATCCTCCTCGAAGGCTCAGAGTGGGGTGCCTAAATGTGTGTGGATGTAACCAAGATGTGAAAAAAGGAGAGATAGGTAGTATGTTTGAGGAAAGGAACCTGGATGTTTTGGCTCTGAGTGAAACGAAGCTCAAGGGTAAAGGGGAAGAGTGGTTTGGAAATGTCTGGGGAGTGAAGTCAGGGGTTAGTGAGAGGACAAGAGCAAGGGAAGGAGTAGCAATACTCCTGAAACAGGAGTTGTGGGAGTATGTGATAGAATGTAAGAAAGTAAATTCTCGATTAATATGGGTAAAATTGAAAGTTGATGGAGAGAGGTGGGTGATTATTGGTGCATATGCACCTGGGCATGAGAAGAAAGATCATGAGAGGCAAGTGTTTTGGGAGCAGCTAAATGAGTGTGTTAGCGGTTTTGATGCACGAGACCGGGTTATAGTGATGGGTGATTTGAATGCAAAGGTGAGTAATGTGGCAGTTGAGGGAATAATTGGTATGCATGGGGTGTTCAGTGTTGTAAATGGAAATGGTGAAGAGCTTGTAGATTTATGTGCTGAAAAAGGACTGATGATTGGGAATACCTGGTTTAAAAAGCGAGATATACATAAGTATACTTATGTAAGTAGGAGAGATGGCCAGAGAGCGTTATTGGATTACGTGTTAATTGACAGGCGTGCGAAAGAGAGACTTTTGGATGTTAATGTGCTGAGAGGTGCTACTGGAGGGATGTCTGATCATTATCTTGTGGAGGCTAAGGTGAAGATTAGTATGGGTTTTCAGAAAAGAGGAGTGAATGTTGGGGTGAAGAAGGTGGTGAGAGTAAGTGAGCTTGGGAAGGAGACCTGTGTGGGGAAGTACCAGGAGAGACTGTGTACAGAATGGAAAAAGGTGAGAACAATGGAAGTAAGGGGAGTCGGGGAGGAATGGGATGTATTTAGGGAATCAGTGATGGATTGCGCAAAAGATGCTTGTGGCATGAGAAGAGTGGGAGGTGGGCTGTTTAGAAAGGGTAGTGAGTGGTGGGATGAAGAAGTAAGAGTATTAGTGAAAGAGAAGAGAGAGGCATTTGGACGATTTTTGCAGGGAAAAAATGCAATTGAGTGGGAGAAGTATAAAAGAAAGAGACAGGAGGTCAAGAGAAAGGTGCAAGAGGTGAAAAAAAGGGCAAATGAGAGTTGGGGTGAGAGACTATCAGTAAATTTTAGGGAGAATAAAAAGATGTTCTGGAAGGAGGTAAATAGGGTGCGTAAGACAAGGGAGCAAATGGGAACGTCAGTGAAGGGCGTAAATGGGGAGGTGATAACAAGTAGCGGTGATGTGAGAAGGAGATGGAATGAGTATTTTGAAGGTTTGTTGAATGTGTCTGATGACAGAGTGGCAGATATAGGGTGTTTTGGTCGAGGTGGTGTGCAAAGTGAGAGGGTTAGGGAAAATGATTTGGTAAACAGAGAAGAGGTAGTAAAAGCTTTGCGGAAGATGAAAGCCGGCAAGGCAGCAGGTTTGGATGGTATTGCAGTGGAATTTATTAAGAAAGGGGGTGACTGTATTGTTGACTGGTTGGTAAGGTTATTTAATGTATGTATGACTCATGGTGAGGTGCCTGAGGATTGGCGGAATGCGTGCATAGTGCCATTGTACAAAGGCAAAGGGGATAAGAGTGAGTGCTCAAATTACAGAGGTATAAGTTTGTTGAGTATTCCTGGTAAATTATATGGGAGGGTATTGATTGAGAGGGTGAAGGCATGTACAGAGCATCAGATTGGGGAAGAGCAGTGCGGTTTCAGAAGTGGTAGAGGATGTGTGGATCAGGTGTTTGCTTTGAAGAATGTATGTGAGAAATACTTAGAAAAGCAAATGGATTTGTATGTAGCATTTATGGATCTGGAGAAGGCATATGATAGAGTTGATAGAGATGCTCTGTGGAAGGTATTAAGAATATATGGTGTGGGAGGCAAGTTGTTAGAAGCAGTGAAAAGTTTTTATCGAGGATGTAAGGCATGTGTACGTGTAGGAAGAGAGGAAAGTGATTGGTTCTCAGTGAATGTAGGTTTGCGGCAGGGGTGTGTGATGTCTCCATGGTTGTTTAATTTGTTTATGGATGGGGTTGTAAAGGAGGTAAATGCAAGAGTCCTGGAAAGAGGGGCAAGTATGAAGTCTGTTGGGGATGAGAGAGCTTGGGAAGTGAGTCAATTGTTGTTCGCTGATGATACAGCGCTGGTGGCTGATTCATGTGAGAAACTGCAGAAGCTGGTGACTGAGTTTGGTAAAGTGTGTGGAAGAAGAAAGTTGAGAGTAAATGTGAATAAGAGCAAGGTTATTAGGTACAGTAGGGGTGAGGGTCAAGTCAATTGGGAGGTGAGTTTGAATGGAGAAAAACTGGAGGAAGTGAAGTGTTTTAGATATCTGGGAGTGGATCTGTCAGCGGATGGAACCATGGAAGCGGAAGTGGATCATAGGGTGGGGGAGGGGGCGAAAATTTTGGGAGCCTTGAAAAATGTGTGGAAGTCGAGAACATTATCTCGGAAAGCAAAAATGGGTATGTTTGAGGGAATAGTGGTTCCAACAATGCTGTATGGTTGCGAGGCGTGGGCTATGGATAGAGATGTGCGCAGGAGGATGGATGTGCTGGAAATGAGATGTTTGAGGACAATGTGTGGTGTGAGGTGGTTTGATCGAGTAAGTAACGTAAGGGTAAGAGAGATGTGTGGAAATAAAAAGAGCGTGGTCGAGAGAGCAGAAGAGGGTGTTTTGAAATGGTTTGGGCACATGGAGAGAATGAGTGAGGAGAGATTGACCAAGAGGATATATGTGTCGGAGGTGGAGGGAACGAGGAGAAGAGGGAGACCAAATTGGAGGTGGAAAGATGGAGTGAAAAAGATTTTGTGTGATCGGGGCCTGAACATGCAGGAGGGTGAAAGGAGGGCAAGAAATAGAGTGAATTGGAGTCATGTGGTATACAGGGGTTGACGTGCTGTCAGTGGATTGAATCAAGGCATGTGAAGCGTCTGGGGTAAACCATGGAAAGCTGTGTAGGTATGTATATTTGCGTGTCTGGATGTGTGTATGTGCATGTGTATGGGGGGGGGGGGGGGTTGGGCCATTTCTTTCGTCTGTTTCCTTGCGCTACCTCGCAAACGCGGGAGACAGCGACAAAGTATAAAAAAAAAAAAAAAAAAAATATATATATATATATATATATACATATATATATATATATATATATATATATATATATATATATATATATATATAGCTGAATGAGTGTGTTAGTGGTTTTGATGCACGAGACCGGGTTATAGTGATGGGTGATTTGAATGCAAAGGTGAGTAATGTGGCAGTTGAGGGAATAATTGGTATACATGGGGTGTTCAGTGTTGTAAATGGAAATGGTGAAGAGCTTGTAGATTTATGTGCTGAAAAAGGACTGGTGATTGGGAATACCTAGTTTAAAAAGCGAGATATACATAAGTATACGTATGTAAGTAGGAGAGATGGCCAGAGAGCGTTATTGGATTACGTGTTAATTGACAGGCGCGCGAAAGAGAGACTTTTGGATGTTAATGTGCTGAGAGGTGCAACTGGAGGATGTCTGATCATTATCTTGTGGAGGCTAAGGTGAAGATTTGTATGGGTTTTCAGAGAAGAAGAGTGAATGTTGGGGTGAAGAGGGTGGTGAGAGTAAGTGAGCTTGGGAAGGAGACTTGTGTGAGGAAGTACCAGGAGAGACTGAGTACAGAATGGAAAAAGGTGAGAACAATGGAAGTAAGGGGAGTGGGGGAAGAATGGGATGTATTTAGGGAATCAGTGATGGATTGCGCAAAAGATGCTTGTGGCATGAGAAGCGTGGGAGGTGGGTTGATTAGAAAGGGTAGTGAGTGGTGGGATGAAGAAGTAAGATTATTAGTGAAAGAGAAGAGAGAGGCATTTGGACGATTTTTGCAGGGAAAAAATGCAAATGAGTGGGAGATGTATAAAAGAAAGAGACATTAGGTCAAGAGAAAGGTGCAAGAGGTGAAAAAAAGGGCAAATGAGAGTTGGGGTGAGAGAGTATCAGTAAATTTTAGGGAGAATAAAAAGATGTTCTGGAAGGAGGTAAATAAAGTGCGTAAGACAAGGGAGCAAATGGGAACTTCAGTGAAGGGCACAAATGGGGAGGTGATAACAAGTAGTGGTGATGTGAGAAGGAGTTGGAGTGAGTATTTTGAAGGTTTGTTGAATGTGTTTGATGATAGAGTGGCAGATATAGGGTGTTTTGGTCGAGGTGGTGTGCAAAGTGAGAGGGTTAGGGAAAATGATTTGGTAAACAGAGAAGAGGTAGTAAAAGCTTTGCGGAAGATGAAAGCCGGCAAGGCAGCAGGTTTGGATGGTATTGCAGTGGAATTTATTAAAAAAGGGGGTGACTGTATTATTGACTGGTTGGTAAGGTTATTTAATATATGTATGACTCATGGTGAGGTGCCTGAGGATTGGGGGAATGCGTGCATAGCGCCATTGTACAAAGGCAAAGGGGATAAGAGTGAGTGCTCAAATTACAGAGGTATAAGTTTGTTGAGTATTCCTGGTAAATTATATGGGAGGGTATTGATTGAGAGGGTGAAGGCATGTACAGAGCATCAGATTGGGGAAGAGCGGTGTGGTTTCAGAAGTGGTAGAGGATGTGTGGATCAGGTGTTTGCTTTGAAGAATGTATGTGAGAAATTCTTAGAAAAGCAAATGGATTTGTATGTAGCATTTATGGATCTGGAGAAGGCATATGATAGAGTTGATAGAGATGCTCTGTGGAAGGTATTACGAATATATGGTGTGGGAGGCAAGTTGTTAGAAGCAGTGAAAAGTTTTTATCGAGGATGTAAGGCATGTGTACGTGTAGGAAGAAAGGAAAGTGATTGGTTCTCAGTGAATGTAGGTTTGCGGCAGGGGTGTGTGATGTCTCCATGGTTGTCTAATTTGTTTATGGATGGGGTTGTTAGGGAGGTAAATGCAAGAGTTTTGGAAAGAGGGGCAAGTATGAAGTCTGTTGGGGATGAGAGAGCTTGGGAAGTGGGTCAGTTGTTGTTCGCTGATGATACAGCGCTGGTGGCTGATTCATGTGAGAAACTGCAGAAGCTGGTGACTGAGTTTGGTAAAGTGTGTGAAAGAAGAAAGTTAAGAGTAAATGTGAATAAGAGCAAGGTTATTAGGTACAGTAGGGTTGAGGGTCAAGTCAATTGGGAGGTAAGTTTGAATGGAGAAAAACTGGAGGAAGTAAAGTGTTTTAGATATCTGGGAGTGGATCTGGCAGCGGATGGAACCATGGAAGCGGAAGTGGATCATAGGGTGGGGGAGGGGACGAAAATCCTGGGAGCCTTGAAGAATGTATGGAAGTCGAGAACATTATCTCGGAAAGCAAAAATGGATATGTTTGAAGGAATAGTGGTTCCAACAATGTTGTATGGTTGCGAGGCGTGGGCTATGGATAGAGTTGTGCGCAGGAGGATGGATGTGCAGGAAATGAGATGTTTGAGGACAATGTGTGGTGTGAGGTGGTTTGATCGAGTAAGTAACGTAAGGGTAAGAGAGATGTGTGGAAATAAAAAGAGCGTGGTTGAGAGAGCAGAAGAGGGTGTTTTGAAATGGTTTGGGCACATGGAGAGAATGAGTGAGGAAAGATTGACCAAGAGGATTTATGTGTCGGAGGTGGAGGGAACGAGGAGAAGTGGGAGACCAAATTGGAGGTGGAAAGATGGAGTGAAAAAGATTTTGTGTGATCAGGGCCTGAACATGCAGGAGGGTAAAAGGAGGGCAAGGAATAGAGTGAATTGGAGCGATGTGGTATACCGGGGTTGACGTGCTGTCAGTGGATTGAATAAGGGCATATGAAGCGTCTGGGGTAAACCATGGAAAGCTGTGTAGGTATGTATATTTGCGTGTGTGGACGTATGTATATACATGTGTATGGGGGGGGGTTGGGCCATTTCTTTCGTCTGTTTCCTTGCGCTACCTCGCAAACGCGGGAGAGAGCGACAAAGCAAAAAAAAAAAAAAAAAAAATATATATATACATATATTTATATATGTGTGTGTGTGTGTGTGTGTGTGTGTGTGTGTGTGTAATACTCTCCAGCAGCTTGGACTCAAACCCGGGATCTTTGCATGGTAGTTATGAACGATAACCGCTCGGCTATAATCATAGTTATCGTTCCTAACTACCATGCAAAGGTACTGGGTTCGAGTCCTTGCTGCTGGAGGGCATCATGTGATATATGAAAGTCCGCGTTCAAGTGCACTATATATATATATATATATATATATATATATATATATATATATATATATATATATATATATATATATATATATATATATATATATATATATATATATATATATATATATATATAGATATAGATATAGATATATATATATATATATATATATATATATATAATATATAATATAATATATATATATATATATATATAATTGGTGTGCATGGGGTGTTCAGTGTTGTAAATGGAAATGGTGAGGAGCTTGTAGATTTATGTGCTGAAAAAGGACTGATGATTGGGAATACCTGGTTTAAAAAGCGAGATATACATAAGTATACTTATGTAAGTAGGAGAGATGGCCAGAGAGCGTTATTGGATTACGTGTTAATTGACAGGCGTGCGAAAGAGAGACTTTTGGATGTCAATGTGCTGAGAGGTGCAACTGGAGGGATGTCTGATCATTATCTTGTGGAGGCTAAGGTGAAGATTAGTATGGGTTTTCAGAAAAGAAGAGTGAATGTTGGGGTGAAGAAGGTGGTGAGAGTAAGTGAGCTTGGGAAGGAGACCTGTGTGAGGAAGTATCAGGAGAGACTGTGTACAGAATGGAAAAAGGTGAGAACAATAGAAGTAAGGGGAGTGGGGGAGGAATGGGATGTATTTAGGGAATCAGTGATGGATTGCGCAAAAGATGCTTGTGGCATGAGAAGAGTGGGAGGTGGGCTGTTTAGAAAGGGAAGTGAGTGGTGGGATGAAGAAGTAAGAGTATTAGTGAAAGAGAAGAGAGAGGCATTTGGACGATTTTTGCAGGGAAAAAATGCAATTGAGTGGGAGAAGTATAAAAGAAAGAGACAGGAGGTCAAGAGAAAGGTGCAAGAGGTGAAAAAAAGGGCAAATGAGAGTTGGGGTGAGAGAGTATCAGTAAATTTTAGGGAGAATAAAAAGATGTTCTGGAAGGAGGTAAATAAGGTGCGTAAGACAAGGGAGCAAATGGGAACTTCAGTGAAGAGCGTAAATGGGGAGGTGATAACAAGTAGTGGTGATGTGAGAAGGAGATGGAATGAGTATTTTGAAGGTTTGTTGAATGTGTCTGATGACAGAGTGGCAGATATAGGGTGTTTGGGTCGAGGTGGTGTGCAAAGTGAGAGGGTTAGGGAAAATGATTTGGTAAACAGAGAAGAGGTAGTAAAAGCTTTGCGGAAGATGAAAGCCGGCAAGGCAGCAGGTTTGGATGGTATTGCAGTGGAATTTATTAAAAAAGGGGGTGACTGTATTGTTGACTGGTTGGTAAGGTTATTTAATGTATGTATGACTCATGGTGAGGTGCCTGAGGATTGGCGGAATGCGTGCATAGTGCCATTGTACAAAGGCAAAGGGGATAAGAGTGAGTGCTCAAATTACAGAGGTATAAGTTTGTTGAGTATTCCTGGTAAATTATATGGGAGGGTATTGATTGAGAGGGTGAAGGCAGGTACAGAGCATCAGATTGGGGAAGAGCAGTGTGGTTTCAGAAGTGGTAGAGGATGTGTGGATCAGGTGTTTGCTTTGAAGAATGTATGTGAGAAATACTTAGAAAAGCAAATGGATTTGTATGTAGCATTTATGGATCTGGAGAAGGCATATGATAGAGTTGATAGAGATGCTCTGTGGAAGGTATTAAGAATATATGGTGTGGGAGGCAAGTTGTTAGAAGCAGTGAAAAGTTTTTATCGAGGATGTAAGGCATGTGTACGTGTAGGAAGAGAGGAAAGTGATTGGTTCTCAGTGAATGTAGGTTTGCGGCAGGGGTGTGTGATGTCTCCATGGTTGTTTAATTTGTTTATGGATGGGGTTGTTAGGGAGGTAAATGCAAGAGTCTTGGAAAGAGGGGCAAGTATGAAGTCTGTTGGGGATGAGAGAGCTTGGGAAGTGAGTCAGTTGTTGTTCGCTGATGATACAGCGCTGGTGGCGGATTCATGTGAGAAACTGCAGAAGCTGGTGACGGAGTTTGGTAAAGTGTGTGGAAGAAGAAAGTTAAGAGTAAATGTGAATAAGAGCAAGGTTATTAGGTACAGTAGGGTTGAGGGTCAAGTCAATTGGGAGGTGAGTTTGAATGGAGAAAAACTGGAGGAAGTGAAGTGTTTTAGATATCTGGGAGTGGATCTGTCAGCGGATGGAACCATGGAAGCGGAAGTGGATCATAGGGTGGGGGAGGGGGCGAAAATTTTGGGAGCCTTGAAAAATGTGTGGAAGTCGAGAACATTATCTCGGAAAGCAAAAATGGGTATGTTTGAAGGAATAGTGGTTCCAACAATGTTGTATGGTTGCGAGGCGTGGGCTATGGATAGAGTTGTGCGCAGGAGGATGGATGTGCTGGAAATGAGATGTTTGAGGACAATGTGTGGTGTGAGGTGGTTTGATCGAGTAAGTAACGTAAGGGTAAGAGAGATGTGTGGAAATAAAAAGAGCGTGGTTGAGAGAGCAGAAGAGGGTGTTTTGAAATGGTTTGGGCACATGGAGAGAATGAGTGAGGAAAGATTGACCAAGAGGATATATGTGTCGGAGGTGGAGGGAACGAGGAGAAGAGGGAGACCAAATTGGAGGTGGAAAGATGGAGTGAAAAGGATTTTGTGTGATCGGGGCCTGAACATGCAGGAGGGTGAAAGGAGGGCAAGGAATAGAGTGAATTGGAGCGATGTGGTATACAGGGGTTGACGTGCTGTCAGTGGATTGAATCAAGGCATGTGAAGCGTCTGGGGTAAACCATGGAAAGCTGTGTAGGTATGTATATTTGCGTGTGTGGACGTATGTATATACATGTGTATGGGGGGGGGGTGGGCCATTTCTTTCGTCTGTTTCCTTGCGCTACCTCGCAAACGCGGGAGACAGCGACAAAGTATAATAAAAAAAAAAAAAAAAAATATATATATATATATATATATATATATATATATATATATATATATATATATATATTCCTATGAGTCCACGGGGAAAATCAAACACGAAAACTCTTCGTGTTTCATTTTCCCCGTGGACTCATAGCAATATCTTGATCACGCGCAATATTGTGATCCTTTCCAATATATGTATATATATATATATATATATACATATATATATATATATATATATATACGAATAAAGTGTATATGAACGCGCACCTTCATAGAACATACAAACCTCCAACAGCCAGGATCGAACCTGGGACCCCTTGTGCAAGAGGCAGGTATGCTAACCGCTAGGCTAAGGGACTGTATAATAGGAAACAACTATTCGAAATACTAAGTACTCGAATACCCTTCGTCTCACAATGGTGAGCAACGGGGTCTATCGGTTGTTTCCGAACAGAACACATAGCCAGCTGATAGCGTTTTACCGAACCTGACTGTACAACGCGGAGTTATATGAATACGAATAAAGTGTATATGAACGCGCACCTTCATAGAACATACAAAGCTCCAACAGCCAGGATCGAACCTGGGACCCCTTGTGCAAGAGGCAGGCATGCTACCCGCTAGGCAGGGAGAAAGAATGCCCGCCACGTATTCCCTGCGTGTCGTAGAAGACGACTAAAAAGGGAGGGAGTTGGGGGCTAGAAATCCTCCCCTCCAGTTTTTACTTTTCCAAAAAAAGAAGAAAGAACAGGGGCGAGGATATTCCCTATAAGGCTCATTCCTTTGCTCTTAACGCTACCTCGTTAACACGGGAAATTGCAAGTATGTATGGAAGGATGGAGTGAAAAAGATTTTGAGCGATCGAGGCCTGAACATACGGGAGGGTGAAAGGCGTGCAAGGAAAAGAGTGAATTGCAACGATGTGGTATACCGGGGCTGACGTGCTGTCAATGGATTGAAAAGGGGCATGTGAAGCGTCTAGGGTAAACCATGAAAAGTTTTGTGGGGCCTGGATGTGGAAAGGGAGGTGTGGTTTCGGTGCATTACATATGACAGCTAGAGACTGCGTGTGAACGAATGTGGCCTTTCACGAATATTTGTATAGATATGTTTTTTTTTTTTACAAAACTTGTAATGACACCATAAATATTACAATCTTCCTCACCTTGAAAATGCTTAAATCACTCTTCGCTCGCATTTCACCTGGACCGTCTTTATATCAAGCTTCAAATTTCATATACTTGCGAAAACTATAGTTCCTTAAAGTGAGCCAATAGAAGTATGATATAAAACCCATTAAGCTTCACATAGCGTTTCAGGTATGGTGTACAGACTGGAATATAAATAGAGACAGATATGTTCTTCTTCAGTGACTTGCACATTCTATGACTCTGACAACTCTTTTATTTCGCGACAACTTTACTTCTGTGCTCCACATGTTTTCTTTATTGATAACAGTTGTGCTAGAAGGTCAACATATAATCTACATATACTATCATATATATACATATATATATATATATATATATATATATATATATATATATATATATATATATATATATATATATATATATATATATATATATATATATATATATATATATATATATACACTTAATGTATGTATGACTCACGGTGAGGTGCCTGAGGATTAGCGGAGTGCGTGCATAGTGCCATTCTACAAAGGCAAAGGGGATAAGAGTGAGTGCTCAAATTACAGAGGTATAAGTTTGATGAGTATTCCTGATAAATTATATGGGAGGGTATTGATTGAGAGGGTGAAGGCATGTACAGAGCATCAGATTGGGGAAGAGCAGTGTGGTTTCAGAAGTGGTAGAGGATGTGTGGATCAGGTGTTTGCTTTGAAGAATGTATGTGAGAAATACTTAGAAAAGCAAATGGATTTGTATGTAGCATTTATGGATCTGGAGAAGGCATATGATAGAGTTGATAGAGATGCTCTGTGGAAGTTATTAAGAATATATGGTGTGGGAGGCAAGTTGTTAGAAGCAGTGAAAAGTTTTTATCGAGGATGTAAGGCATGTGTACGTGTAGGAAGAGAGGAAAGTGATTGGTTCTCAGTGAATGTAGGTTTGCGGCAGGGGTGTGTGATGTCTCCATGGTTGTTTGATTTGTTTATGGATGGGGTTGTTAGGGAGGTGAATGCAAGAGTCCTGGAAAGAGGGGCAAGTATGAAGTCTGTTGGGGATGAGAGAGCTTGGGAAGTGAGTCAGTTGTTGTTCGCTGATGATACAGCGCTGGTGGCTGATTCATGTGAGAAACTGCAGAAGCTGGTGACTGAGTTTGGTAAAGTGTGTGAAAGAAGAGAGTTAAGAGTAAATGTGAATAAGAGCAAGGTTATTAGGTACAGTAGGGTTGAGGGTCAAGTCAATTGGGAGGTAAGTTTGAATGGAGAAAAACTGGAGGAAGTAAAGTGTTTTAGATATCTGGGAGTGGATCTGGCAGCGGATGGAACCATGGAAGCGGAAGTGGATCATAGGGTGGGGGAGGGGGCGAAAATCTTGGGAGCCTTGAAGAATGTGTGGAAGTCGAGAACATTATCTCGGAAAGCAAAAATGGGTATGTTTGAAGGAATAGTGGTTCCAACAATGTTGTATGGTTGCGAGGCGTGGGCTATGGATAGAGTTGTGCGCAGGAGGATGGATGTGCTGGAAATGAGATGTTTGAGGACAATGTGTGGTGTGAGGTGGTTTGATCGAGTAAGTAACGTAAGGGTAAGAGAGATGTGTGGAAATAAAAAGAGCGTGGTTGAGAGAGCAGAAGAGGGTGTTTTGAAATGGTTTGGGCACATGGAGAGAATGAGTGAGGAAAGATTGACCGAGAGGATATATGTGTCGGAGGTGGAGGGAACGAGGAGAAGTGGGAGACCAAATTGGAGAGGGAAAGTTGGAGTGAAAAAGATTTTGCGTGATCGGGGCCTGAACATGCAGGAGGGTGAAAGGAGGGCAAGGAATAGAGTAAATTGGATCGATGTTGTATACCAGGGTTGACGTGCTGTCAGTGGATTGAATCAGGGCATGTGAAGCGTCTGGGGTAAACCATGGAAAGCTGTGTAGGTATGTATATTTGCGTGTGTGGACGTGTATGTATATACATGTGTATGGGGGTGGGTTGGGCCATTTCTTTCGTCTGTTTCCTTGCGCTACCTCGCAAACGCGGGAGAAAGCGACAAAGCAAAAAAAAAAAAAAAAGGAAATATATATATATATATATATATATATATATATATATATATATATATATATATATATATATATATATATATATATATATATATATATGTATATACATTTTCATACTATTCGCCATTTCTCGCTTTAGCAAGGTAGCGTTAAGAACAGAGGACTGGAACTTTGAGGGAATATCCTCACTTGGCCCCCGTCTCTGCTCCTTCTTTTGGAAAATTAAAAAAAAAAAAAACGAGAGTTGAGGATTTCCAGGCACTTTCCAGCTCCCTTCCCTCTGATGTCGCTTTCTACGACACGCAGGGAATAGGTGGCAAGTATTCTTTCTCCCCTATCCCCAGGGATATATATATATATATATATATATATATTGGAAAGGATCACAATTTTGCGCGTGATCAAGATATTCCTATGAGTCCACGGGGAACTTTTCGTGTTTCATTTTCCCGTGGACTCATAGGAATATATATATATATATATATATATATATATATATATATATATATATATATATATATATATATATATATATATATATATATATATACATATATATACATATATATATATATATATATATATATATATATATATATATATATATATATATATATATATATATATATATATATATATATATATATATATTTATGTGTATATATATATATATATATATATATATATATATATATATATATATATATATATATATATATATATATATATATATATATATATATATAAATATACATATATATATATATATATACATATATTTTCTTTTTTTTTTTGCTTTGTCGCTGTCTCCCGCGTTTGCGAGGTAGCGCAAGGAAACAGACGAAAGAAATGGCCCAACCCACTCCCATACACATGTATATACATACGTCCACACACGCAAATATACATACCTACACAGCTTTCCATGGTTTACCCCAGACGCCTTCACATGCCCCGATTCAATCCACTGACAGCACGTCAACCCCGGTATACCACATCGCTCCAATTCACTCTATTCCTTGCCCTCCTTTCACCCTCCTGCATGTTCAGGCCCCGATCACACAAAATCTTTTTCACTCCATCTTTCCACCTCCAATTTGGTCTCCCTCTTCTCCTCGTTCCCTCCACTTCCGACACATATATCCTCTTGGTCAATCTTTCCTCACTCATTCTCTCCATGTGCCCAAACCATTTCAAAACACCCTCTTCTGCTCTCTCAACCACGCTCTTTTATTTCCATACATCTCTCTTACCCTTACGTTACTTACTCGATCAAACCACCTCACACCACACATTGTCCTCAAACATCTCATTTCCAGCACATCCATCCTCCTGCGCACAACTCTATCCATAGCCCACGCCTCGCAACCATACAACATTGTTGGAACCACTATTCCTTCAAACATAACCAATTTTGCTTTCCGAGATAATGTTCTCGACTTCCACACATTCTTCAAGGCTCCCCAGAATTTTCGCCCCCTCCCCCACCCTATGATCCACTTCCGCTTCCATGGTTCCATCTGCTGCCAGATCCACTCCCAGATATCTAAAACACTTCACTTCCTCCAGTTTTTCTCCATTCAAACTCACCTCCCAATTGACTTGACCCTCAACCCTACTGTACCTAATAACATTGCTCTTATTCACATTTACTCTTAACTTTCTTCTTTCACACACTTTACCAAACTCAGTCACTAGCTTCTGCAGTTTCTCACATGAATCAGCCACCAGCGCTGTATCATCAGCGAACAACAACTGACTCACTTCCCAAGCTCTCTCATCCCCAACAGACTTCATACTTGCCCCTCTTTCCAAAACTCTTGCATTCACCTCCCTAACAACCTCATCCATAAACAAATTAAACAACTATGTGCGTACATAGTGTCATTGTACAAAGGCAAAGGGGATAAGAGTGAGTGCTCAAATTACAGAGGTATAAGTTTGTTGAGTATTCCTGGTAAATTATATGGGAGGGTATTGATTGAGAGGGTGAAGGCATGTACAGAGCATCAGATTGGGGAAGAGCAGCGTGGTTTCAGAAGTGGTAGAGTATGTGTGGATCAGGTGTTTGCTTTGAAGAATATATGTGAGAAATACTTAGAAAAGGAAATGGATTTTTATGTAGCATCTATGGATCTGGAGAAGGCATATGATAGAGTTGAGAGAGATGCTCTGTGGAAGGTACTAAGAATATATGGTGTGGAGGTAAGTTGTTAGAAGCATTGAAAATTTTCTATCGAGGATGTAAGGCATGTGTACGTGTAGGAAGAGAGGAAAGTAATTGGTTCTCAGTAAATGTAGGTTTGCGGCAGGGGTGTGTGATGTCTCCATGGTTGTTTAATTTGATTATGGATGGGGTTGTTAGGGAGTTGAATGCAAGAGTTTTGGAAAGAGGGGCAAGTATGAAGTCTGTTAGGGATGAAAGAGCTTGGGAAGTGAGTCAGTTGTTGTTCGCTGATGATACAGCGCTGGTGGCTCATTCATGTGACAAACTGCAGAAGCTGGTGACTGAGTTTGGTAAAGTGTATGAAAGAAGAAAGTTAAGGGTAAATGTGAATAAGAGCAAGGTTATTAGGTACAGCAGGGTTTAGGGTCAAGTCAATTGGGAGGTAAGTTTGAATGGAGAAAAACTGGAGGAAGTAAAGTGTTTTAGATATCTGGGAGTGGATCTGGCAGCGGATGGAACCATGGAAGCGGAAGTGAATCATAGGTTGGGGAATGGGGCGAAAATCCTGGAAGCCTTGAAGAATGTGTGGAAGTCGAGAACATTGTCTCCGAAAGCAAAAATGGGTATGTTTGAGGGAATAGTGGTTCCAACAATGTTGTATGGTTGCGGGGCGCGGGCTATGGATAGAGTTGTGCGCAGGAGGGTGGATGTGCTGGAAACGAGATGTTTGAGGACAATATGTGGTGTGAGGTGGTTTGATCGAGTAAGTAATGTAAGGGTAAGAGAGATGTGTGGAAATGAAAAGAGTGTGGTTGAGAGAGCAGAAGAGGGTGTTTTGGAATGGTTTGGGCACATGGAGAGAATGAGTGAGGAAAGATGGATCAAGAGGATATATGTGTCGGAGGTGGAGGGAACGAGGAGAAGTGGGAGACCAAATTGGAGGTGGAAAGATGGAGTGAAAAAGATTTTGAGTGATCGGGGCCTAACATTCAGTAGGGTGAAAGTCGGGCAAGGAATAGAGTGAATTGAATCGATATGGTATACCGGGGTTGACGTGCTGTCAGTGGATTAAATCAGGGCATGTGAAGCGTCTCGGGTAAACCATGGAAAGTTCTGTGGGCCTTGGATGTGGGAAGGGATCTGTAATTTCGGGCACTATTGCAAGACAGCTAGAGACTGAGTGTGAACGAATGTGGCCTTTGTTGTCTTTTCCTAGCGCTACCTCGCACACATGAGGGGGGAGGGAGATATTATTCCATGTGTGGCGAGGTGGCGATGGGAATGAATAAAGGCAGACAGTGTGAATCGTGTGCATATGTATATATATATATATATATATATATATATATATATATATATATATATATATATATATATATATGTGTCTGTGTGTGTATATATATATGTGTACATTGAGATGTATGGGTATGTATATTTGCGTGTGTGGACGTGTATGTATATACATGTGTATGTGGGTGGGTTTGGCCATTTCTTTCGTCTGTTTCCTTGCGCTACCTCGCAAACGCGGGAGACAGCGACAAAGGAAAATAATGATAATAATAATAATGATAATAATAACTATAATTATAATTATAATGATTCAGTAAACAGAGAAGAGGTAGTAAAAGCTTTTCGGAAGATGAAAGCCGGCAAGGCAGCAGGTTTGGATGGTATTGCAGCGGAATCTATTAAAAAAGGGGGTGACTGTATTGTTGACTGGTTGGTAAGGTTATTTAATGTATGTATGACTCATGGTGAGGTGACTGAGGATTGGCGGAATGCGTGCATAGTGCCATTGTACAAAGGCAAAGGGGATAAGAGTGAGTGCTCAAATTACAGAGGTATAAGTTTGTTGAGTATTCCTGGTAAATTATATGGGAGGGTATTGATTGAGAGGGTGAAGGCATGTACAGAGCATCAGATTGGGGAAGAGCAGTGTGGTTTCAGAAGTGGTAGAGGATGTGTGGATCAGGTGTTTGCTTTGAAGAATGTATGTGAGAAATACTTAGAAAAGCAAGTGGATTTGTATGTAGCATTTATGGATCTGGAGAAGGCATATGATAGAGTTGATAGAGATGCTCTGTGGAAGGTATTAAGAATATATGGTGTGGGAGGCAAGTTGTTAGAAGCAGTGAAAAGTTTTTATCGAGGATGTAAGGCATGTGTACGTGTAGGAAGAGAGGAAAGTGATTGGTTCTCAGTGAATGTAGGTTTGCGGCAGGGGTGTGTGATGTCTCCATGGTTGTTTAATTTGTTTATGGATGGGGTTGTTAGGTAGGTGAATGCAAGAGTTTTGGAAAGAGGGGCAAGTATGAAGTCTGTTGGGGATGAGAGAGCTTGGGAAGTGAGTCAGTTGTTGTTCGCTGATGATACAGCGCTGGTGGCTGATTCATGTGAGAAACTGCAGAAGCTGGTGACTGAGTTTGGTAAAGTGTGTGAAAGAAGAAAGTTAAGAGTAAATGTGAATAAGAGCAAGGTTATTAGGTACGGTAGGGTTGAGGGTCAAGTCAATTGGGAGGTGAGTTTGAATGGAGAAAAACTGGAGTAAGTGAAGTGTTTTAGATATCTGGGAGTGGATCTGGCAGCGGATGGAACCATGGAAGCGGAAGTGGATCATAGGGTGGGGGAGGGGGCGAAAATTCTGGGAGCCTTGAAGAATGTGTGGAAGTCGAGAACATTATCTCGGAAAGCAAAAATGGGTATCTTTGAAGGAATAGTGGTTCCAACAATGTTGTATGGTTGCGAGGCGTGGGCTATGGATAGAGTTGTGCGCAGGAGGATGGATGTGCTGGAAATGAGATGTTTGAGGAAAATGTGTGGTGTGAGGTGGTTTGATCGAGTAAGTAACGTAAGGGTAAGAGAGATGTGTGGAAATAAAAAGAGCGTGGTTGAGAGAGCAGAAGAGGGTGTTTTGAAATGGTTTGGGCACATGGAGAGAATGAGTGAGGAAAGATTGACCAAGAGGATATATGTGTCGGAGGTGGAGGGAACGAGGAGAAGAGGGAGACCAAATTGGAGGTGGAAAGATGGAGTGAAAAAGATTTTGTGTGATCGGGGCCTGAACATGCAGGAGGGTGAAAGGAGGGCAAGGAATAGAGTGAATTGGATCGATGTGGTATACCGGGATTGACGTGCTGTCAGTGGATTGAATCAAGGCATGTGAAGCGTCTGGGGTAAACCATGGAAAGCTGTATAGGTATGTATATTTGCGTGTGTGGACGTATGTATATACATGTGTATGGGAGTGGGTTGGGGCATTTCTTTCGTCTGTTTCCTTGCGCTACCTCGCAAACGCGGGAGACAGCGAGAAAGGAAAAAAAAAAATAATTATAATATATATATATATATATATATATATATATATATATATATATATATATATATATATATATATATATATATAAGTACACTGCAACACTGAAAAAGATCAATTTCGTCATATGTTCCAGTGTAAAACCAGAGGAAAGCTTTTAAATTGACTCTCAAATCAAACATCATGTTTACTTTTCATGGTTGAGATGTATTTCCATTTCCTTACTGCCTTAAGGGTCGGTTAAAAAGCCTTCCTTCCTTTTCCAGAGCGTGAGTGGCAGTATTTCCACCACGTAAGGACGCTTGAGGTATTAGCGAGATCTGTAAATCAGCGAATGTTTAGGAGGAGATGCTGTTTTAAGCTCATAGTGGCCCGAGGTTAGGGTACCTGGCTGCCACATAGATGGGCCGGGGTTCTATTCTCGGTGTACGGTGGTAAGTAATTTGCACCATATATGGTTAGGAAGGTAAAATCAACAGTTTTGGAGAAAGTGGTGAATACGCAGTCAGTTAGGGATGAGAGAGCCTGGGATTTGAGCAGTTGTTGTTATCCGTTTATAAAGAAATGGTGGCTGATTCGAGTGAGAAACTGCAGAAGTTGGTGACTGAGTTTGGAAACGTGTGTGAAAGGAGAAATTTAATCATAAATGTGAATAAGAACAAGGTTATTAGGGTCAGTAGGGGTGAATGATAAGTTAGTTCGGATATGAGTATGAATGGATAAAAATTGGAGTAAGTGAGGTGTTTTAAATACTGGCAGTGGACTTAGCAGAGAATGGTACAATGGAAGTGGAAGTGAGTCACAGGGTGGGGAAGGGAGGAAAGGTTCTGGGAGCGATGAAGAATGTGTGGAAGGAGACAGCGTTATCTCGGAGAGCAAAAATGGGTATGTTTGAAGGAATAGTAGTCCCAACAATGTTATATGGCTGCGAAGCATGGGCTATGGATAGGATTGTACGGAGGACGGTGGAAGTGTTGGAAATGAAATGCATAAGGACAATATGTGGTGTGAAGTGGTTTGATCGAGTAAGTAATGAAAACGTAAAAGAGATGTGTGGTAATAAAAAGAGTGTGGATGCGAGAGCAGAAGAGGGCGTGTTGAGATGGTTTAGATATATGGAGAGAACGAGTGAAGAAAGATTTACAAATATGATGTATGTGTCAGAGATGGAGGGAACAAGGAGAAGCGGGAGACCATATTGTTGGTGGATGGAGTCAAAAAGATTTTGGGCGATCGGGGAGCAGAAGGGTGAGAGGCTTGCAGGGAATATAGGGAATTGGATCAATGTGGTATACCAGGGTCGACGTGTTGTCAACGGACTGTTCCAGGGCATGTGAAACGTCTGGGGCATACCATGGAAAGGTCTTTGGGGCCTGGATGTGGATAGGGAGCTGTGGTTTCGATGTATCACGCATGACAGCTAGAAACTGAGTGTGAATGAATTTGGCATTTTTTGTCTGTTTTCCTGGCGCTACCTCACTGACGCTGGGGGGGAGGGGGGCGATGCTGTTTCCTGTGGCGCGGGGTGGTGACGATCATGGATGAGGGCAAGCAAGTAGGAATGTGTACATGTGTATATATGTATATGTCTGTGTATGTGCATGTATGTGTATGCATATGTGCATATGTGGTATGTATATGTGTATATATGCATATGAACAGTTATGCGCGTGTATGTAAATATGTGAATATATGACTGGGTAGGTATTTCTTCGTGTGTTTCCTGGCGCTACCTCGTTAACGCGGAAAACGGTGATCAAGTATTATAATAATCATAGAAATGATATATGTATATGTATATCTTTTTATCATTATACTTTGTCGCTGTCCACCGCGTTAGTGAGGTAGCGCAAGGAAACAGACGAAACAATGGCTTAATCTACCCACATACACATGTGTATATATATAAACGCCCACGCACGCACATATACATATCTATACATTTCAACGTATACATACATATACATACACAGACATATACATATATACATATGTACATATTCATACTTGCTGCCTACAACCCTTTTCGTCGCCACCCCGCCACACATGAAATGGCACCCCTTCTCCCTGCACGCGCGCGTGGAAGCGTTAGGAAATGCCAACAAAGGCCACATTTGTTCACACTCAGTCTCGAGCAGTCATGTGTAATGTACCGAAACCACAGCTCCCTTTCCACATCCAGGCCCAACAAAACTTTGCATGGTTTACCCCACACGCTTCATATGCCCTGGTTCAATCCATTGACAGCATGCCGACCCCAGTAAACCACATCGTTCCAATTCACTCAATTCCTTGCACGCCTCTCACCCTCCCGTATGTTCAGGCCCCGATCGCTCAAAATCTTTTTTCACCCCATCCTTACATCTCCAGTTTGGTCATCTGCTTCTCCTCGTTCCCTCCACCTCTGTCACATATATCCTCTTTGTCAATCTTTCCTCACTCATTCTCTCCATATGACCAAACTATTTTAATACACCCTCTTCTGCTCTCTCAATCACATTCTTTTTATTTCCACACATCTCTCTTACCCTTTCATTACTTACTCGATCAAACCACCACACACCACATATTGTCCTCAAACATTTCATTTCCAACACATCCACCCTCCTCTGCACAACCCTATCTATAGCCCATCCTTCGCAAACATATAACGTTAATGGAACCACTATTCCTTCAAACATACCCATTTTTGCTCTCCGAGATTCTTCAACGCTCCCAGAACCTTCGCCCCCTCCCCCACCCTGTGACTGACTTCCACTTCCATGATTCCATCTGCTGCTAAATCCACTCCCAGATATCTAAAGCACTTCACTTCCCCCAGTTTGTCTTCATTAAAATCTACCTCCCAATTAACTTGTCCCTTAACCCTACTGAACCTAATAACCTAATTCACATTCACTCTCAGCTTTCTTCTTTCACACACTTTAGCAAACTCAGTCACCAACTTTCGCAGTTTCTCACCCGAAACAGCCACCAGTGTTGTATCATCAGCGAACAACAATTGACTCACTTCTCAAGCCCTCTCATCCAAAACATACTGCACATTTTCCCCCTCTGCCCAAAACTCCTGCATTCACCTCCCCAATAACCCCATACATAAACAGATGAAACAACCTGCCGCAAACCGACATTCACTGGGAACCAGTCACTTTCCTCTCTTCCTTCTCGTACACATACCTTACATCCTTCATAAAAGCTTTTCACTTCTCAAGTTTGGGCACAACACCTAAAGAAACACAAAGCGCTAATAAAGAAGTTCCAGAGGAGGGCAGCAAAGCTGGTACCAGATTTCAAAGAGATGAGTTACAGGAAAAGGTTACAGGCTTTATATTTGCTCACCTTCAAGGAGGGAAGACGTCGAGGTGACCTGATCATAACTTTAAAGTTTTTGAAACAGGTCCATTACGCAGTGAACAGTTCCTCGAGAGATATAAAAATAGAACAACCAGAAGACTTAACATCAAACTTAGGAAGAACCATTTTGAAAAAAAGATGTCAATAAGTACACCTGCAGTATGAGAGGATTGGAATGGAACAGAATGACTGAGGACAACGTTAATGCACACAACAGAGATTTCAGAAGCAGGTCTGATGATAGAGAATGTTCAAGAGATGGGGTCCCCCGAGTGTAAAACTCCCTCCAGTACATTAACACACACACACATACACACTCACACACACACACACACACACACACACACACACACACACAGTGTTTGCTCTTCCTAAGCTACTGACATGCAGCTGGTCATTTGACTTTTATGAGTATGAAGTACTTGAGCACAAGGCTCGCGTGACTGAAGAAAATTTACAAATTTGAATGGCAAGAGAGAGAGAGAGAGAGAGAGAGAGAGAGAGAGAGAGAGAGAGATGGCGATTAGGCGAACAGTTATAGACCAATCGTGTGCCAGTCAACAAGCCTCTGGCCCTCAGCCCCTTAGCCAGTAGTTACCTTGATGACGTCTGGGGAACGTTATCTACGTCCTGAGGACCGACATAACCCGGCCTACACTGAAGATAAGGCCCTTGTTCCCCCGCTCCCCACATGGTTAATAGCCACTCTTAAACACTATCGGTGCGGGATAACACCTTTTATGAACTCCCACCTGGGTTATAGGTGCGCCCCTGCCTCAACACCCGTGCTAGATTTATTGACACTTCTCCAGCAACAGAGAAACTGCTCCTTTACGTCTCACCTGGAGAACCACTTCTCTCTACCTTCACCTCGACAGGAAAATGTACCGTCTTCAAATACAAAAATTATACAACTTTCCCTTATATATATATATATATATATATATATATATATATATATATATATATATATATATATATATATATATATATATATATATATATATATATATATATATATATATATATATATATATATATATATATATATCTTCTTTTCTTTCAAACTATTCGCCATTTCCCGCATTAGCGAGGTAGCGTTAAGAACAGAGGACTGGGCCTTTGAGGGAATACCCTCACCTGGCGCAATTCTCTGTTCCCTCTTTTGGAAAATTAAAAAAAAAAACGAGAGGGGAGGATTTCCAGCCCCCCGCTCCCTCCCCTTTTAGTCGCCTTCTACGACACGCAGGGAATACGTGGGAAGTATTCTTTCTCCCCTATATATATATATATATATATATATATATATATATATATATATATATATATATATATATATATATATATATATTCCTATGAGTCCACGGGGAAAATGAAACACGAAAAGTTCCCAAGTGCACTTTCGTGTAATAATCCCATCATCAGGGGAGACACAAGAGAGAAATATAACAGTCAGTTGATATACATCGAAAAGACGAAGCAAGCTAGGACGCCATTTGGTAAACATGTGATTGTCCATCACATGTTTACCAAATGGCGTCCTATCTTCGTCTTTTCGATGTATATCAACTGACTGTTATATTTCTCTCTTCTGTCTCCCCTGATGATGTGATTATTACACGAACGTGCACTTGGGAACTTTCCGTGTTTCATTTTTCCCGTGGGCTCATAGGAATATGTTGAACAAGCGCAAAATTGTGATCCTTTCCAAGATATATATATATATGTATGTATATATATATATATATATATATATATATATATATATATATATATATATATATATATATATATATATATATATATATATGTATATGTACGTGTAGGAAGAGAGGAAAGTGATTGGTTCTCAGTGAATGTAGGTTTGCGGCAGGGGTGTGTGATGTCTCCATGGTTGTTTAATTTGTTTATGGATGGGGTTATTAGGGAGGTGAATGCAAGAGTTTTGGAAAGAGGGGCAAGTATGAAGTCTGTTGGGGATGAGAGAGCTTGGGAAGTGAGTCAGTTGTTGTTCGCTGATGATACAGCGCTGGTGGCTGATTCATGTGAGAAACTGCAGAAGCTGGTGACTGAGTTTGGTAAAGTGTGTGAAAGAAGAAAGTTAAGAGTAAATGTGAATAAGAGCAAGGTTATTAGGTACAGTAGGGTTGAGGGTCAATTCAATTGGGAGGTGAGTTTGAATGGAGAAAAACTGGAGGAAGTGAAGTGTTTTAGATATCTGGGAGTGGATCTGGCAGCGGATGGAACCATGGAAGCGGAAGTGGATCATAGGGTGGGGGAGGGGGCGAAAATTCTGGGAGCCTTGAAGAATGTGTGGAAGTCGAGAACATTATCTCGGAAAGCAAAAATGGGTATGTTTGAAGGAATAGTGGTTCCAACAATGTTGTATGGTTGCGAGGCGTGGGCTATGGATAGAGTTGTGCGCAGGAGGATGGATGTGCTGGAGATGAGATGTTTGAGGGCAATGTGTGGTGTGAGGTGGTTTGATCGAGTAAGTAACGTAAGGGTAAGAGAGATGTATGGAAATAAAAAGAGCGTGGTTGAGAGAGCAGAAGAGGGTGTTTTGAAATGGTTTGGTCACATGGAGAGAATGAGTGAGGAAAGATTGACCAAGAGGATATATGTGTCGGAGGTGGAGGGAACGAGGAGAAGAGGGAGACCAAATTGGAGGTGGAAAGATGGAGTGAAAAAGATTTTGTGTGATCGGGGCCTGAACATGCAGGAGGGTGAAAGGAGGGCAAAGAATAGAGTGAATTGGATCGATGTGGTATACCGGGGTTGACGTGCTGTCAGTGGATTGAATCAAGGCATGTGTATGGGGGTGGGTTGGGCCATTTCTTTCGTCTGTTTCCTTGCTCTACCTCGCAAACGCGGGAGACAGCGACAAAGCAAAAAAAAAAAAAAAAAAATATATATATATATATATATATATATATATATATATATATATATATATATATATATATATATATATATATATATATATATATATATATATATATATATATATATATATATACATATATATATATATATATATATATATATATATATATATATATATATATATATATATATATATATATATATATATATATATATATATATATATATATATATACATATATATATATATGTTGTTGTAATATTGATGATATAATAATATATGTATAAAAATATCTTTTTCTTAATCATACTTTCTCGCTGTCTCCCGCGTTGGCGAGGTAGCGCAAGGAAACAGACGAAATAATGGCCCAACCCACCCACATACACATGTATATACATACACATCCACAGACGCACATATACATACCTGTACATTTCAACGTATACCTATATATACATACACAGACATATACATATATACACATGTACATAACTCATACTTCCTGCCTTTATTCATTTCCGTCGCCATCCCGCCAATCATGAAATGACAACCCCCTCCCCCCGCACGCGCACGAGGTAGCGCTAGAAGACAACAAAGGCCACATTCGTTCACACTCAGTCTCTAGCTGTCATGTATAATGCACCGAAACTATAGCTCCCTTTCCACATGCAGGCCCCACAAAGCATTCCATGGTTTACCCCAGACACTTTACATGTCCTGCTTTAGTCCATTGCCAGCAAATCGACCCCGGTATACCATATCGTTCCAATTCACTCTGTCCCTTGCACTCCTTTCACCCTTCTGCATGTTCAGGCCCCGATCGCTCAAAATCTTTTTCACTCAATCTTTCCACCACACTCTTTTTATTACCACATGTCTCTCTTACCAGTTCATTACTTACTCGATCAAACCACCTCTCACCACATATTGTCCTCAGACTCTCATTTCCAACACATCCACCCTCCTCCGCACAGCCCCTCTGTAGCCCATGCCTCGCAACCATATAACATTGTTGGAACCACTATTCCTTCAAACATACCCATTTTTGCTTTGCGAGATAATGTTCTCGCCTTCCACACATTTTTCAATGCTTTCCAGAACTTTCGCCCCCTCCCCCACCCTGTGACTCACTTCCGCTTCCAAGGTCCCATCCGCTGCCAAATCCACTCCCAGATATCTAAAACACTTCACTTCCTCCAGTTTTTCTCCATTCAAACTTACCTCCCAATTAACTTGTCCCTCAATCCTAATGTACCTAATAACCTTGCTTTCATTCACATTTACTCTCAGCTTTCTTCTTTCACACACTTTACCAAACTCAGACACCAGCTTGTGCCGTTTCTCACCAGAATCAGCCACTAGCGCTGTATCATCAACGAACAACAACTGACTCACTTCCCAAGCCCTCTCATCCACAACAGAATGCATACTTGCCCCTCTCTCTAAAAGTATTGCATTCACCTCCCGAACAACCCCATTCATAAACAAATCAAACAACCATGGAGACATCACGCACCCCTCCCGCAAACCGACATTCATTGAGAACCAATCACTTTTCTCTCTTCCTACACGCACACATGCCTCACATCCTCGCTAAAAAGCTTTCACTGCTTCTAGCAACTTGCCTCCCACACCATATACTCGTAATACCTTCTGCAGAGCATCTCTATCAACTCTATCATATGTATTCTCCAGATCCATAAGTGCTACGTACAAATCCATTGGTTTTTCTAAGTATTTCTAACATACATTCTTCAAAGCAAACACGTGATCCACACATCCTCTACCACTTTTGAAATGACACTGCTCTTTCCCAATCTGATGCTCTGTACATGCCCTCACCATTTCAGTCAATGCCCTCCCATATGATTTCCCAGGAATACTCAACAAACTTATACCTCTGTAATTTGAACACTCACCTTTATCCCCTTTGCCTTTGTACAATGGCACTATGCATGCATCCCGCCAATCCTCAGGCACTTCACCATGAGCCATACATACATTAAATATCCTTACCAACCAGTCAACATCACAGTCACCCCCTTTTTTGATAAATGCCACTGCAGTACCATCCAAACCCGCTGCCTTGCCGGCTTTCATCTTCCGCAAAGCTTTCATTACCTCTTCTCTGTTTACCAAATCATTCTCCCTAACCCTCTCACTTTGCATACCACCTCGACCAAAAGACCCTATATCTGCCACTCTATCATCTAACACATTCAACAAACCTTCAAAATACTCACTCCATCTCCTCACATCACCACTACTTGTTATTACCTCCCCATTAACCCCCTTCACCGATGTTCCCATTTGTTCTCTTGTCTTACGGCACTTTATTTACCTCCTTCCAAAACGTCTCTTTATTCTCCTTAGAATTTATCCCTGGGAATAGGGAAGAAAGAATACTTCCCACGCATTTCCCACGTGTCGGAGAAGGTGAGTAAAGGGGACAGGACCAGGGGGCTAGAAACACTCCCCTCCTTGTATTTCTACTTTCTAAAAGGGGAAACAGAAGGAGTCACGCGGGAGTGCTCATCCTCCTCGAAGGCTCAGATTGGGGTGTCTAAATGTGTGGATGTAACCAAGATGCGAAAAAAGGAGAGATAGGTAGTATGTTTGAGGAAAGGAACCTGGATGTTTTGGCTCTCACTGAAACGAAGCTCAAGGATAAAAGAGATAAGTGGTTTGGGAATGTTTTGGGAGTAAAGTCAGGGTCTGGTGAGAGGACAAGAGCAAGGGAAGGAGTAGCACTACTCCTGAAACAGGAATTGTGGGAGTATGTGATAGAGTGTAAGACAGTAAACTCTAGATTGATATGGGTAAAGCTGAAAGTGGATGAAGAGCGATGGGTGATTACTGGTGCCTATGCACCTGGCATGAGAAGAAGGATCACGAAAGGCAAATGTTTTGGGAGAAGATGAGTGAGTGTTTTAGCAGTTTTGATGCACGAGACCGGGTTATATTGATGAATGTTTTGAATGCAAAGGTGAGTAATGTGGCAGTTGAGGGACTAATTGGTATGCATGGGGTGTTCAGTGTTGTGAATGGAAATAGTGAAGAGCTTGTAGATTTATGTGCTGAAAAAGGACTAGTGACTGGGAATACCTTGTTTAAAAAGATATACATAAGTATACGTATGTAAGAAGGAGAGATGGCCAGAGAGTGTAATTGGATTACGTGTTAATTGATAGGCACTGAGAGAGAGACTTTTGAATGTTAATGTGCTGAGAGGTGCAGTTGGAGTGATGTCTGATCATTATCTTGTGAAGGCGATGGTGAAGATTTGTAGAGGTTTTCAGAAAAGAAGAGAGTGTTGGAATGAAGAGAGTGGTGAGAGTAAGTGAGCTTGGGAAGGAGACTTGTGTGAGAAAGTACCAGGAAAGACTGAGTGCAGAATGGAAAAAGGTGAGAGCAAAGGACGTAAGGGGAGTGGGGAGGAATGGGATGTATCTAAGGAAGCAGTGATGGCTTGCGCAAAAGATGCTTGTGGAATGAGAAGCGTGGGAGGTGGGCAGATTAGTAAGGGTAGTGAGTGGTGGGATGAAGAAGTAAGATTATTAGCGAAAGAGAAGGGAGAGGCTTTTGGACGATTTTGCAGGGAAATAGTGCAAATGACTGGGAGATGTATAAAAGAAAGAGACAGGAGGTGAAGGAAAAGGTGCAAGAGGTGAAAAAGAGGGCAAATGAGAGATGGGGTGAGAGAGTATCATTAAACGTATTTATACATATTTCATATATTCAGGCAGCGCAACACAGACATGACACCAGCTATTGATATGATGAATACTGATTCTAATTCAGTCTGCTGACTAGCGCTCAATATACGTTTGTTTCCTACTGAGAGGAAAGACTAGACCTCAGCACCGAGCAAGCCAATTAGGGGCTTGTGAATGGTGAAGTGGCCGGGCGAGTGCATACCATAGGTTCCCCACCTCCCAGGCTCAGCAGGATCAGGTCCAGACCTAGGAATTATTAGCCCCCGAGAGCTACCGACTACACGGCAGCGTGGCCCGGGGTCTGACATACGATCAATCAAGTTTTTATAACTTTTGAGGCAATTTTGTAGTCCAGTGTGATGTATGAATACAAAGTGTGGAGTCTGAAAATATAATTTGGGGTCAGCCTGATGCATGAATAATTGGAATACACTTTATCGTATGTACACATGAATAATTTAGAGTATATATTGGTACACGGATTAAGGGTATATAATGCTGTGTGGACATTCATAAATTTAAGAATTTGTGGCTTACATGGATCCCACCTGACCAGCCTTGCTAGATTGCAACAGGGAACTCATTTCCACCCTTTAGCGCCTGGCTACGGTTGCTGCATAATTAGCTACACTGTGATAAGGCCCGGGTAGCTCATTCGTAGAGGGCCGCAGTATATCACAGGCAAAATGCTTCTACTGAAACGAAAAGTCATTTCATAGACTTTATGAAAAGAATACGAAGCGATAACTGCTGATATATTCCCTTTGAGTAATGAGCCTGCTAGCAAAACTGTTTCCTACACAGGGATGCACCTGAGCACAACACAGA
This sequence comes from Panulirus ornatus, assembly GCF_036320965.1. Lineage (NCBI taxonomy): Eukaryota > Metazoa > Arthropoda > Malacostraca > Decapoda > Palinuridae > Panulirus > Panulirus ornatus. The sequence continues at coordinate 23,167,348 of NC_092234.1, read as the reverse complement.
AATGAAACTGGGGACCACACAATAATAGACCTGGGCCCCACACACGGATACACCTGGGCCCCTCACAGGGATAGAACTGAGCACCTCACAGCGATAGACCTGGGCCCCACACAGGGACAGACCTAGGCCCTTCACAGGGATAGACCTGGGCCCCACACAAGGCAAGACCTGGACACCTCACAGGGATAGAGCTGGAAGTCATCCAGCTCACCTACTCACTTGATGCAATTTTAATAAACAGAGGTTAGCGTTGTATAGATGTCCTTGTAAGATACTTTCGTATTTTATGTATTAAAGATGAAGTAATGTACCTCTGGCTTCTCTCTCGTGCTAGAGTTCTTGGTTTGTGAACAACACAAGGGAAATGTCTTCTTTATCACGGACGAAGCAGAATGACCAGTGATGCACCTCGGTAAAGTGGAACCTCCACCGCCAGGGTTATGGCTGTGGTTGTCTGCAGGAGTCGGTAACGTTCGCGGTGCAGCAGGTACTTAACAGAAGGTATGCAGCGAAGCATTTAGCCCTCTGGTTGCCTCCAGCCAGAACAATAAATTAAGAGAGTATATGTTATCCGAGCTAACATTATCTATTTGTAATGCATGTACGTATAGCCTATTGAGGAAGGGCTCACCTGGATAATTTGGCACAAGGTATATCTTCGGTAAATCATCCGAAACTAACATTATTTTAGCCAAGTTTTTCACTCTGCATGTATCAGGAAGGTACTCAAAGCATTATTCCCGTATGCACATGAATTTAAATGACTGCAGTATAGTAATATTATACATGCAACCTATACTCGAAATATTTTGTGTAAAACAAATGGGTTATGAGTAATACTTCGCTGGCTACACTGAAACTACCTCCACCAAAAGTAACTCTGGAAAAATTGAGATTTTCCGTCTTCAAAAGTATGATTTACGCGCGCACTCGCACACGCACGCACGCACGCACACATACATACACACACACACACATACACACACACACACACACACACACACACACACACACACACACACACACACACATAGGATGTTTGCAGTGAAGTAGCTATGAGGATGGTACACGAAACAATAAAACAAGTATTTTTCAAAGATGGCAAAACATATGTGATGGCAATACCATCCACTCTTGCCACCTTGCCACATTTCATCACTCTCCATAACTCTCTCACGTCGCACACGTCCTTGACCCAAACACCTACATCTGTCATCATATCGTCAAACACATTTAACAGTCCTTCAAACTGCTCACTCATTCTCCTCTAGACCTAATTGCTACCTGTTACCACTTCCCTATTTGCCCCCTTCACTGATGTTCCCATTTGTTTTCCCGGTTTTCTCACACTATTAACCTCCTTCCAAAACATCTTATTCCCACTGAAGTTTGCTGATAATCGCTCGCTCCAATTCTCGTTTGTCCTCTTTTTCAGCCACTGAGGCTTACTCTTGGCCTTCTGCCGGTCTGTCTTGTCTCTATCCCAATTATTTGCACTCCTTCCCTGTAAGTACCGCCCATACGCCTATCTTTTCTCTTTAACTAGCAACTGTACCTCATCATCCCACTACTCATTACCCTTTCTAACTTGTCCACTTCCCACTCTACGCTTATAACACATTTCTCTCGCACAAGTCAGAACTACTCCCCTAAATACCTCCAATTCCTTCTCCACTCCCCTGGCTTCGTTTACTCTCACTTTTTGCCATTCTACACAATTTGCCATTTGTCATTCTGGTATTTCTTCGCAAAGGTCTTTTTTCCAAACACGCTTACTTTCACCATCCGCATCTCAGTCATATATTTTTTCGTTTCCGAAAACCTCCTCTAATCCTCGCCTTTATTGATCCACCATCCCACCAGTTTCCTCGCTTACCACATTCACATCCAAGAGTCTCCTTTTCATAAGCCTGTCATATAGGATATAATCCAGTGACGCCCTGTAACCGTCTTTCCTATTCACTAATGTATGCGCGTATAGTTATGTATATCCCTCTATTTAAATCAGGCATTCTTAGTCACCATTCCTTTTTCTACTCGCAACCCCAAAAGCTGTTCACAATTCTTATTCACAAAATCGGGTACCCTACGTTGATCATTTATATGCTTAACTGCCGCTTTATTTTCTTTCACATTTGAATCGCCTATCAGTAATACCCGATTGTTTGTATTAAACTGCAGACATTCTCACTCAGCTGTTTCCAAAAACTTTGCCTCTCTTCATCGTCTTTTTCATGACTAGGTGTATAAGCATCTATGATCACCCATCTCTTGTAATCCACTTTCATTTTTACCCTCATCAGTTTTGAGCTCACTTCTTTACACTCTTGCACACACTCCCTCGGCTCCTGCTTCAACAGTAGTGCTACCCCTTCCTCATCTCTCGCCTTTACACCAACCCCTGACTGTAACTTAGACATTCCCAAACCATTCTTTCCCTTACCCATAGACTGTGTTTTACTAGAGCCAGAACATCCAGGTTTCTTTCCTCAAAAATACTACCTATGCTTCTTCTCTTCTCATCTTGGTTACATCCACACTCATTCAAACAACCCAGGCTGTCTTCGAGGAGGATGAGCACTCTCCGCTTGGATCCTTCTTGCGTTCAATCTTTGAGAAATTGAAATACAAGTGGTTAGGGGCATTCCAGCTCTGCGTTCCCTCCCCTTTTGATCGCCTTCCACGTCATTGAGTGACGACTTGGCTAGAATTCTCTCTCTCTCTCTCTCTCTCTCTCTCTCTCTCTCTCTCTCTCTCTCTCTCTCTCTCTCTCTATATATATATATATATATATATATATATATATATATATATATATATATATATATATATATATATATATATATATATATATATATATATATTTATATATATATATATATATATATATATATATATATATATATATATATATATATATATATATATATATATATATATATATATATATATATATATATATATATATATATATATATATATATGTACAGAGCATCAGATTGGGGAAGAGCAGTGTGGTTTCAGAAGTGGTAGAGGATGTGTGGATCAGATGTTTGCTTTGAAGAATGTATGTGAGAAATACTTAGAAAAGCAAATGGATTTGTATGTAGCATTTATGGATCTGGAGAAGGCATATGATAGAGTTGATAGAGATGCTCTGTGGAAGGTATTAAGAATATATGATGTGGGAGGAAAGTTGTTAGAAGCAGTGAGAAGTTTTTATCGAGGATGTAAGGAATGTGTACGTGTAGGAAGAGAGGAAAGTGATTGGTTCTCAGTGAATGTAGGTTTGCGGCAGGGGTGTGTGATGTCTCCATGGTTGTTTAATTTGTTTATGGATGGGATTGTTAGGGAGGTGAATGCAAGAGTTTTGGAAAGAGGGGCAAGTATGAAGTCTGTTGTGGATGAGAGAGCTTGGGAAGTGAGTCAGTTGTTGTTCGCTGATGATACAACGCTGGTGGCTGATTCATGTGAGAAACTGCAGAAGCTGGCGACTGAGTTTGGCAAAGTGTGTGAAAGAAGAAAGTTAAGAGTAAATGTGAATAAGAGCAAGGTTATTAGGTACAATAGGGTTGAGGGTCAAGTCAATTGGGAGGTAAGTTTGAATGGAGAAAAACTGGAGTAGTTAAAGTGTTTTAGATATCTGGGAGTGGATCTGGCAGCGGATGGAACCATGGAAGCGGAAGTGGATCATAGGGTGGGGGAGGGGGCGAAAATCCTGGGAGCCTTGAAGAATGTGTGGAAATCGAGAACATTTTCTCGGAAAGCAAAAATGGGTATGTTTGAAGGAATAGTGGTTTCAACAATGTTGTAAGGTTGCGAGGCGTGGGCCATGGATAGAGTTGTGCGCAGGAGGGTGGATGTGCTGGAAATGAGATGTTTGAGGACAATGTGTGGTGTGAGGTGGTTTGATCGAGTAAGTAATGTAAGGGTAAGAGAGATGTGTGGAAATAAAAAGAGCGTGGTTGAGAGAGCAGAAGAGGGTGTTTTGAAATGGTTTGGGCACATGGAGAGAATGAGTGAGGAAAGATTGACCAAGAGGATATATGTGTCGGAGGTGGAGGGAACGAGGAGAAGTGGGAGACCAAATTGGAGGTGGAAAGTTGGAGTGAAAAAGATTTTGTGTGATCGGGGCCTGAACATGCAGGAGGGTGAAAGGAGGGCAAGGAATAGAGTGAATTGGATCGATGTGGTATACCGGGGTTGACGTTCTGTCAGTTGATTGAATCAGGGCCTGTGAAGCGTCTGGGGTAAACCATGGAAAGCTGTGTAGGTATGTATATTTGCGTGTGTGGACGTGTATGTATATACATGTGTATGGGGGTGGGTTGGGCCATTTCTTTCGTCTGTTTCCTTGCGCTATCTCGCAAACGCGGGAGACAGAGACAAAGCAAAAAAAAAAAAAGTAGAAATATATATATATATATATATATATATATATATATATATATATATATATATATATATCCTCCTCGCTTGAAAACAATGAAGCGATATACAAGATGGATTAATCGGCGAGCATATCTGGACAAATTCGCTCATTCGTGTCACAATAAACAGGTTGATGTATTCTATCTCCCAAACGTTTTTCCTCCCCGGACGACTGAAGTGTGGCAAAATATCTTTTACTCTGTCAGAGAAAGTCGAATCGTTCCATATTCAGCAGGAAGAGAAAGAGCTCGTTGCTTACGTATCCTTGATAGGTATCTGGCTATGATATAGTGACTGCTAGCTTTCACAAGGCTCAAGTTATTAATTCTGTTCTTATATCTTTTTCATTTTCTCTTCGAGACATATAGACAGACAATGAAGTTAGAGATAGATTTATAGACGCACTGTGTTGCATGTAGGCCACAAGGAGGTAACGGTTGACACGAGACCTGCTGGCCTATAAGAAGGTCTGTTGTTAAAGGTATTGAGATCTTTCTTCTCCTTCAAGACAATGGTAACTTACCCAGTGGCAATGAACGTTTATATTCCCATTATCGTCCCTCGATCCGTGACATCAGAACGCAGTTAAACTCAGTTTCCAGCATTCCACACAAAAAAGTTTTGTATGAAAAGTACTTTTTGATGTTTCTATAAATCATTTTTTCCTTACGTTTGTCCAGTGTTCCTTGACCCCTAAGTTTCCTAAATGAGTCACTGTATCATGCAGCCTTTGCTTCTGTAGTGAAAGTAATCTCAACACTTGTGATCTTTCCTCGTTGTTTCATAGTCTTATTTTTCTCTTGTTATCCTTTTCTGAGCTCTCTCGTAATCCATTTTCATGCATACGCTTCCTTTGTCTCTTTTTCATGTTATTTGAGACGGCATGGGCAACAAAATGCCCAAATCAAGGTCAATTCGTTAACGATATATATATATACATATATATATATATATACATATATATATATATATATATATATATATATATATATATATATATATATATATATATATATATATATATATATATATGTATATATATATATATATATATATACATATATATATATATATATATATATATATATATATATATATATATATATATATATATATATATATATATATATATATATATATATATATATATATATATATATATATATATATATATATATATATATATATATATATATATATATATGTATATATATATATATATATATATACATATATATATATATATATATATATATATATATATATATACATATATATATATATATATATATATATATATATATATATATATATATATATATATATATATATATATATGTATATATATATATACATATATAAATATATATATATGTATGTATAATATCCCTGGGGATAGGGGAGAAAGAATACTTCCCACGTATTCCCTGCGTGTCGTAGAAGGCGACTAAAAGGGGAGGGAGCGGGTGGCTGGAAATCCTCCCCAATCGTTTTTTTTTTTTAATTTTCGAAAAGAAGGAACAGAGAAGGGGGTCAGGTGAGGATAGTCCCTCTAAGGCCCAGTCCTCTGTTCTTAACGCTACCTCGCTAACGCGAGATATGGCGAAAAAAATAAAAAGAAAAATATATATTATATATATATATATATATATATATATATATATATATATATATATATATATATATATATATATATATATATATATATATATATATATATATATATATATATGTATATGTATATATATATATATATATATATATATATATATATATATATATATATATATATATATATATATATTCCTGGCAAATTATATGGGAGGGTATTGATTGAGAGGGTGAAGGCATGTACAGAGCATCAGATTGGGGAAAAGCAGTGTGGTTTCAGAAGTGGTAGAGGATGTGTGGATCAGGTGTTTGCTTAGAAGAATGTATGTGAGAAATACTTAGAAAAGCAAATGGATTTGTATGTAGCATTTATGGATCTGGAGAAGGCATATGATAGAGTTGATAGAGATGCTCTGTGGAAGGTATTAAGAATATATGGTGTGGGAGGCAAGTTGTTAGAAGCAGTGAAAAGTTTTTATCGAGGATGTAAGGCATGTGTACGTGTAGGAGGAGAGGAAAGTGATTGGTTCTCAGTGAATGTAGGTTTGCGGCAGGGGTATGTGATGTCTCCATGGTTGTTTAATTTGTTTATAGATGGGGTTGTTAGGGAGGTGAATGCAAGAGTTTTGGAAAAAGGGGCAAGTATGAAGTCTGTTGGGGATGAGAGAGCTTGGGAAGTGAGTCAGTTGTTGTTCGCTGATGATACAGCGCTGGTGGCTGGTTCATGTGAGAAACTGCAGAAGCTGGTGACTGAGTTTGGTAAAGTGTGTGAAAGAAGAAAGTTAAGAGTAAATGTGAATAAGAGCAAGGTTATTAGGTACAGTAGGGTTGAGGGTCAATTCAATTGGGAGGTGAGTTTGAATGGAGAAAAACTGGAGGAAGTGAAGTGTTTTAGATATCTGGGAGTGGATCTGGCAGCGGATGGAACCATGGAAGCGGAAGTGGATCATAGGGTGGGGGAGGGGGCGAAAATCCTGGGAGCCTTGAAGAATGTGTGGAAGTCGAGAACATTATCTCGGAAAGCAAAAATGGGTATGTTTGAAGGAATAGTGGTTCCAACAATGTTGTATGGTTGCGAGGCGTGGACTATGGATAGAGTTGTGCGCATGAGGATGGATGCGCTGGAAATGAGATGTTTGAGGACAATGTGTGGTGTGAGGTGGTTTGATCGAGTAAGTAACGTAAGGGTAAGAGAGATGTGTGGAAATTAAAAGAGCGTGGTTGAGAGAGCAAAAGAGGGTGTTTTGAAATGGTTTGGTCACATGGAGAGAATGAGTGAGGAAAGATTGACCAAGAGAATATATGTGTCGGAGTTGGAGGGATCGAGGAGAAGAGGGAGACCAAATTGGAGGTGGAAAGATGGAGTGAAAAAGATTTTGTGTGATCGGGGCCTGAACATGCAGGAGGGTGAAAGGAGGGCAAAGAGTAGAGTGAATTGGAGCGATGTGGTATACCGGGGTTGAAGCTGTCAGTGGATTCAATCAAGGCATGTGTATGGGGGTGGGTATGGCCATTTCTTTCGTCTGTTTCCTTGCGCTACCTCGCAAACGCGGGAGACAGCGACAAAGCAAAAAAAAAAAAAAAAGAATATATATATATATATATATATATATATATATATATATATATATATATATATATATATATATATATATATATATATATACATATATATATATATATATATATATATATATATATATATATATATATATATATATATATATATATATATATATATATATATACATATATATATATATATATATATATATATATATATATATAAATATGTATACATATATATATATATATATATATATATATATATATATATATATATATATATATATATATATATATATATATATATATATATATATATATATATATATATATATATATATATATATATATATATATATATATATATATATATATATTTTTATTTTTTTTTTTTTGCTTTGTCGCTGTCTCCCGTGTTTGCGAGGTAGCGCAAGGAAACAGACGAAAGAAATGGCCCAACCCACCCCAATACACATGTATATACATACGTCCACACACGCAAATATACATACCTACACAGCTTTCCACGGTTTACCCCAGACGCTTCACATGCCCTGATTCAACCCACTGACATCACGTCAACCCAGGTATACCACATCGATCCAATTCACTCTATTCCACGCCCTCCTTTCACCCTCCTGCATGTTCAGGCCCCGATCACACAAAATCTTTTTCACTCCATCTTTCCACCTCCAATTTGGTCTCAGACTTCTCCTCGTTCCCTCCACCTCCGACACATATATCCTCTTGGTCAATCTTTCCTCACTCATTCTCTCCATGTGCCCAAACCATTTCAAAACACCCTCTTCTGCTTTCTCAACCACGCTCTTTTTATTTCCACACATCTCTCTTACCCTTACGTTACTTACTCGATCAAATCACCTCACACCACACATTGTCCTCAAACATCCATCCTCCTGCTCACCACTCTATCCATAGCCCACGCCTCGCAACCATACAACATTGTTGGAACCACAATTCCTTCAAACATACCCATTTTTGCTTTCCGAGAAAATGTTCTCGACTACCACACATTCTTCAAGGCTCCCAGAATTTTCGCCCCCTCCCCCACCCTATGATCCACTTCCGCTTCCATGGTTCCATCCGCTGCCAGATCCACTCCCATATATCTAAAACACTTTACTTCCTCCAGTTTTTCTCCATTCAAACTTACCTCCCAGTTGACTTGACCCTCAACCCTACTGTACCTAATTACCTTGCTCTTATTCACATTTACTCTTAACTTTCTTCTTTCACACACTTTACCAAACTCAGTCACCAGCGTCTGCAGTTTCTCACATGAATCAGCCACCACCGCTGTATCATCAGCGAACAACAATATATATATATATATATATATATATATATATATATATATATATATATATATATATATATATATATATATATATGTTTTCACTGCTTCTAACAACTTACCTCCCACACCATATATTTTTAATACCTTCCACAGTGAAAAGTTTTTATCGAGGATGTAAGGCATGTGTACGTGTAGGAAGAGAGGAAAGCGATTGGTTCTCAGTGAATGTAGGTTTGCGGCAGGGGTGTGTGATGTCTCCATGGTTGTTTAATTTGTTTATGGATGGGGTTGTTAGGGAGGTGAATGCAAGAGTTTTGGAAAGAGGGGCAAGTATGAAGTCTGTTGCGGATGAGAGAGCTTGGGAAATGAGTCAGTTGTTGTTCGCTGATGATACAGCGCTGGTGGCTGATTCATGTGAGAAACTGCAGAAGCTGGTGACTGAGTTTGGTAAAGTGTGTGAAAGAAGAAAGTTTAGAGTAAATGTGAATAAGAGCAAGGTTATTAAGTACAGTAGGGTTGGGGGTCAAGTCAATTGGGAGGTAAGTTTGAATGGAGAAAAACTGGAGGAAGTAAAGTGTTTTAGATATCTTGGAGTGGATCTGGCAGCGGATGGAACCATGGAAGCGGAAGTGAATCGTAGGGTGGGGGAGGGGGCGAAAATCCTGGGAGCCTTGAAGAATGTGTGGAAGTCGAGAACATTATCTCGGAAAGGAAAAATTGGTATGTTTGAAGGAATAGTGGTTCCAATAATGTTGTATGGTTGCGAGGCGTGGGCTATGGATAGAGTTGTACGCAGGAGGGTGGATGTGCTGGAAATGAGTTGTTTGAGGACAATGTGTGGTGTGAGGTGGTTTGATCGAGTAAGTAATGTAAGGGTAAGAGAGATGTGTGGAAATAAAAAGAGCGTGGTTGAGAGAGCATAAGAGGGTGTTTTGAAATGGTTTGGGCACTTGGAGAGAATGAGTGAGGAAAGATTGACCAAGAGAATATATGTGTCGGAGGTGGAGGGAACGAGGAGAAGTGGGAGACCAAAATGGAGGTGGAAAGATGGAGTGAAAAAGATTTTGAGTGATCGGGGCCTGAACATGCAGGAGGGTGAAAGGCGGGCAAGAAATAGAGTAAATTGGATCGATGTGGTATACCGGGGTTGACGTGCTGTCAGTGGATTGAATCAGGGCATGTGAAGCGTCTGGGGTAAACCATGGAAAGTTGTGTGGGGCCTGGATGTGGAAAGGGAGCTGTGGTTTCGTCCATTATTGCATGACAGCTAGAGACTGAGTGTGAACGAATGGGGCCTCGGTTGTCTTTTCCTAGCGCTACCTCGCACACATGAGGGGGGAGGGGATGGTATTCCATGTGTAGCGAGGTGGCGATGGGAATGAATAAAGGCAGACAGTGTGAATTGTGTTCATGGGTTTATATGTATGTGTCTGTGTGTGTATACATATGTGTACATTGAGATGTATAGGTATGTATATTTGCGTGTGTGAACGTGTATGTATATACATGTGTATGGGGGTGGGTTGGGGCCATTTCTTTCGTCTGTTTCCTTGCGCTACCTCGCAAACGCGGGAGACAGCGACAAAGCAAAATTAATATAAATATATATATATATATATATATATATATATATATATATATATATATATGTAAGAGCAGCTTGGTTTCAGAAGTGGTGTAGGATGTGTGGATCAGGTGTTTGCTTTGAAGGATGTATGTGAGAAATACTTAGAAAATCAAATGGATTTGTATGTAGCATTTATTGATCTGAAGAAGGCATATGGTAGAGTTGATAGAGATGTTCTGTTGAAGGTATTAAGAGTATATGGTGTGGGAAGTAAGTTGCTAGAAGCAGTGAAAAGTTTTTTATCAAGAATGTTAGTCATGTGAACGAGTAGGAAGAGAGGAAAGTTATTTGTTCCCACTGAATGTCGGTTTTTGGCAGGGGTGTGTGATGTCTCCATGGTTGTTTAATTTGTTTATGGATGGGGTTGTTAGGGAGGTTAATGGAAGACTTTTGGAAAAAGGGGCAAGTATGCTGTTGTGGATGAGAGAGCTTGGGAAGTGAGTCAGTTGTTGCTGGCTGATGATACAGCGCTGGTGGCTGATTCGGGTGAGAAACTGCAGAAGCTGGTGACTGAGTTTGGTAAAGTGTGTGAAAGAAGAAAGCTGAAAGTAAATGTGAATAAGAGCAAGGTTATTAGGTACTGTAGCGTTGAGGGACAAGTTAATTGGGAGGTAAGTTTGAATGGAGAAAAACTGGAGGAAGTAAAGTGCTTCAAATATCTGGGAGTCAATTTGGCAGCGGATGGAACCATGGGAGCGGAAGTGAGTCACAGTGCGGGTGAGAGGGCGAAGGTTCTGGGAGTCTTGAAGAATTTATGGAAGGCGAGAACGTTAATTCGGAGAGCAAAAATGGGTATGTTTGAAGGAATAGTTGTTCCAACAATGTTATATGGTTGTGAGGAATGGGCTATAGATAGGGTTGTACGGAGGAGGGTGGATGTGTTGGAAATGGGATGTTTGAGGACAATGTGTGGTGTGAGGTGGTTTGATCGAGTAAGTAATGTAAGGGTAAGAGAGATGTGTGGAAATAAAAAGAGCGTGGTTGAGAGAGCAGAAGAGGGTGTTTTGAAATGGTTTGGGCACATGGAGAGAACGAGTGAGGAAAGATTGACCAAGAGGATATATGTGTCGGAGGTGGAGGGAACGAGGAGAAGTGGGAGACCAAATTGGAGGTGGAAAGATGGAGTGAAAAAGATTTTGAGTGATCGGGGCCTGAACATGCAGGAGGGTGAAAGGCGGGCAAGGAATAGAGTGAGTTGGATCGATGTGTTATACCGGGGTTAACGTGCTGTCAGTGGATTGAATCAGGGCATGTGAAGCGTCTGGGGTAAACCATGGAAAGTTGTGTGGGGCCTGGATGTGGAAAGGGAGCTGTGGTTTCGGGCATTATTGCATGACAGCTAGAGACTGAGTGTGAACGAATGGGGCCTTTGTTGTCTTTTCCTAGCGCTACCTCGCACACATGAAGGGGGAGGGGGATGGTATTCCATGTGTGGCGAAGTGGCGATGGGAATGAATAAAGGCAGACAGTGTAAATTGTGTGCATGGGTATATATGTATGTGTCTGTGTGCATATATATATGTGTACATTGAGATGTATAGGTATGCATATTTGCGTGTGTGGACGTGTATGTATATACATGTGTATTGGGGTGGGTTGGGCCATTTCTTTCGTCTGTTTCCTTGCGCTACCTAGCAAGCGCGGGAGACAGCGACAAAGCAAAATAAGTAAAATATATATATATATATATATATATATATATATATATATATATATATATATATATATATATATATACATATATATATATATATATATATATATATATATATATATATATATATATATATATATATATATATATATATATATATATATACATATATATATATATATATATATATATATATATATATATATATATATATATATATATATATATATATATATATATATATATATATATATTTAATTTTTTAATTTTCAATTACAGTAATTTTAGCAATCTAAACACGATGAATGAACGGTGTGAGGAAAGTTTGAGTAAGGTAAAGCACAAGGAATGGCAGTGACAACACTTTGTCTGCAGTGCATTGACCTGTAAGTCCAAGGAGGTGATCCTTGATGTCTGTTGTGAAGCTACTTAATCCCTTAACAATAATGCCCTAACCCCTTTCTTACAGTCATGTAGCCTGGGATGACTCTGTATATACCAGAGCTAGAGGAATGAACATATCATTCTATGGCTGCTGGATGACTGTATGTACCAGAGGTAGAGGAATGAACACGTCACTGTATGGCTGCTGGATGACTGTATATACCAGAGGTAGAGGAATGAACACGCCACTGTATGGCAGCACGATGACTGTATATACCAGAGGTAGCGGAATGAACACGTCACTCTATGGCTGCTGGATGACTCTGCCTTCGCTCCATATTTGGTGACCTTTAGTGCTGGATGCCATCACTTGTGTAAAGCTGAGTCAAACTGTCGCCCACACCCGAGGCCCGGCTGATTTGATGCCTCTTTAGAATTGGGTGTAAAAATGTGGTTTTCAACTTGTTTACAATGAGATGTCGAGCGGTAATGGCAGCGCTGATGACTTTTACACACGTTCGGTAATTACCTGCTACATGCACATGGCTGAGCAAGTGGCAGGAGGGAACTAAAGCTGTTAGGACATAAAACGGCAAATCAGGAACATGAATTTTAGTCTTAGGAGCAGAAGTCATGTCCACTCAATTAAGACCATACTAACCCTTGCCCTAGATAAGTGACAGAAGGCGTTCCCCCGCTTAGGTACAGGTAAACCTCTGATGTGAGGAACAAGTACATCCCTGATGTGAGGAACAAGTACAGCCTTGATGTGAGGAACAAGTACATCCCTGATGTGAGGAACAAGTACATCCCTGATGTGAGGAACAAGTACAGCCTTGATGACAGGAACAAGTACATCCCTGATGTGAGGAACAAGTACATCCCTGATGTGAGGAACAAGTACATCCCTGATGTGAGGAACAAGTACAGCCTTGATGACAGGAACAAGCACGATCGAGATGTGTTAAACAGGTCGTCCACGTAGATCATGATTCTTATATTATTGCTCTCTCTCTCTCTCTCTCTCTCTCTCTCTCTCTCTCTCTCTCTCTCTCTCTCTCTCTCTCTCTCTCTCTCTCTCTCTCTCTCTCTCTCTCTCTCTCTCTCTCTCTCAGGTAAGCAGAATTATGGGTCGTGTCTCGTGATGGTCTGGGATGCCTCTTTGTCGTAGATCTTCACATGAACCATCTCCCTGATGGTGATCGTTTCCCAATATATCAGGAATATTGATTTATGGTAACGATGAAAGAGACGACACTATATAATGACAGTAACAAGTTATAAAGTCATCCTTAACTCAACTTACGGCCAACTTAATAACATATAAGAAAATAATCATATGGCAAAATATTCTTATATATATATACATATATATATATATATATATATATATATATATATATATATATATATATATATATATATATATATATATATATATATATATATATATATATATATATATATATATATATATATATATATGGATTTGTATGTAGCATTTATGGATCTGGAGAAGGCATATGATAGAGTTGATAGAGATGCTCTGTGGAAGGTATTAAGAATATATGGTGTGGGAGGCAAGTTGTTAGAAGCAGTGAAAAGTTTTTATCGAGGATGTGAGGCATATGTACGTGTAGGAAGAGAGGAAAGTGATTGGTTCTAAGTGAATGTAGTTTTGCGGCAGGGGTGTGTGATGTCTCCATGGTTGTTTAATTTGTTTATGGATGGGGTTGTTAGGGAGGTGAATGCAAGAGTTTTGGAAAGAGGGGCAAGTATGAAGTCTGTTGGGGATGAGAGAGCTTGGGAAGTGAGTCAGTTGTTGTTCGCAGATGATACAGCGCTGGTGGCTGATTCATGTGAGAAACTGCAGAAGCTGGTGACTGAGTTTGGTAAAGTGTGTGAAAGAAGAAAGTTAAGAGTAAATGTGAATAAGAGCAAGGTTATTAGGTACAGTAGGGTTGAGGGTCAAGTCAATTGGGAGGTGAGTTTGAATGGAGAAAAACTGGAGGAAGTGAAGTGTTTTAGATATCTGGGAGTGGATCTGGCAGCGGATGGAACCATGGAAGCGGAAGTGGATCATAGGGTGGGGGAGGGGGCGAACATTCTGGGAGCCTTGAAGAATGTGTGGAAGTCGAGAACATTATCTCGGAAAGCAAAAATGAGTATGTTTGAAGGAATAGTGGTTCCAACAATGTTGTATGGTTGCGAGACGTGGGCTATGGATAGAGTTGTGCGAAGGAGGATGGATGTGCTGGAAATGAGATGTTTGAAGACAATATGTGGTGTGAGGTGGTTTGATCGAGTAAGTAACGTAAGGGCAAGAGAGATGTGTGGAAATAAAAAGAGCGTGGTTGAGAGAGCAGAAGAGGGTGTTTTGAAATGGTTTGGGCACATGGAGAGAATGAGTGAGGAAAGATTGACCAAGAGGATATATGTGTCGGAGGTGGAGGGAACGAGGAGAAGAGGGAGACCAAATTGGAGGTGGAAAGATGGAGTGAAAAAGATTTTGTGTGATCGGGGCCTGAACATGCAGGAGGGTGAAAGGAGGGCAAGGAATAGAGTGAATTGGAGCGATGTGGTATACCGGGGTTGACGTGCTGTCAGTGGATTGAATCGGGGCATGTGAAGCGTCTGGGGTAAACCATGGAAAGCTGTGTAGGTATGTGTATTTTGCGTGTGTGGACGTATGTATATACATGTGTATGGGGGTGGGTTGGGCCATTACTTTCGTCTGTTTCCTTGCGCTACCTCGCAAACGCGGGAGACAGCAACAAAGCAAAAAAAAAAAAAAATATATATATGTATATATATATATATATATGTATATATATATATATATATATATATATATATATATATATATATGTATATATATGTATATATATATATATATATATATATATATATATATATATATATATATATATATATATACATATATATATAAAATAAATATATATATATATATATATATTATATATATATATATATATATATATATATATATATATATATATATATATATATATATATATATATATATATATATATATATATATATATATATATATATATATATATATATATATATATATATATATATATATATATATATACATATATGTACATATATATATATATATATATATATATATATATATATATATATATATATATATATATATATATATATATATATATATATATATATATATATATATATATATATATATATATATATATATATATATATATATATATATATATATATATATATGTATATATATATATATATATATATATATACATATATATATATATATATATATATATATATATATATATATATATATATATATATATATATATATATATATATATATATATATATATATATATATATATATATATATATATATATATATATATATATATATATATATATATATATATATATATATATATATATATATATATATATATATATATATATATATATATATATATATATATATATATATACCTATTAACCTTCCTCATATTCACATTTACTCTTAACTTTCTTCTTTCACACACTTTACCAAACTCAGTCACCAGCTTCTGCAGTTTCTCACATGAATCAGCACCAGCGCTATATCATCAGCGAACAACAACTGACTCACTTCCCAAGCTCTCTGATCCCC
Organism: Panulirus ornatus; assembly: GCF_036320965.1. NCBI lineage: Eukaryota > Metazoa > Arthropoda > Malacostraca > Decapoda > Palinuridae > Panulirus > Panulirus ornatus. The sequence goes on along the minus strand of NC_092234.1, from coordinate 23,151,071 downwards.
AACAGACTGCATACTTGACCCTCTTTCCAAAACTCTTGCATTCACCTCCCTAACAACCTCATCCATAAACAATTTAAACAACCATGGAGACATCACACACCCCTGTCGCAAACTTACATTCACAGAAAACCAATCACTTTCCTCTCTTCCTTTTGGTCTGTCAAGACTTTATTATGGTGGATGACCAACTACCTACACTCATGTATCCAAGATATGGTTGTACTTTGTATAGTGAAGACAATTGAGAAACATCATAATCCAATATTCCAGTTTCATGATAAGAGAAGAAGTGGACCAGGGAGTATGATACAGTGGTTAAATTGATGAAAACTGCTATTGACGTTTGTGTAAATAAATTATACATTTCCCTTTTCCATAGCCAGAGGTTGAACCATTATGTGACATTCATTTTTCATTTCATTTTCCAGCTAGAAGTTTCAGTTTTCTAAATTATTTCTTACATTTTTCATATATATATATATATATATATATATATATATATATATATATATATATATATATATATATATATATATATATATATATATATATATATATATATATATATATATATATATATATATATATATATATATATATGTATATATATATATATATATATATATATATATATATATATATATATATATATATATATATATATATATATATATATATATATATATATATATATATATATATATATATATATATATATATATATATATATATATATATATATATATATATATATATATATATATATATATATATATATATATATATATATATATATATATATATATATATATATATATATATATATATATGTATGTATATATATATATATATATATATATATATATATATATATATATATATATATATATATATATATATATATATATATATATATTATTTTCATTTATTTTTTATTATTATACTTTGTCGCTGTCTCCCGCGTTTGCGAGGTAGCGCAAGGAAACAGACGAAAGAAATGGCCCAACCCCCCCCCCATACACATGTATATACATACGTCCACACACGCAAATATACATACCTACACAGCTTTCCATGGTTTACCCCAGACGTTTCACATGCCTTGATTCAATCCACTGACAGCACGTCAACCCCGGTATACCACATCGCTCCAATTCACTCTATTCCTTGCCCTCCTTTCACCCTCCTGCATGTTCAGGCCCCGATCACACAAAATCTTTTTCACTCCATCTTTCCACCTCCAATTTGGTCTCCCTCATCTCCTCGTTCCCTCCACCTCCGACACATATATCCTCTTGGTCAATCTTTCCTCACTCATTCTCTCCATGTGCCCAAACCACTTCAAAACACCCTCTTCTGCTCTCTCAACCACGCTCTTTTTATTTCCACACATCTCTCTTACTCTTACGTTACTCACTCGATGAAACCACCTCACACCACACATTGTCCTCAAACATCTCATTTCCAGCACATCCATCCTCCTGCGCACAACTCTATCCATAGTCCACGCCTCGCAACCATACAACATTGTTGGAACCACTATTCCTTCAAACATACCCATTTTTGCTTTCCGAGATAATGTTCTCGACTTCCACACATTCTTCAAGGCTCCCAGAATTTTCGCCCCCTCCCCCACCCTATGATCCACTTCCGCTTCCATGGTTCCATCCGCTGCCAGATCCACTCCCAGATATCTAAAACACTTCACTTCCTCCAGTTTTTCTCCATTCAAACTCACCTCCCAATGGAATTGACCCTCAACCCTACTGTACCTAATAACCTTGCTCTTATTCACATTTACTCTTAACTTTCTTCTTCCACACACTTTACCAAACTCAGTCACCAGCTTCTGCAGTTTCTCACGTGAATCAGCCACCAGCGCTGTATCATCAGCGAACAACAACTGACTCACTTCCCAAGCTCTCTCATCCCCAACAGACTTCATACTTGCCCCTCTTTCCAAAACTCTTGCATTTACCTCCCTAACAACCCCATCCATAAACAAATTAAACAACCTTGGAGACATCACACACCCCTGCCGCAAACCTACATTCACTGAGAACCAATCACTTTCCTCTCTTCCTACACGTACACATCCCTTACATCCTCGATAAAAACTTTTCACTGCTTCTAACAACTTTCCTCCCACACCATATATTCTTAATACCTTCCACAGAGCATCTCTATCAACTCTATCATATGCCTTCTCCAGATCCATAAATGCTACATACAAATCCATTTGCTTTTCTAAGTATTTCTCATATACATTCTTCAAAGCAAACACCTGATCCACACATCCTCTACCACTTCTGAAACCACACTGCTCTTCCCCAATCTGATGCTCTGTGCATGCCTTCACCCTCTCAATCAATACCCTCCCTTATAATTTACCAGGAATACTCAACAAACTTATACCTCTGTAATTTGAGCACTCACTCTTATCCCCTTTGCCTTTGTACAATGGCACTATGCATGCATTCCGCCAATCCTCAGGCACCTCACCATGAGTCATACATACATTAAATAACCTTACCAACCAGTCAACAATACAGTCACCCCCTTTTTTAATAAATTCCACTGCAATACCATCAAAACCTGCTGCCTTGCCGGCTTTCATCTTCCGCAAAGCTTTCACTACCTCTTCTCTGTTTACCAAATCATTTTCCCTAACCCTCTCACTTTGCACACCACCTCGACCAAAACACCCTATATCTGCCACTCTATCATCAAACACATTCAACAAACCTTCAAAATACTCACTCCATCTCCTTCTCACATCACCACTACTTGTTATCACCTCCCCATTTGCGCCCTTCACTGAAGTTCCCATTTGCTCCCTTGTCTTACGCACTTTATTTATATATACATATATATATATATATATATATATATATATATATATATATATATATATATATATATATATATATATTGTTTTTTATACATATCAGCCATATCCCGCGTTAGCAAGGTAGCGTTAAGAACAGAGGATTGATCTTTAGTAGGAAAATCTTCACTTGGCCCCTTCTCTATTACTTCCTTTGGAAAATTAGAAACAGGAGGGGAGGATTTCCAGCCTTCCGCTACTTCCCCTTTTAGTCGCCTTCTACGACAGGCAGCAAATACGTGAGAAGTGTTCTTTCTTCCTATCCCAGGGATGATATGTATATGTCAAGGTGTAGCTAGAATAGCACTACTACAACTGCTACTGCTATTACTACCACTACCACAACTGATAGTAATAGTAGTGGTAATATTAAAATTACTAGTAGTAGTACCACTACTACTTTTACTACTACTACTACTACTACTACCACTAATAATGATAATAATAATGATGATAGTAATAACAACAATAATGATAATGGTAATAATGATTGTAATAATGATAATAATAATAATAATGATAATGACAATAATGATAAGGATAATAATAATCATGGTAATAATAACGATGATAATAATGATAATAATAATAATAATAATGATAATAATAATATTAATAATAATAATAATAATAATAATAATAATAATAATAATAATAATAATAATAATAATAATAATAATAATAATAATAATAATGATAATAATAATAACAATAATAATAATAATAATAATAATAACAATAATAATGATAATGAGGATAATGATAATAATGATAATAATAATAACAATAATGATAATAATAATAATAATAATAATAATAATAATAATAATAATAATAATAATAATAATAATAATAATAATAATAATAATAATAATAACAATAATAATGATAATGAGGATAATGATAATAATGATAATAATAATAACAATAATGATAATAATAATAATAATAATAATAATAATAATAATAATAATAATAATAATAATAATAATAATAATAATAATAATAGTAATAATAATAATAATGATAATAATATTGATAATGATAGATATGATAATAATAATAATAATAATAATAATGATAATAATATTGATAATGATAGATATGATAATAATAATAATAATAATAATAATGATAATAATAATAATAATAATAATGAAAATAATAATAAATAATAATAATAATAATAATAATAATAATAATAATAATAATAATAATAATAATAATGATAATAATAATAATAATAATAATGATAATGATAGTAATGATGATATATAAAAGAAGCTTTCATTCAAAAAACAAACACAAACATCAAGAAAAGAAATACTGATGCGAAAAGCACGCAGAGAGAGAGAGAGAGAGAGAGAGAGAGAGAGAGAGAGAGAGAAAGAGAGAGAGAGAGAGAGAATGTACAATATCTGTTAAGTGCTTGGCCGAAGGTAGCTTAAATCTTCCGCTGGTAACAAATGGTTGGGCGTTAATTAACCTGGTAATACGATGGTATCAGTGGACGTACACGAATATCATAGTTGGTGGATATAATGCCTCTACCATGGGGCTGGGACGTATGTGGGGATACCAGGTACTGGGTCAGGAGGTGAGACGACCCATCATCAAGGAGCACAGTGGCTCTCCTGAATGTTGCCTGCCTTCGTAGCTACATACAGCAGGGGTGTTTCTGATGCCAGAAACACGTGTGCATGGAGGGAGGAAAGTGGGGTAGGTCCCCCAGGAATACGTGTGAATGGAGGGAGGAAAATAAAGTAGGTACCCCAGGAACGCATGTGTATGGAGGGAGGAAAGTGGAGTAAGCCTTCAGTAACACTTGTGCAGGTAAGTAGACCTTCAGTGACATTTGTTCAGGTAAGTATAGAAGTGGAGCTTTCCCTCCAGGAACACGTGTGAAGGTGAAGAAATGTTGAGTCTGGTTGTTCCTAGAGATGAGAGTGATGTGACGATCATACCTAACATATGTCTACATGAAGACGTAGCTTTATAATCATCCTCAGTTATACAAGTCCCTCACCCCAGGGATAACTAGGAAGTCCACATACCATTCCATCATAACGTCTCACACCATCACAGACACGAACACAACCTCAAAGTCTACCCTTCCTATCTTTTCCAAAGGCGCTCACGATGCGACGCCTTTACCTCCGACCCAGCAAGTGTGTACTCGGAGTGTAAGTGTTTCATTATCATCAAGTCTGTGTGTATCGCCATCTTTAGTTCCGATCGTCGGAGCACCTACCTAGCTGGCCCGTGGGACGCCAGCATAAATATTGCGATGCAATCGCATTTGTTTATGAGCAAGAACCCGTTCAGCTCAATCGTAAATATTTGCCATTGTAAGCCACATTTTATTCCCAAGCTGCAGTACCAAGGTTTATGTATTTATAAATATATATTTATTGTCTTATTGAAGTTATAATGACTTGTCATAAGTTAGATTGGAGATGCAGCGACAGGCTAACTGCACGTGATGCCAGATAACATGAGGGTGGGAGGTGGTCCACTAGTGATGCCAGATAACTTTGGGTGGACTGGTGGGTGGGAGGTGGTCCACCAGCGATGCCAGATAACTGTGAGTGGGCTGGTGGGTGGGAGGTAGTCCACCAGTGATGCCAGATAACTGTGAGTGGACTGGTGGGTGGGAGGTGGTCCACCAGTGATGCCAGATAACTGTGAGTGGACTGGTGGGTGGGAGGTAGTCCACCAGTGATGCCAGATAACTGTGAGTGGACTGGTGGGTGGGAGGTGGTCCACCAGCGATGCCAGATAACTGTGGGTGGACAGGTTGGTGGGAGGTGGTCCACAAATGATGCCAGACACCTTGTGGTGGAGCGGTGGATGATCCTGTAATGATGGCAGATATGGAAGGCACCTCACGATGTCCTGTGGCCTTCTCTCAGACCAGTTGCTGTACCTCCGTACTGGAGGAATGTTGCTGGGAACTCTTGTGGTGTGTGCAGTGGTTCATGGGTCACCTGTAACGCAGCGTAGGGCGTCCGCAGTGTAGCATAGGCCATATGCAGTGCAGCATAGGGCGCTGCAATGCAGCATAGAGCACCTGCACTGCAGAATAAGTCACCTGCAGTGCAACGTAGGTTGCTTATAATGCAACACTGTTATTAAGAACACATTTTAAAGGGTGGGTATATTTCCTCTGGAAATCTTAGAGACAGTTTTATAAAACTCTTTAGGCAAAAGTGGTTTTCCTTAAGTCATGAGCCAACATATATCCCAGATCAAGCCTTATCATGAGTGACATAAGTCTGGCTAAATTCATGCTAGAATCACAAGCCTCATGCGAATCAGGTATTTTCATGGTGGGAAACAGTTACGATCAAGGTTACGATGACGGTTCAATTGTAGCTCCCGATGACGCATGGCCGAACGACGAACGACCGCACGACGCACGGACAGACGACGCACGGGCGGACGACAAATGGACGGACGACGAACAGACGGACGAGGCATAGGCGGACAAGGAATGAACAGCCATCGAGGCCAAGCGATCCCTGACTGTCGTCAGTGCTTCGCAGACGACACAATATGACTACCAGAGCAAGTAGGATGGTCATGTCCTTCGTGATGATGGATCTTGTCACATAGTCACATTACTGGTTCATTGTGGACGGAAAAAACAAATCTTGTTTTACGCTTGACTGAGGCCAGTGCGGTGGAAGCGCTGCTAAAGGTTGTCTGAAGCCACGCGTTTGTGGTATGGTCATGACTCTAGCCCAAGTGGCCAGAAGCCGACGATTGTGGCTGCAGGATGTCTCACACAACGTCTGCATTAAGTAACAGAAAGTCGTGGAAGGAGAATAATACAAACTGTATATATATATATTTATTTATTTATTTATTTATTTTGCTTTTTCGCTGTCTCCCGCGTTTGCGAGGTAGCGCAAGGAAACAGACGAAAGAAATGGCACAACCCACCACCATACACAATGTACACACACACACACACGCCCACACACGCAAATATACATACCTATACATCTCAATGTACACATATATAGACACACACAGACACATACATATATACCCATGCACACAATTCACACTGCCTGCCCCTATTCATTCCCATCGCCACCTCGCCACACATGGAATACAATCCCCTTTCCCCCTCATGTGTGCGAGGTAGCACTAGGAAAAGACAACAAAAGCCCCATTCGTTCACACTCAGTCTCCAGCTGTTACGCAATAATGCCCGATACCCCAGCTCCCTTTCCACATCCAGGCCCCACACAACTTTCCATGGTTTACCCCAGAAGCTTCATTTCCCTTTTTCCATAGCCAGAGGTTGAGCCATTATGTGACATTCATTTTTCATTTTCATTTCAAGCTAGAAGTTTCAGTTTTCTAAATTATTTCTTACATTTTTCATATGTATAAATATATATATATATATATATATATATATATATATATATATATATATATATATATATATATATATATATATATATATATGTGTGTGTGTGTGTGTATGTATATATATATATATATATATATATATATATATATATATATATATATATATATATATATATATATATATATATATTATCCCTGGGGATAGGGGTGAAAGAATACTTCCCACGCATTCCTCACGTGTCGTAGAAGGCGACTAGAGGGGACGGGAGCGGGGGGCCAGAAATCCTCCCCTCCTTGTATTTTTACTTTCTAAAAAATGGGAAACAGAAGGAGTCACGCGGGGAGTGCTCATCCTCCTCGTAGACTCAGATTGGGGTGTCTAAATGTGTGTGGATGTAAGCAAGATGTGAAAAAAGGAGAGATAGGTAGTATGTTTGAGGAAAGGAACCAGGATGTTTTGGCTCTGAGTGAAACGAAGCTCAAGGGTAAAGGGGAAGAGTGGTTTGGGAATGTCTTGGGAGTAAAGTCAGGGGTTAGTGGGAGGACAAGAGCAAGGGAAGGAGTAGCAGTACTCCTGAAACAGGAGTTGTGGGAGTATGTGATAGAATGTAAGAAAGTAAATTCTCGATTAATATGGGTAAAAATGAAAGTTGATGGAGAGAGATGTGTGGTTATTGGTGCATATGCAACTGGGCATGAGAAGAAAGATCATGAGACGCAAGTGTTTTGGGAGCAGCTGAAGGAGTGTTAGTGGTTTTGATGCACGAGACCGGGTTATAGTGATGGGTGATTTGAATGCAAAGGTGAGTAATGTGGCAGTTGAGGGAATAATTGGGTGTGTGATGTCTCCATGGTTGTTTAATTTGTTTATGGATGGGGTTGTTAGGGAGGTAAATGTATATATATATATATATATATATATATATATATATATATATATATATATATATATATATATATGTATATATATATATATATATATATATATATATATATATATATATATATATATATATATATATATATATATTTTTTTTTTTTTCATACGATTCGCCATTTCCCGCATTTGCGAGGTAGCGTTAAGAACAGAGGACTGGGCCTTAGAGGGAAAATCCTCACCTGGCCCCCTTCTCTTTTCCTTCTTTTGGAAAATTATATATATATATATATATATATATATATATATATATATATATATATATATATATATATATATATATATATATATATATATATATATATATATATATATATATATATATATATATATGATAGAGTTGATAGAGATGCTCTGTGGAAGGTATTAAGAATATATGGTGTGGGAGGCAAGTTGTTAGAAGCAGTGAAAAGTTTTTATCGAGGATGTAAGGCATGTGTACGTGTAGGAAGAGAGGAAAGTGATTGGTTCTCAGTGAATGTAGGTTTGCGGCAGGGGTGTGTGATGTCTCCATGGTTGTTTAATTTGTTTATGGATGGGGTTGTAAAGGAGGTAAATGCAAGAGTCCTGGAAAGAGGGGCAAGTATGAAGTCTGTTGGGGATGAGAGAGCTTGGGAAGTGAGTCAATTGTTGTTCGCTGATGATACAGCGCTGGTGGCTGATTCATGTGAGAAACTGCAGAAGCTGGTGACTGAGTTTGGTAAAGTGTGTGGAAGAAGAAAGTTGAGAGTAAATGTGAATAAGAGCAAGGTTATTAGGTACAGTAGGGGTGAGGGTCAAGTCAATTGGGAGGTGAGTTTGAATGGAGAAAAACTGGAGGAAGTGAAGTGTTTTAGATATCTGGGAGTGGATCTGTCAGCGGATGGAACCATGGAAGCGGAAGTGGATCATAGGGTGGGGGAGGGGGCGAAAATTTTGGGAGCCTTGAAAAATGTGTGGAAGTCGAGAACATTATCTCGGAAAGCAAAAATGGGTATGTTTGAGGGAATAGTGGTTCCAACAATGTTGTATGGTTGCGAGGCGTGGGCTATGGATAGAGATGTGCGCAGGAGGATGGATGTGCTGGAAATGAGATGTTTGAGGACAATGTGTGGTGTGAGGTGGTTTGATCGAGTAAGTAACGTAAGGGTAAGAGAGATATGTGGAAATAAAAAGAGCGTGGTCGAGAGAGCAGAAGAGGGTGTTTTGAAATGGTTTGGGCACATGGAGAGAATGAGTGAGGAGAGATTGACCAAGAGGATATATGTGTCGGAGGTGGAGGGAACGAGGAGAAGAGGGAGACCAAATTGGAGGTGGAAAGATGGAGTGAAAAAGATTTTGTGTGATCGGGGCCTGAACATGCAGGAGGGTGAAAGGAGGGCAAGAAATAGAGTGAATTGGAGTCATGTGGTATACAGGGGTTGACGTGCTGTCAGTGGATTGAAGCAAGGCATGTGAAGCGTCTGGGGTAAACCATGGAAAGCTGTGTAGGTATGTATATTTGCGTGTCTGGATGTGTGTATATACATGTGTATGGGGGGGGGGGGTTGGGCCATTTCTTTCGTCTGTTTCCTTGCGCTACCTCGCAAACGCGGGAGACAGCGACAAAGTATAAAAAAAAAAAAAAAAAAAAAAAAAAATATATATATATATATATATATATATATATATATATATATATATATATTTCTCGTGGAGGCAATCCACCTGATTAGGTGCCAGTACTTAACAAAGCAGCCACTGGACGGCGGTAATCCGGCGTGATGTGACTTAAAAGCTTCGTATGCAGGCTGTTGTAGTTGAGAGAGCTTGGGATGAGTCAGTTGTTGTTCGCTGATGATACAGCGCTGGTGGCTTATTCGTGTGAGAAACTGTAGAAGCTGCTGACTGAGTTTGGTAAAATATGTGAAAGAAGAAAGCTGATAGTAAATGTGAAGAAGAGCAAGGTTCTTAGGTATGGTAGGGTTGAGGGTCAAGTCAGTTGGGAGGTAAGTTTGAATGAAGAAAAAATGGAGGATGTGAATTTTAGATATCTAGGAGATGATCTGGCAGCGGATGGAACCATGGAAGCGGAAATGAGTCACAGGGAAGGGGAAAGGGTGAAGGCTCTTGAAGCGTTGAAGAATATGTGGAAGGCCAGAATGTTATTTCGCAGAGCAAAAATTGGTATGTTTGAAGGAATAGTGGTTCCTACAATGTTATATGGTTGCGAGGCATAGGCTATAGCTAGAGTTTTGTGGAGGAGGGTGGATGCGTTGGAAATGAGATGTCTGAGGACAGTATGTGGTGTGACGTGGTTTCATCGAGTAAGTAATGAAAGGGTAAGAGAGATACTTGGTAATAAAAAGCGTGTGGTTGACAGAGGAGAAGGGGATGTATTGAAATGCTTTGGTCACATGGAGAGAATAAGTGGGGAAAGTTTGACAAAGAGGGTATATGTGATAAAGGTGGAGGGAAGGAGGAGAGGTGGGAGACTAAATTGGAGGTGGAAGGATGGAGTGAAAAAGATTTTGAGCCGTCGGGGCCTGAACATGCAGGAGGGTGAAGGGCGTGCAAGGAATAGAGTGAATTGGAACGATGTGGTATACCGGGGTCGACGTGCTCTCAGTGGATTGAACTAGGGTATTTGAAGCGTCTTGGGTAAACCATTGAAAGTTTTGTGGGGCTTTGATGTGGAAAGGGAGCTGTTGTTTTGGTGCATTACACTTCACAGCTAGAGACTGAGCGTGAACGAATATGGCCTTTGTTGTCTTTTCCTTGCGCTACCTCGCGCGCTGGCGGTGTGGGGGGGGGGTGCCTTTCATGTGTGGCGGGGTGGCGACGAGAATGGATGAGGGCAGCAAGTATGAATATGTAGATGTGTACATATGTATATGTCTCTGTATGCATAGGTATGTATGCTTTGAAATGTATATGTATGTATATATGTGTATATGGGCGTGTATGTATATACATGTATATGTGGGTGGGTTGGGCCATTCTTTTGTCTGTTTCCTTGAGCTAACTCGCTATCGCGGGAGACAGCGACAAAGTATGATAACGAAAAAACGTAAAAATATATATATATATATATATATATATATATATATATATATATATATATATATATATATATATATATATATATATTTATTTTTTTTTTTGCTTTGTCGCTGTCTCCCGCGTTTGCGAGGTAGCGCAAGGAAACAGACGAAAGAAATGGCCCAACCCACCCCCATACACATGTATATACATACGTCCACACATAGGGTGGGGGAGGGGGCGAAAATTCTGGGGGCCTTGAAGAATGTGTGGAAGTCGAGAACATTATCTCGGAAAGCAAAAATGGGTATGTTTGAAGGAATAGTGGTGCCAACAATGTTGTATGGTTGCGAGGCGTGGGCTATGGATAGAGTTGTGCGCAGGAGGATGGATGTGCTGGAAATGAGATGTTTGAGGACAATGTGTGGTGTGAGGTGGTTTGATCGAGTGAGTAACGTAAGGGTAAGAGAGATGTGTGGAAATAAAAAGAGCATGGTTGAGAGAGCAGAAGAGGGTGTTTTGAAGTGGTTTGGGCACATGGAGAGGATGAGTGAGGAAAGATTGACCAAGAGGATATATGTGTCGGAGGTGGAGGGAACAAGGAGAAGAGGGAGACCAAATTGGAGGTGGAAAGATGGAGTGAAAAAGATTTTGTGTGATCGGGGCCTGAACATGCAGGAGGGTGAAAGGAGGGCAAGGAATAGAGTGAATTGGAGCGATGTGGTATACCGGGGCTGACGTGCTGTCAGTGGATTGAATCAAGGCATGTGAAGCGTCTGGGGTAAACCATGGAAAGCTGTGTAGGTATGTATATTTGCGTGTGTGGACGTATGTATATACATGTGTATGGGGGGGGGTTGGGCCATTTCTTTCGTCTGTTTCCTTGCGCTACCTCGCAAACGCGGGAGACAGCGACAAAGTATAAAAAGAAAAAAAAAAAAAAAAAAATATATATATATATATATATATATATATATATATATATATATATATATATATATATATATATATATATATATATATATATATATATATATATATATATATATATGCCTCTTTCTTCTCTTTCATCAACATCTTACTTCTTCATCCCACCACTCACAACCCTTTCTAATCGGCCCACTTCCCACCTTTCTCATGCCACAGGCATGTTTTGCGCAAGCTATCACAACTTTCCCAAATGCATCCCATTCCTCCCCCACTCCCCTTACGTCATTTGCTCTCACCTTTTTCCATTTTGCACTACATCTTTCCGGTACTTCCTCACACAAGGCTCCATTCCAAACTCACTTACTCTCACCTTTATTCTCACCCCAACATTCTCTCTTCTTTTCTGAAAACCTCTATATAGCTTCACCTTCACCTCCACAAGATAATGATCAGACATCCCTCCAGTTGTACCTCTCAGCACATTAACATCCAAAAGTCTCTCACACTTATCAATTAACACATAATCCAATAATGCTCTCTGGCCATTTCATTTGGACGATTTTTGCAGGGAAATAGTGCAAATAACTGGGAGATGTATAAAAGAAAGAGGCAAGAGGTCAAGAGATATGTGCAAGAGGTGAAGAAGAGGGCAAGTGAGAGTTATGGTGAGAGAGTATCATTAAATTTTAAGGAGAATAAAAAGAAGTTTTGGAAGGAGGTAAATAAAGTGCGTATGACAAGAGAACAAATGGAAACATTGATGAAAGGGGCAAATGGGGAGGTGATAACAAAAAGTGGTGAAGTGAGAGGGAGATGGAGCGAGTATTTTGAAGGGTTGTTGAATGTGTTTGATGATACAGTGGCAGATGTATAGTGTTTTGGTCGAGGTGGTGTCCGAAGTGAAAGGTTAGGGAGAATCATTTAGTAGACAGAGAAGAGGTAGCGAAAGCTTTGCAGAAGATGAAAGCCGGCAAGGCGGCGGGTTTGGATGGTATTGCCGTAGAATTTATTCCAAATGGGGTGACTGTGTTGTTGACTGGTTGGTGAGGTTATTCAGTGTATGTATGGTTCATGTTGAAGTGCCTGAGGATTGGCGGAATGCACGCATAGTACAAAGGCAAAGGGGATAAAGGTGAGTGTTCAAATTTCGGAGGTATAAGTTTGTTGAGTATTCCTGGAAAACTGTATTAGAGGTTATTGATCGATAGGGTCAAGACATGTACAGAACATCAGATTAGAGAGGATCAGTGCGGTTTCAGAATTGGCTTGGGAAGTGAGTTAGTTGTTGTTCGCTGATGATACCGCGCTGGTGGCTTATTCGGGTGAGAAACTACAGAAGTTGGTGACTGAGTTTGGTAAAGTTTGTGAAAGAAGAAAGCTGAGAGTAAATGTAAATAACAGCAAGGTTATTAAATTCACAAGTCAACTGGGAGGTAAGTTTGAATAGAGAAAAACTTGAGGAAGTGAAGTGTTTCATATATCTTGGAGTCAATTTGGCAATGGATGTAACCATGGAAGCGGAAGTGAGTCACAGGGTGGGGAGGGGGCGAAGGTTCTGGAAGCTTTGAAGAATGTGTGTGGAGGGCGAGAACGTTATCTCGGAGAGTAAAAATGGGTAAGGTTGAAGAAAATGTGGTTCCAACAATGTTATATGGTTGTAAGGCGTGGGCTATAGATAGGGTTGTACGGAGGAGGGTGGATGTGTTGGAAATGAGATATTTGAGGACAATATGTGGTGTGAGGTGGTTTGATCGAGTAAATAATGAAAGGGTAAGAGAGATGTGTGGTAATAAAAAGAGTGTGGTTGAGAGAGCAGAAGAGGGTGTGTTGAAATGGTTTGGTCACATGGAGAGAATGAGTGAGGAAAGATTCACAAAGTGGATATATGCGTCAGAGGTGGAGGGAACGAGAAGTGGGTAACTAAATTGGAGTTGGAAGGATGGAGTGAAAAAGATTTTGAGCGATCGGGGCCTGAACATGCAGGAGGGTGAAAGGCGTGCAAGGAATAGAGTGAATTGGAACGATGTGGTATCCCGGGGTCGACATGCTGTCAATGGATTGAACCAAGACATGTGAAGCGTCTGGGATAAACCATGGAAAGTTTTGTGGACAGCTAGAGACCGAGTGTGAACGAATGTAGCCTTCGTTGTCTTTTCCTTGCGCTACTTCGCGCGCATGCGGCGGGAGCGTGGTGTCATTTCATGTGTGGCGGTGCTTGCGACGGAAATGAATAAAGGCAGCAAGTATGAATCATGTACTTGTGTATATGTGCATATATGTGTCGGAGGTGGAGGGAACGAGGAGAAGAGGGAGACCAAATTGGAGGTGGAAAGCTGGAGTGAAAAAGATTTTGTGTGATCGGGGTGTGAACATGCAGGAGGGTGAAAGGAGGGCAAGGAATAGAGTGAATTGGAGCGATGTGGTATACCGGGGTTGACGTGCTGTCAGTGGATTGAATCAGGGCATGTGAAGCGTCTGGGGTAAACCATGGAAAGCTGTGTAGGTATGTATATTTGCGTGTGTGGACGTATGTATATACATGTGTATGGGGGTGGGTTGGGCCATTTCTTTCGTCTGTTTCCTTGCGCTACCTCGCAAACGCGGGAGACAGCGACAAAGCAAAAAAAAAAAAAAAAAATATATATATATATATATATATATATATATATATATATATATATATATATATATATATATATATATATATATATATATACACCAAATGTTATGGTGTGAGTATGACCTAACTTAAACGTGTCTTTTGTGTCATGCTACTCCATGCTATACTGATGTTCAGACTTATAAGATTTCTGTTCATTTTATTGATAGATAAATAAAAGGAAACCATCAGCATTAGATGTGACTATTGTATTAGATTTGCAGAGTGAGTTGCATAGCTTATGTTATATATTTCTGCTTGAACATTAAGTTGGAATATACTAAGGCTTTGAAAATGTGCTTTACTAGTGCATGTTATTTCATATCTCTTATTTTAACACAGATTCACACTACCTTCTCTTCTTTTAAAGACAGAACATTTTGAGTAAATACTAACTTTGTCATACATAACAAAGATGAATAATACATATACATCCCAGATTTTCACCATTACCACAAATGAAGCAGTACACCCATTTTCAGCATAGTATTAAATACTTTCCAGTCACACATGGGATCAATATTTCTTATTACAAAACAGGAAAGCGAATAATCACAGACATAAGGGTTCATTACTTCTCTGTAGTTTTTATACATAATTGCCTTGTCTGCTTTATTAAAGTAGTGTATGGAACAAATGAACAATAGTCTCTTTTGTATTCTCTAGTTGTCATGTATATGTACAAAAATCAGGGACAACCATCCACAACCAAGCACAAGACTTTACCTTGGTTGCTTCATATGCCCTAGTGCAGCCCATTGAGAGCACGTCACCCCATATATACTTTATACTTTGTCGCTGTCTCCCGCGTCGGTGGGGTGGCGCGGGGAAGCGGACGGGGGGCAGGCCCACCCACATACACACGTCCACACACGCACATATACATATTCAACATATACATATATATACATACACGGATATATGCATGTGTACACCTGTACATGGTTCATACTTGCCGCCTTTGTTCATTCCCGTCGCCACCCCGCTACACATGAAATGACACCCCCTTAACTCTGGAGCCAGGGACTAGCCTTAGGGTGTCCCTAACCCTGAAGCCAGTGGTCGGGTTTCAGAGATATTCCTGGCCAGGGGCTGAGCCAAAAGAAAACGCACCTGTCTAAATCATTTGACTGAGCCCTTAGTAGTTTTAGATGAGTTGTGTTAAGACAACCTACTTCCTCCTGTGTAATTGTTCCTCTGTAATGATCGTCCAACAAGTGTTATCTTAACATGTTAAATGTGTATATCCAGTGATCTCATCAGATACATGCACCACGTCCTGTGGCTTAGAAGTGAACTAAACCAAATAACGGAAGCTTCAGTCTTGTTCTTGTTGTTTTTCGATTTGACATGAGATGAAGGTGCAGACATGAAGGTGGGGGGTGAGGCCAGTATCAACAATACTATAGTCCAAATGAATATCACATTTTAACTCTAGATTGAAGCTTGATGGTTAAGAATGCACGGCGTGGATTTGCCACTAAATCATCCCTGATAGATTACTTTTGCACAGGAAAAAAAATGGCCAAGAACAATCATTCTGTCCAACACTATTATATCTGTCATTTATCATATCTACACAAAGCGTCTAACATACAGATTATTCCTCATCTGTCTCAACCATTTTGTAACATCAAAAGTTTTTTGCCAAGGAGTGTCCAGCCCTTCGTCTTGCCCGGCTCATGGTGACCTTACCCTTTGATTCAGCTCACAGAAAGAGAGAAAAAACATATAATTATCAGCTGTGTTTAGTCCTACAACAAACCGGTGCAAGTGAACATTTTATTTTCATTTTTTTTCATTACATTATCATGAATTATTATCCGCTTGCAACTTTAAGCCATTCTCTCTCTCTCTCTCTCTCTCTCTCTCTCTCTCTCTCTCTCTCTCTCTCTCTCTCTCTCTCTCTCTCTCTCTCTCTCTCTCTCTCTCTCTCTCTCTCTCTCTCTCTCTCTCTCTCTCCGTATACACCACCCTCCTCAGTTATATACACGGGATCATTTATAATACATATGTCTCTTACACGTCATCCTCTGAATGATTGTACACCTCGCCTCTTCTCGCTGGAGCTCGCCTCCCTCACAGAGCCGAGGTAGTGCCCATCCCAACACCTGTCTACCATCTTTCCCGTAGACTTAATCATGGTTGCGTGTCGCTCCCTCACTTCTCTTCTCACAAGGAGGGTAGAGAATAATTTGTACATTAATTACCTCCTGCACCATTCGTCTTCCTGAACGTCTGGGAGGGATTCCTTGGTTGCGTTCGGTTACTCGGGTTATTAGAGGATGTACGGCACGCTGAGGCGGGGTGGTGATCCTCTCGAAGTGTCTGGCTTTACAACGTGTCACATATAATGCGTTGCAAAAGACGGTCACCGAGTGAGGTAGTGCTAGGAAAAGATAAAAAAGGCCACTGCTGCTCCCTGCATGATACCTTCGTCATTTCTAGTATCAGGTATCGACAACACCTACATCTTACGAATGACCTTGGAAGACAACTCGGTACCTAAGTTTACATGCAAACTCAGTGTTGAGAATAGAATCCACTTCTCTGATGTACACTTCAGAGGCGAAGCGTCTCGTTTTCCCTCTTCGATGTACGGAAAACCCTACTGATGTTTGCCGTAGCCTGACTGTGGCCAGTGGAGGCCCTAACCACTGCAAAGGTCGTTCATGAGAGGAGCCTCTAAGAACTATCCCAGCTGGGGAAACCTTCCACCAGGATCTACAGCACCTGTAGCAGATGCTAGTGAAGAAGTGTCACACCTACAACAACGTTAAGGCCGAGGTTAAGCAAGACTTAGCCACAGTCGTTGAGCACTCTACCTCCAATACTCATGATAGAGTTACAGTCAAGCTGTGCCTCCGCAACCTTCAAAGTTATAAAGCAGGTCAGTAGGAAAGCCTCAATTCGTCATTTCCTGCGTGGGCGAGGTAACGTCAGGAACAGATGACCTGAGAGAGAAAAGTCCTCTATTTTTTTGGAAAGTGATACGGGAAGAGAGGATTTCCAGCCGCCCGCTCCTGCCCTTCTCAATCGCCTGCGACTCGCAGGGAATACGTCGGCAGTATTATTTCTACTCTATCCCCAGTGATGGTGTGCGAAGTGAGAAGTTCAGATAGAGTGGTTTGAATAAAAGAGAAGACTTGGTGAAAGCCTTGCGGAAGATGAAATCCGGCAAGGCGGCGGGTTTAGATGGTACTGCAGTTGAATTTGTAATGGAAAGGTTTGACTGTATTGTTGATTGGTTGGTAAGGTTATTCAATGCATGTATGGATCATGATGAAGTGCCTGAGTATTGGCAGAATGCATATATAGTGCCATTGTAAAAAAGCAAAGGGTATTGACTGAGAGGGTGGATCCATGTACAGAACATTAGATTGGGGTAGAGCAGTGTGGTTTCAGATGTGGTAGAGGAGTTGTGTGGATCAGATGTTTGCTTTAAAGAATGTGTGTGAGAAATACTCAGAAAAACAGATCAATTTGTATGTGGCATTTATGGATCTGGGATGATAGAGATGCTGCTAGAAGCAGTGAGAAGCTTTTATCAAGGATGTAAGGCATGTGTACGGATAGGAAGAGAGAAGAGTGACTTGTTCCCAGTGAAGATCGGTCTACGGCAGGGATGTATGATGTCCCCATGGTTGGTTAATTTGTTTACGGATGGGGTGGTTAGGGAGGTGAATGCAAGTGTTTTGGAGAGAGTGGCGAGTATGCAGTCTGCTGTGAATGAGAGGTGCTAGGAAGTGAGTCAGTTGTTGTTCGCCACTGATACAGCACTGGTGGCTGATTCGAGTGGGAAACTGCATAAGTTAGTAACTGAGTTTGGAAGCGTATGAGAAAGGAGAAAGTTGAGAGCAAATGTGAATAAAAGCAAGGTTATCAGATTCAGTAGGATTAAGGGACAGTTAGTTGGGATGTAAGTATGAATGGAGAAAAATTGGAAGAGGTAAAGTGTTTTCGATATCTGCGGGTGGACTTGGCATTAAATAGAACCATGAAAGCGGAAGGGAGTTAAAAGGAGGGGAAAGAGCAAAAGTTCTGGG